>NC_136991.1:50901193-50913693 GCF_032717465.1 Coenobita brevimanus | reverse complement strand
AGAGAGAGAGAGAGAGACAGATACATAGATGAGCAGATAAATAGAAGGGTGAATGGATTGATAGATAGGTAGATAGACGGATAGATAGATGGATAGATAGATGATTGAGGGTTAGAGAGAGAGAGAGAAAATGAGGGAAGAAAGAAGGTTGTTCCCATAGCATATTCTATCTCAAGCTATCTGTGGTCTCTCTCTCTCTCCCTCTCTCTCTCTCTACTTGAACATCTATCTGTAAGTCGGTGTCTATCTATCCATCAATCGATTTATCTATTTCTTGTACTGTCTGTCTGTTTGTCTGTCCATCCTCACGTCTATCTAACTATCTGTCTATCTATCTATCTGTCAGTCAGAGTGTCTGTCCATCCATCAATCTATCTTTCTGTCTATCTCTTTATCTATCTTGCACGTATCAGTCTACCTCATCATATCTATCCATCTATCTATCTATCTTCTCTGACGTGACCCAATCTATCACACAGGCGGATAAGAAATAGATAGACAGATAGATAAACATTCGAATACAAGGAACTTAACCCTTTCAGATCGACAACGCATTCTTCTTATCCCTTTTATATTTCACGTAGCTCAGTGGCAGAAAAAGACAGACTCTTCATCCTTCCCGTAGCACTTCTTCGTGACTAGCATCGTTTTACATTGTGTTCAGAGGCAGGGAAATATGTCCAGGTGTATTTCGGGTTGTGTAGGTGTTTTTTCACACACACACACACACACACACACACACACACACACACACACACACACACACACACACACAGTCACCCCTCACATACACACCCCTTCTCTCTCTTTCTCTCTCTCTCACACACACACACACACACACACACACACACACACACACACACACACACACACACACACACACACACACACACACACACACACAGGACCGTAAAGCAAACCCGTATCATCTAACAATTCTTTATTTATCTCACATACAACAACAACAAAATAATAATAATAATAATAATAATAATAACAGTATTAATAAGGACATTCAGGATACTTTGAGCAACTGTTTATAAGTAATTGTTAAAGTGATTATATTTGTCAAACTAGAAATTAGATAGATAGATAGATGGATAGATAGGTAGATAGATCGATGGATGAATAGAGATAGGATAGGTACTGGGAGAGAGAGAGAGAGAGAGAGAGAGAGGGAGAGAGAGAGAGAGAGAGAGATCAAAGGACAGGCATTTAAATAACTTTGCATGTGTGTGTGTGTGTGTGTGTGTGTGTGTGAGAGAGAGAGAGAGAGAGAGAGAGAGAGACCCCGTAAACCATATATTAGTTACATGAGATACATAGAAATCCCTTTTAATCAATAGCAACAAAAGACATAAGTAAATAAATAGATAAATAGATAGATATATAAATAGATAGATAGATAAATAAAATAAAGAGCACCACTGGACTAAATCACCAAAAATAATGAGTTTGGAGCAGTTTCAGATTATCCTTTCAATTCTTCCCTTCTTGAGCACCAAACGCAACAAGCCTCCCTTTCGTAACCCCAGGGAACAAGGGGCGACTGTACACTCCCACGTATTCCCTGCGTGTCGTAAAAGAGGGGGACTTGAAGAGGGGGGGAGGGGGGATGGAAATATAAAGACAGCTTCCTAAAATTCCAATGACAGTTTCCTAAAACCCCCCAAACAGAAAATTTAGGTCCTCCGTCTATGCTGTGAAGGGGACGGCGCTCCACGGCCCCGTTTGGACTTGCGTGTTTTTTCGTCTGTTTTATTAGCCTCACGACTCTCGTTTTTTCGTGCAGGGCGCTCCTCACTCCCTACTTCACGTGAAGGGGGGAATCTACGGCGCTTCTGGCCTCCTTTCTCCTCTGATTCATGTCTCGAAGGCTTATAGGGGTATGCTGTGGACCGCGTTGTCCTACGTGAGTCGACCGGGAAACACAGCTCGTCGTCTGAAAGGAAAAAGACTTAGAGAAATACTCGTACACACAGACACACACGCACACACACGCACACACACACACACACACACACACAGACACACACGCACACACACGCACACACACACACAGATACTAACCTTTATATACAGATAATGACAACACGCTAATTCTCTCTCTCTCTCTCTCTCTACTGTCTATCTATCTATCTATCTATCAACCTATACTGTCTATCTATCTATCTATCTATCAACCTATATAGTACTGTCTATCCCCGTGTCTACCACTTACCTACTTGTCTATCTATCTGTCTATCTATCTGTCTATCTGACTCACTTGATGGGGTAAGCACACACGCATCCTGACTACTACTGAAGATAGTCCCGGGGCTACACTATCTATCTATCTATCTATCTATCTGACTCACTTGATGGGGTAGGCACACACACATCCTGACTACTGCTGAAGACACTCCCGGGGCTACACTATCTATCCATCTATCTATCTATCTATCTATCTATCTATCTGACTCACTTGATGGGGTAGGCACACACACATCCTGACTACTGCTGAAGACAGTCCCGGAGCTACATTCTCTCGTCTCCAGCAGCCAACTTCCGTCCGCAGCCCTGACGCACTCGTAGTAAGACTGACACATGTCCTCCTTGCGCTGTGGATAGATAAATAGATAGATAGATAGATGGGTGGATCGTTTGAGATGTAAATAGACAAGTAGAAAGATGGATAGATAGATTGAGATATGGATAGATAGATAAAGAAATAGAGATAGATAGATAGATGAATAGATAGATAGATAGATGAATAGATAAACAGAGATAAATAGATACACAGATAGATAGATGGATGGATAGATAGATAGAGATAAATAGATAGATAGATGGATGGATGATTAGATAGATGAAATAGATAAAAATAGACAAAGAGAAGAAGTGTTAAAGTTTGGTCATTTATCTATTAGCCTCCGTGTGTTTATCTATCAGTCAGGACCTGTATATAAGTATATATCTATTTCCTAAAGCAATGGATATATGCAAAAAAATAGTAGCCTAATAAGATCCGTTATTATTATTATTATTATTATTATTATTATTATTATTATTTTCATCATCATCATCATCATCATTATCATCATCATCATCATCATCATCATCATCATCCGGACCTCCTTTCCCACTCTAGGGCAGGGTGAGGACTGCCCAAATTTGCCCAGTCCAGTGGGCCACGCTTCCATTCACTCATCATTCAAGCCCCCGGAATCCTGGCTCTATCTGATAAGTCAAAAACATTCACCACGTCCCGTAGCGTCACATAATCGTATCCGATAGAGTCAGTCCGGACGCTGCCACGTTAAAAAGGGGTGCCAAATCCCTGATCATGCACTTCTCCTCACAACATTCATCCAACCAGCTCGATCTCTTGTCAGTTTCCTAGCCTCACCGACTTCCAAACCTCTCTTCCTCACACACTCATCCACCATATCCCTCCACCTTCTCCTTGGCCTACCTCATCTCCTCCCTCCTTCAAATTCGTTCAGATATACCTTTTTCACCATCTATTGTTATCCATTCTCTCCACATGACCATACCATCTCAGTACACTCTCTTCGATTCTGGTGTCCACAGACTTCCTCCCTCCACATCTTTCACGAATCACATTATTTCTTATCCTGTCCACCCTCTGTACTCCACATACATGCCTCAGCAGTCCCATCTCCACTGCTCTTACTCTTGACATTCCACTTTCATGCCACACCATAGTCTCACATCCATATGTTAAAGTTGGCACTAACACTCCTTCATGTAAGCCTCACGCCGCTGCAACACTCAAGCCTCTGTTTCTTATCAAGGCCTTCATTGCACCAGCTACTTTTCTTCCTTGTGTCACTCTACTTTCAACTTCTTTTGCTCATTTACCTCTCTTTTCTATCACTGTACCATGAACACACAAAAGGATGCTGAGGTGGAGAAAGTAAATCGCTCAGGAAAAGTTGTCACGCAAACTCACCACATAGGATCCGTCAGGCAGGCAGAAGTGGTAGGAGCGGCACTTCAGTTCCTTGATACGTGGAACAACGTGGAACCTGTCTTCGCTTTGGCAGTTCACGCTTACTTGCCCCGCCACCACCACAGATATCGATACTGAGGCGGGGGTTTTGGTGGTGGTTGTGGTGGTTGTGGAAGGGGTTGTGGTTGTGGTAGGGGTTGTGGTTGTGGTTGGGGTGGTGGTTGTGCTAGGCGTGGTGGTTGTGGAAGGGGTTGTGGTTGTGCTAGGCGTGGTGGTTGTGGAAGGGGTGGTGGTTGTGGAAGGGGTTGTAGTTGTGGAAGGAGTTGTGGTTGTGGAAGGGGTTGTGGTTGTGCTAGGCGTGGTGGTTGTGGAAGGGGTGGTGGTTGTGGAAGGGGTTGTGGTTGTGGTAGGCGTGGTGGTTGTGGAAGGGGTTGTGGTTGTGGAAGGGGTGGTGGTTGTGGAAGGGGTGGTGGTTGTGGAAGGAGTTGTGGTTGTGGAAGGCGTTGTGGTTGTGGTAGGGGTTGTGGTAGTTGTGGTGGTGAGGGTACAGTCTGCAACAGCTGGAAAAGAAAGGGTTGTGGGATTACGCTTCTGGTTGCTCTCCTCTACACATCATCATCATCAACACCACTATCACCATCATCATCGTCATCATTATTATCGTCATTTTTACATTACACATCATCATCGTCATAGTCACACAGTACATCATTATCCTCACCACCACTCTCACCACACCCACCTTCCTCCACACACTGTTTCCTATCCTTGTCGTAGATGAGGCCCGGTTCAGTACACACAGCGATGGATGTATTTTCTATGTAACACCCAGTACACAGCGTGCGGGGTTTAGTCTCTGGCGGGCAGGGACCTACCAGGCGACAGGTGTGTGCTTTGAACGTACACGGCAGCACGAAGGGAGCTGTAGTGAGCGGTGGAGAGGGTGGGGTTGTGGATGGAGAAGGCGGGGTTGTGGGGGGAGAGGGTGGGGTTGTGGGCGGAGGTGGTGGGGAAGTGGATGAAGTTGTGGGTGGAGGTGGTGGGGAAGTGGATGGAGTTGTGGGCGGAGGGGATGGGGAAGTGGATGGAGTTGTGGATGGAGGGGGTGGAGGGCTAGAAGGAGTGGTTATGATGGGGGTGGTGGGGGGTGTGAAGGGTGGGGGTGAGGGGGTGAGGCCAGCGGTGCCACAGGGGGGGGAGGTGAGGAAGGGAAACACACACTGGTCCAGGTCGTCCGAAAACACTGTCCCGGGTTCGCATTCGAAGTGGTACGTCCAGAAGAACCCGATGCCTAGCCGGTCCACACACCTGCAGGGGAGATAGTAGTAGTAGTAGTAGTAGTAGTAGTGGTGGTGGTGGTGGTTGTGATGGTATGTTGGTAGTGTCAGCAGTAGTAGTAGTAGTTGTGGTGGTGGTTGTGGTGGTGGTGGTGTTGGTGTGTGGGTAGTAGAAGTAATAGTAGTAGTAGCAGTAGCAGTAGTAGTAGTAGCAGTAGCAGAATGTGAACCCAGTGGACTAGAGGTTATAGTTACCCTTCTGCATGCCACCATCATCCATTCGGAGGATAGGGAGGGAGTAGAGGGACGTTTGTATAACCGGGCAGCTCCACCACCCAGCTATATCAGTGCCACCACGTGAAGGCGTCCCTCTCCATTAGCCGAAGGAAAATAAAGGAAGGTTACGTTATCTCACCAAAGGAGTTAATGTTGATCTTTTGTACTAGAGATTAATATATTACAGTACATACATTACAAAGTACATTACAAACAGCCACTCCCCCACTACTGCCCTCTAGGTGTAGGGTCCCGGGGCTAGGGTGTCGTGTCCCCAGTGTATTAAAGTGTAGATGACCTGTGTACGGGCCGACCATAAACAAATCGCCTCCACGTCGCCCTGTCACCCCACCATATCACTGCCCTGCTCCCAATTCACACAGCCCTCTCTCATATACCTCTCCACTCCATCCCTCCATCTCATCCTTGGCACCCCCCTCTCTCATATACCTCTCCACTCCATCCCTCCATCTCATCCTTGGCCTCCCCCTCCCTCTCCCCCTCTTAATGGCTTTCATTGAAGGTGTAAAGATGGGTGTTGTATATTAGATGGGATGGGGTTGCTGATGATTTAGGTAGAATTTTTCCAATAAGAATACTGATGTCAGTACGTGTGTGTGTGTGTGTGTGTGTGTGTGTGTGTGTGTGTGTGTGTGTGTGTGTGATATACCTAGCGTCTTGTAATATAGGTAAAAACGGTGACGTACATACACATTCACCTACCCACATCCTTACGCTCACGTCCACACCCACACCCACATCCACGTACACATCCACACCCTCCCCACACCCATACCTAAGCATCTGTTTTCCCATACTTATATCCATACACCCATACCCACACCTTCCCACACACCCACACTTACACCCACTCTCACACCCCCACCCCACCTACATCCACTCTTACACTCTCACATTCATCCCCACCCACACACACCCAATCACCCTCACCCCACCTCACTTCCACCCACCCACACCCACCTGTAGTACCACGAGCAGTTTCTTGGATGTGGAAATACACCCTCCTTGTCACACACCACGCGAGGGTACACGATTTCGTCTGGGTAGCGCAGGTCTGGAGTAGCAAGGGGTAGGCTAGGTTAAGTTAGGTCAGGTTGGGTCATCATCATCATTATTAAAATCTTCATCATCATCATGGTTATCATCGTTATCATCATCATCATCATCGTCTTCTTCTTCTTCTTCTTCTTCTTCTCCTCCTCCTCCTCCTCCTTTTAATACTGATTCTCGTACACTTCCACAAATCACAGTCTTCGTCTACTAACCCGTTGGTCCCGGTACGGCCGCAAGACAGCCAGCCACAGCCACAGCCACCACCACAGCCAGTCGCCAGCCACTCCCAGCCATCTGTAAAGAGACATGGGGCAGGGTGGCGTGAGAGAGAGAGAGAGAGAGAGAGAGAGGAAAATAATAAAATCAGATGAAAAATTACTGACTAAATTAACTTCCGTGAATAAGGTCATTTTCCATCCAGGTAGCTCTCTCTCTCTCTCTCTCTCTCTCTCAAACTAGCCACCTTCATCCCTTGCTCCTGGAGTCTTTGTTCGTATATTGTCTTTCCTGTCGCTGTGTTGCCTCTGAGTACACACACACACACACACACACACACACACACACACACACACACACACTCTCCCTCTCTCTCTCTCTCTCTCACCTGCCCCTTCCCACACACCTCGCCTCTGGGTAAACACAGCGCCCTGGCGAGTTTGGTGGCCATATGAGCTTGCTCTATTTTCTCTCATTTTCTTTAATTTTCGTTTTCTGTCCTGTCAAAATGGGTCACTAAATCATCCACTAAATTGTACACACACACACACACACACACTAAAATTCTCTCTCTCTCTCTCTCTCAATACTTTATCTAAACACACCCGAAAGATGAAAGATGTTATTTTTACGCTTGTGTGTGTGTGTGTGTGTGTGTGTGTGTGTGTTTAAATTCGTCCCACCTGTGTACAGTACATTACCTTTGTGTGTTTACATTTGCCTAATTGAGTTTTTATGCGTGGAAACATCGGATCATTTTCACTTTGAGTGTGACTGAAAAATATAAGAAAATTCTCCCTAGCACCCCTTCTTTAGCGATTTATTTCTGGATATGGCTGGTTAATATCCGTTTGTATGTTATTTATGCAGACTCTGGCGATGTTTGAAGGATTTATATATCACAGAATAGGACAGTAACGTGTGATAAGCAAAATAAATCGCTTAGGAAAAGATGTTTGGGAGCTTCCTTAACCGAGGTGAAGACGGGCCTAAAATTTTTTCCCCCACTATGGCCCGCATTCTCGTCGGTGAAGGAAGCTACCTAACACCGTTTCCTGAGCGATTTATTTTGCTCATAACACCCTACTATCCTATTCTTTGTTACATAAACCCTTCCAGTATCATCATACACTGTAAAGATGGCGTACAAAAGGATGTTACCCAACCATATAAAGATAAATCGCTTAGGAAAAGATGTTAGGGAGCTGTACAGTGTGGGAGGAGAGACATGTGCTGCCTGTTGTGTGCTGCATGACATCACACAAGCGGCGGAGCGTACGTTTACACACACACACACACACACACACACACACACACACACACACACACACACACATTGCGAGGCCTGGGAGACCTAGGATTACGATTGGAGAGTTGAGAGGAAGGATGGGACTGGAGTGTATTGGTGTTGTGATGAGGAGGGGTAGATTGAGATTGTTTGTTAGGAAGGATGGGACTGGAGTGTATTGGTGTTGTGATGAGGAGGGGTAGATTGAGATGGTTTGGGAGGAAGGATGGGACTGGAGTGTATTGGTGTTGTGATGAGGAGGGGTAGATTGAGATTGTTTGTTAGGAAGGATGGGACTGGAGTGTATTGGTGTTGTGATGAGGAGGGGTAGATTGAGATGGTTTGGGAGGAAGGATGGGACTGGAGTGTATTGGTGTTGTGATGAGGAGGGGTAGATTGAGATGGTTTGGGAGGAAGGATGGGACTGGAGTGTATTGGTGTTGTGATGAGGTTTGGGAGGAAGGATGGGACTGGAGTGTATTGGTGTTGTGATGAGGTTTGGGAGGAAGGATGGGACTGGAGTGTATTGGTGTTGTGATGAGGTTTGGGAGGAAGGATGGGACTAGAGTGTATTGGTGTTGTGATGAGGTTTGGGAGGAAGGATGGGACTGGAGTGTACTGGTGTTGTGATCAGGAGGGGTAGAGGAAGGATGGGACTGGAGTGTATTGGTGTTGTGATGAGGAGGGGTAGATTGAGATGGTTTGGGAGGAAGGATGGGACTGGAGTGTGTTGGTGTTGTGATGAGGAGGGGTAGATTGAGATAGTTTGGGAGGAAGGATGGGACTGGAGTGTGTTGGTGTTGTGATGAGGAGGGGTAGATTGAGATAGTTTGGGAGGAAGGATGGGACTGGAGTGTATTGGTGTTGTGATGAGGAGGGGTAGATTGAGATAGTTTGGGAGGAAGGATGGGACTGGAGTGTATTGGTGTTGTGATGAGGAGGGGTAGACTGAGATGGTCTGGGCATGTGGAGAGGATGGAGGATGACAGTTGGGTGAGGAAAAGGTGAAATGTGAACGTCGGGGGTAGGGCTGTGAGAGGCAGACCCGAAAAGACCTGGGACGGAGCCATAGAGTGTGACCTCAGGGATAAGGGACTGAATAAGGAGGCTGCCAGAGATCGAGCAGCGATACGATATGATACGTTTAGGGGCTTAAAGCAGTGAATTGATATAATGTGTACCGATCTCTCTCTCTCTCTCTCTCTCTCGTTTGATGGGATTAGCAAGCACTGAGTGAGATAGGACGGATCAGTGGTACGTTTGCTCACTGCTACCGATCGTGAGTGAGAGTGAGGGAATGTGAGTGAGAAAGTGAGTGAATATGAGGGAGAGAATGAGTGAAAATGAGAAAGAAAATGAGTGAATATGAGAAAAAAAATGAATGTAAGAAAATGAGTGAATATGAAGGAATATGAAGAAGAAAGAGTGAATGTGAAGAAAGTGAGTGAATATGAGTAGGAAAATGAGTAAATATGAGTAAGAAAATGAGTGAATATGAGGAAGAAAATGAGTGAATATGAGTAAGCAAATGAGTGAATATGAGTAAGCAAGTGAGTGAATATGAGTAAGAAAGTGAGTGAATATGAGTAAGAAAGTGAGTGAATATGAGTAAGAAAATGAGTGAATATGAATAAGAAAGTGAGTGAATATGAGTAAGAAAGTGAGTGAATATGAATAAGAAAGTGAGTGAATATGAGTAAGAAAATGAGTGAATATGAATAAGAAAGTGAGTGAATATGAGTAAGAAAGTGAGTGAATATGAGTAAGAAAATGAGTGAATATGAATAAGAAAGTGAGTGAATATGAGTAAGAAAGTGAGTGAATATGAGTAAGAAAATGAGTGAATATGAGTAAGAAAGTGAGTGAATATGAGTAAGAAAGTGAGTGAATATGAGTAAGAAAGTGAGTGAATATGGGTAAGAAAGTGAGTGAATATGAGTAAGAAAATGAGTGAATATGAGTAAGAAAATGAGTGAATATGAGGAAGAAAGTGAGTGAATATGAGTAAGAAAGTGAGTGAATATGAGTAAGAAAATGAATGAATATGAGTAAGGAAGTGAGTGAATATGAGTAAGAAAATGAGTGAATATGAGTAAAAAAATGAGTGAATATGAGTATAGACGGGCAGTCAGCTCCCTCATGTCCTGTCAGACGCCGTACCGTAAAATCACTGGTACCGTATTCTCCACATATTAAAAAAGACCTCAACGCCTTTTCCTTAGCGATTTATTTTGCTCCGTTAGTATCTTTTTGTGTTTTATTTATGCCCTGAGTGTCAGGAAATTAAGGGGATTTTAATGGGTAGTTTGCAAAATAAATCGCTGAGGAAGAGGTGTTAGGGTAAAAAAAACAAATAAGAAGGAAAATGGTGATATTGGTGGATAGTTTGTAGACTGAATCGCTTAGCAAGAGGCGTTAGGGAGCTTCCTTACCCAACGAGAATGAGCGTGAGAGAGGGAGAGAGAGAAATGTAAAATGAATGTGAACAAAACCTGATAGAAAATGAATGAACTTAGAGAGAGAGAGAGAGAAGAGAAGAGAGAGAGAGAGAAGAGAGAGAGAGAGAGAGAGAGAGAGAGAGAGAGAGAGAGAGAGAGAGGTGAATATGAGTACACGACTATGAGTAAGAAATGAATAACCATGAAAGAGTACACAGTGAATGAACATGAATAAAAAGAGACATGAGAAAGAAAAATAAATCGCAGATGGAAATGAATTAAGGACATGAGTCACGGATGCCTTTACTCACCTCAAAGATCTCTGAGTAGGTGAGTGAGAGAGAGAATGTGTATCAGGCAGCCTCACCACACACTACCTTCCTGCCTGAGCTCTGCCTAGACAGTGGTGAGGCAGTAACATCGTCCTGCCCCACCTGCCTACCCTACCTGCCTGCCTACCTCACCCCCAGCCTCGCCTCTCACATACCCCCCCCCTTTCTACCTGCCTCATCCCCCCCTGCCTCGCTCTCACATACCCCCCCTCCCTCCCTCCCTCTCTCTCTCTCTCTCTCTCTCTCTCTCTCTCTCTCCCTGCTCTACTCTGATACATTCCTCTTTGTCATTGCTCTCTCTCTCTCTCTCTCTCTCTCTCTCTCTCTCTCTCTCTCTCTCTCTCTCTCTCTCTCACCCTGCTCTACTCTGATACATTCCTCTTTGTCATTGCTCTCTCTCTCTCTCTCTCTCTCTCTCTCTCTCTCTCTCTCTCTCACTGGCCTATAAAGTTCTCTCTCCTCCCCTCCTTCCCTCCCTCCTCCTTCTTTCTCTCCTTCCATCCCTCCCTTTCTCCTCCCCTTTTCTCTTCCTCCCTCCTATCCTCCTCCCTCTTCTTCCCTCCCTCCCTCCCTCCCCTCCTCCCTCTTTCTCTCCCTCCCTCCAGCACTCTCGTTCCGCTCACTTTCCTTCTCTCTCTCTCTCTCTCTCTCTCTCTCTCTTCGTATTTACCGAGAGAGAGAGAGAGAGAGAGAGAGAGAGAGAGACAGGGAGGGAGGGAGGGGAAAGGGGAGGGGGAAGTTGATAAGGATATAAATCAAGACAGATAAGAGGGGAGGGGAGGGGGAGGGGAGGGGGAGGGGAGGGAGGGAGGGAGGAGAAAGTTAGGGAAGACCTATGGGAGAAACTTGGGTGTAGGTCAGGGGGGGTATGGTGGGGTATGGTGGGGGGTATGGTTGGGTATGGTGGGGTTTGGTGGGGTATGGTGGGGTTTGGTGGGGGTATGGTAGGGGTATGGTGGGGGGTATGGTAGGGTATGGTGGGGGTATGGTAGGGTATGGTGGGGTATGGTAGGGTAGTGGGGTATGGTGGGGTATGATGGGGGTATGGTGGGGTATGGTGGGGGTATGGTAGGGTATGGTGGGGTATGGTAGGGTGTGGTGGGGTATGGTAGGGTAGTGGAGTATGATAGTGTATGGTGGGGTATGGGGTATGGTGGGAGTATGGTAGGGTATGGTGGGGTAGGTAATGTATGGTGGGGTATGGTAGGGTAGTGGGGTATGATGGTGTATGGTGGGGTATGGGGTATGGTGGGGGAATGGTAGGGTATGGTGGGGTATGGTTGCGTATGGTGGGGTATGGTAGGGTATGGTGGGGGTATGGTGGGGTATGGTAGGGTATGGTGGGGTAGGTAATGTATGGTGGGGTATGGTAGGGTAGTGGGGTATGATGGTGTATGGTGGGGTATGGGGTATGGTGGGGGAATGGTAGGGTATGGTGGGGGTGTGGTATTGTATGGTGGGGTATGGTAGGGTATTGTAGGGTATGGTAGGGTATGGACAAGGGAATAGTACCATACATAACCCCTCCATCACCACCATCCACTCACTCGATGTAGTCCTATCTTCAGGTGACTACACTGAATAGTAAACTAAATCATTTCTTGTTGCCCAGGAAACCACTTACTACGCTGGGTGGTAACCATA
>NC_136991.1:50883693-50896193 GCF_032717465.1 Coenobita brevimanus | reverse complement strand
CATATTCTAGTTTAATGTATTGCTAGAACACAGCACTGAAGATGTAGAGAGCAATTTTAGGCCAAGTTAACATGAAAGGACTTCGTAATTCGCATGTTTGGCCATATGGAGAGGATGGAGAGTGAGAGACTAACGAAAAGAGTGTAAGTGAGTGAGGTGGAGGGGGGGAGAGGGAGGGTAAGACCAAGGATGAGATGGAGGAATGGGGTGGAGAGGTATATGAGAGAGGGGGATGAGCTGGGAGCAGGGCAGTGAAATGGCGGGGGACAGGGCGACTTAGAGGCGATTTGTTTGTGGCCACCCCTTACGGGATTTAGGCGCCTGGCAATAGATAGACAGATGGATGTCGTAAAGCTGCCGTCTCTCCATCTTAAATGCTGAGTACTAGCAATATATTACCACTGTAAGAAGATGCTAGTCACGAAGAAGTGCTATGAAAAGTAGTGATGCTAGTCACGAAGAAGTGCAAAAGGAAGGGATGCTGAGCCGTAGCATTGTCTCCTTGTGCCACGAAAACCAATATATATGATGCTAGTTATATATGATCCTAGTCACGAAGAAGTGCAAAAGGAAGGGATGCAGAGCCGTAGCATTGTCTCGCTGTGCCGCTGAGCTAGGTGAAGTGAGCTGCAAAGTGGCGAAAATCTGAGCCAAGTTGAGGTGAAAGGAGTATAGTTTATAGATCAGGATGTTTTGGTGGTTAAGAATGTACCGTCAGATTCTTATTATGGTTAGACCCACCCACGCGAAGGAGTGATGACGTAACACTCTCTCTCTCTCTCTCCCTCTCTCACTCTCTCTCTCTCTCTCTACTCCTCCCATATATAAACCCTATGTTGTAAACGCCTTATGACCTTTGACCCCGAGAGAGAGAGAGAGAGGTGGATAGATAGATAGATATATAGACAGACATAGAGATAAATAGATAGATATATAAATAGAGAGAGAGAGAGAGAGACATTTCCAAATATTACTCTGAGAATGAAAGTGTCCAAGATAGAATTACTAAGCCAGCGAGCACTGTGTACGTATGTATGTATGTTAGTTTCTGTGTATGTGTGTGCGTTATGTATGTACGTGTGAGCATGTGTGTTTGTGTAGCTGTTTGTTTATGTGTATCTGTCTTGATGTGTGTACGTATTTGTGCGTATATATATATTTGTGTGTGTGTGTGTGTGAGTGTGTGTGTGTGTATGTACGTGTGAACATGTGTGTGTTTGTGTAGCTGTTTGTTTGTGTGTATCTGTCGATGTGTGTACGTATTTGTGCGTATATATATTTGTGTGTGTGTGTGTATTTTTTGCATTCAACCGGGTTATAAGTTACACACACACACACACACACACACACACACACACACACACACACACACACACACACACACACACACACACACACACACACACCACCCCACCCCACACCACACCACACCACACCACACCACACCACACCACACCACACCACACCACACCCCACCACACCACACCACACCACACCACACCACAGCATTTCCCTGCATCATTACACGCTGGGGTGGGATGAGACAGGTGAGGAAGTTGGGTTAATTAGCTGGTTTGATTAAAGGGTAAGCCATCGTTACCTGTGCTGGGAACCGGAAGTAACAAGATAGGTGGAAATACAGGCATGAGGAAAAAGAAGAGGAATTGTCTTTGTTGCCTTCCTCCTCCTCCTCGTCCTCCTCCTCCTCCTCCTCCTCTATAAAACTCACTCGTAATTTACACACACACACACACACACACACACACACACACACACACACACACAGCTTAGAATCTCACCTTTTCTTAAGTTCCTCCCTAAGAAACACAACTTACGTGAAGAATCCCGTCTTAAGCAACTCTGTGAATAGCAACAAAAAATTAAGACAGCAACAGGAGTGACAGGAACAGGGTGGTAAAAAAATATTCACGTATGCGAGAAAGGAGTTATAAAAGTGAAGAGAATAATAGGTAGGATGATAACAGAGTGGGCAAAAGGCTTCAGGTACGTGTGAGAGGAGGAAGGGGGGAAAGAGAGTAAAGAAATGGAACAATAACAGGGTGATCCAAAAGCTTAAGTTCATAAAGAAGAGGGGGTTATATCAGTGAAGGAATTAATAGGTCAAATAATTACAGGGTGGGCAAAAGGCTTCATGTAAATGTGAGGGGCATATCCAGCGTGAGGGAGGAGGGGGGGGGTTGAGAGAGAGCAGCGGTGTTGAGGGTGAGGTCATTACGTGGGGGGGGGCGTCATGATGGGGGGGGGTGCGTGGAGAGAGCGTTGAACTCACTCTCACTCTTTCTTTTCTCACTCGCTGTCTCTCTCACTTCTTCCCTCCCCCCCACCCACCCCCGTCTCTCTCTCTCTCTCTCTCTCTGATAGGAATGTGAGAGCAAGGTGTAGACTGGTAATTTGGAGAGAGAGAGAGAGAGAGAGAGAGAGATTCTGTGTAATATGGCTGTCCTGTCTGTCTGTGGCTGTCTTTCTGTTTGTCTGTCTGAATGTTTCCCTCCCCCTCTCGGTCTGTCTGTCTATCTGTCTATCGCCCTGTCTGTTGTCTGTCTGTCTCTCTCTCTCTCTCTCTCTCTCTGTCTCTCTCTCTCTCTCTCTCTCTCTCTCTCCCCCCTTCCTTTCTCTTCCCTCACCTTTGCCTCTTCCTGGTTTAAACAGCTGATCTTATCTTTGGTCAAGCAAGAGAGAGAGAGAGAGAGAGAGAGAGAGGAAAAGAGAGGAATAAGTACGATAAGAATAAAGGACAGAAAGAGAGAGGTAGAGAGAAGATATTGAAAAGAAAAAGAAGTAGAGAAAAGAGAAAGATAAGTAGAGAGGCGAAGGGAGAGAGAGAGAGAGAGAAGAAAGAGAGAAATCAAGAAAGAAGAAGAAAAAACAGATAAAAGAAAATAAAGAGAGAAGGAGAGAAAGAAAGAAAGAAACCAAGAAGTGAGAGACGGTAATGGTTATAGAATTATTGGCAAACGCGTCCAGTCAACCGAAGCAAAGCGGGTTCTCTTGTGCCGGGTTATAAGCACAAGGAAGTAATTGCCTTGGAATGTGGTGGACTCTGGTATAGGAATAGTGTTTAAATATCCCGCCCATGAGTCATTTAAAGGGCCCTGAGGTGAGTCATTTAAAGTCCCTCAGGTGAGTCATTTAAAGTCCCCCAGGTGAGTCATTTAAAGTCCCACAGGTGAGTCATTTAAAAGTCCCCCAGGTGAGTCCTTTAAAAGTCCCTCAGATAATTATTTACCCTTCAATCACCAGTAAAACACGTCCGCAGAATAATAATAATAATAATAATAATAATAAAGTTGACTTGTTTTTCTGTGTATAAGATCATGGTGGAAACAGGAGCTGAGCAATTGTGTGAAATTAATGTTACTTTTCCCTGATATTTCCACGGCTGGTGTTCTACGCTGCCTAGTGGTCCTTCTCACTTTTTCCTGCCGGGTTTGGGTGCAGGGTTATGTGGGCGGGCGTGGGCGTGGGCGGGGGGGGGGGAGAGTCTGTATTTTGCTGTCTTTGTCTTATTCTTCTCTCTAACAAGCCGCCTCGAAAGGACTAATAGGTATGTTGGTTTATATTTTCGTTTGTACTCCTTTCTATGTCTTCCTCCACTAACCCTCCACTCCACCTCGTCCTCGGTCTGCCTCTCGTTCTCGGTCTGCCGCTGCTCCTTGTTCTCGGTCTGCCTCTCCTCCTCGTCCTCGGTCTGCCCTCGATCTCAGTCTGCCTCTCCCTCTCGTTCCCGGTCTGCCTCTCTTCCTAATTCTTGGTCTGCCTCTCCACCTCTATCTCGGTCTGTCTCTCCTCGTTCTCAGTCTGCTTCTCCTCCTCGTCCTCGGCCTCCCTCTCCCTCTCCCCCCAAATCCCGGAAGCAGGTGAGAGTCAAGAGAAAGGTAGAACGAAAGACATAACAGGATGCCCCCTTAGTCTTCTTTCTCCTCCCCCCCTCCCTCCCTAGTCTCTCTTTCTCCTCCCCATCCCTCCCTAGTCTCTCTCTCTCTCTCCTCCCTCCCCTTTCTCTCTCTCCCTTCCCCTTCCCCTTTTCTCTGCTACCTACCTTCCCTCCTCTCTTCCCTTCTCTCTCTCTCTCTCTCTCTCTCTCTCCTTTCCCTCACTTCTTCCTCCGTTCTTTCCCTGATCCCCTTCTCCTCATGTCCTACTTCCTCCTTCTCCTCCCTCCTTCCCTCCTCTCTCATTTTTCCTCCTCTTCCTCCTCCCTTTTCTTCTCTTCTCTCCTCCCTTCCCCTCCGCCGTTCCTCCCCCTCCCCCTCCTTCCCTACCTCTCCCCTCTTCCCCTCTCCCCCTCCTTCTCCACCCTTCCTCCTCTCCTTTCTTCCCCTTCCTCCCCCCCCCCCTTTGAGCTGCTCTCGTGGGTTTGGTCATGAGGAAAGGTGAGGTCATTCTCTCTCTCTCTCTCTCTCTCTCTCTTTCTCTCTCTCTCTCTCTCTTTCTCTTTCTCTCTCTCTCTCTCTCTCTCTCTCTCTCTCTCTCTCTCTCTCTTCGCGTGACCGTCTCAGGCAGGGCAAAAATAACGTCATATTCCTTCCTCCTCCTCCTCCTCCTCCTCCTTCTCTCTTGCCCTGGTCCTCCTTTACTCTCTCCCTCCTTCCCCCCTCCCCTCTCCCTTCCCCCCTCCCCTCTCCCTTCCTCCTCCCTCACTCCCTCTCCTTTCTACTCCCTCCCTGCTCCGTCCTTCACCTTACTCTCCCTCCCTTGCTCCCTCTCTTCATTGTTTCCTTCCTCCAGTCTTGTCTCCTTCACTTCCTGTTTCGTCTTTCCTTTCCCTGTTTCTCTCTCTCTCTCTCTCTCTAGGAAAAAATGGGCTGGTGTGGGCACAAAGGAGTGGGTGGGATGGACTAAATAAGGTGTGGGTAGTGGGAGAAAGCAGGTCGAGTACACCCTGCCAAGTTGGATGTCATAATTATGAGGCATTGGAATGGCGGTTGGAACACTTTTCTCTTAGGTGCTCAGTGCTGGGAGGGTGGACAAAGGGTGGATGGGTGGAGCGGAGTGGGCGGGATGGGCTGGGATGGAGCTGGGTGGTAGGGAGGAGAGGGGACAGTACGCCCTGTGAAGATGGGCATTGTAAGTTGCTTAGTAGGGGCGTGACGATGGGTTTTTAAAAGTTTCTCCAAAAATAAAAAAGAAAACAGGCATGAGTCACTTTTATACCTGACATCTCACAACGTAAACAAAAATAGATAGACAGGTAGATAGATAGATAGATAAATAAATAAATAAATAAGAGAGGCATGATATAAGTAAATAGATAGATAAACAAATAGATAAATAAACAAAAGACATCATTACACCGAAAGACATAAGAGCAACAGAAAACGACGTCTTGGCTCCCACAATGGCCGCCAAATGAACCGAGCCTTCTGTCCCGGTCGTCTTTTAGCATGCGAAATGCGCACATGAATCCTGCTTTACTGGAGCTTCTGTTTCTATGTATGTGTGTGTGTGCGTGTGTGTGTGTGTGTGTGTGTGTGCGTGTGTGTGTGTGTACTGCTAAATACCATATGTGCTTTGTGTACGTCTCTCTCCTTCTCTCTCTCTCTCTCTCTCATTTCCATTTTCACTCTTTCCCCCCTCTTTCTCTTCTTCCACCTTCCCCTTTCCTTATTGTCCTCTTCTCTCCTTCCTTCCCTCTCTCCCCTACCTCGTTCCTCCATCTTCTTCTCTCTCTCTCTCTTCCTTCCCTTTCGTACATTTCTCGTCTCTTTCTCATTTCTTTTCCATTTCTCTTCTTTTCGGTATAATCTTCTCTCACATTCTTTCACACTTGCCTTCCTTCAGTTCCTCTTCCATTTCCGTGCCCTCGCTCCGCCTCCCCCCCCTCCTCTCTCTCTCATGCCAGTCCTGCGCTTCCAGTAATCCTGATGCATGACATTCACATCCTCACGTGTCGACCAACAATAGGCCTAATCCTACCAGCATCATAACTACTACAACGTTGCTGCTGTAACAAGACGTACTGTTTACAACAACGCCATAGACTGACCGAAAACAGGCTTTTATGATACGAGTATACGCTCCAGAAGAGCTGAATTTGATAGAAAATTTATTTTTGAATATATACTGTATATATATTGTTTTTCATAATTTTGTTAATTTTAAGATCAGGTTTAAAAAGTAATGGAGCTGGTCACATATTTTGTTAACATAGGCCTGTGTGGTTACTGGCCAGTGGTTGGGTCCCATGGATTTAATATTAACAGGGATTTAGGGATTTAGGTCAATAATGTGTACTAGTCCCCACAGTAGTTCCTGTCGCCTGGCCCAGGGTCCCCACACCCGCAATATGGGTGTGGCTGTCACCGTTACCGTGTGTGTTTGGCAGAACCTTGTATATTTTTTACCGCCGCCTGACCTCAATGCAGCGGGTTGACTTCACTCTTATTATGTGGCCGTCACCGCCGCTGCTGTGGGGTGAGGGCGGCTGTTTACGTCAGGCTCCACCGCCCCATCCATCACCCCGGCCCTGGCGTGCAAGGAATATCCCACGCAAAAACGAATATTTAAATTTTTGGCGGGGTTTGTGGAGGCGCTGACTGTCTCTGTATTATTCTGTTCATCTTTGATTATGTTTGTTTATTTTGTAGACTTCTTTGTGTATTTGTTCGTGTTTGTTTCACCGAGCTTTTGAGTTGTTACAGTGAAAGAAGTATGGTGTTAATGATATGATGGTGGTGATGATGATGATGATGATGATGATGATGGAGTTGATGGTGGTAGTGATGATGATTATGGTGAATGTGGTGGTGGTGGTGATGGTGATCATGGTTATGGTGAATGTTGTGGTGATGGTGGTGATGCTTATGGTGAATGTGGTGGTATTGGTGGCAGTGATGATTATGGTGAATGTGGTGGTGGTGGTGGTGGTGATGATGATGATGATGATGGTTATGGTGAATGTGGCGGTGGTGGTGATGATGGTGAAAGAATTTTACCCGTATGTTAATATTCCTTCACATTAGATACATATTCAACAAACCCTTTATTGCAAGGTTCTGTGCTATACTCTTTTTACTCTAACCTGGCCCAGATTTTCGCGTTTTTGCAGCTTATTTCACGCAGGTCAGTGGCAGAACAATAAATACAGAACTCAAAGAGCGCATACCCCCGTCAGCACCTATACTAGCCAACTTACACCACCACCAAAATTTAATCAAGTCTTCAGTGGTTCATGTCCCATTTATCCACACAAAATGTCATTGAAATCCGTTAATGACCTTTCGAGATCTTTGACAAACAAGCAAATAGACAAAGAGGGGTGAATAGCATACACAGCCTCCGGCAACGCCCTTGGTGGAAGTAAAAAAAAGACAATACTGCGGCTCTACATTGATCCATAGCATTTGTTCGTGATAAGCATCATATTCTGGTGCTAATTTATTCAACTCAGTGTTCATGATAGAGAGATGGAAGTTTTAGGCCAAGTTGATGTAAAAAGAGTATAGTAGTAGCTGCAACCCAGGCCCATACTAAAGTGACCCCCATGACTTGCTGTCCGAAGTTGTCTTGCCTCCATAAACCCCCATCCTCCATTCAGGGGACGTTTGTATAACTGGGCATTTAACCTGATAAAGATCCGTATCCCCACTCAGCTCAGTTGATGGCCAAGTGTAGTCAGATTGGAGGGTGGATTTGCCTAGGAACCAAGGAGACTCATTCCTACCTCATACTGAAGGTTCAGTGCAACCGCGATCCAATACTTAATTTTTGAGAATATTCCAGTCCTGTCAGGTGAATACAGACCGAGTAGTGGATGCGTGAATCATCAATCATACATTCATAACAGACTCACAGGTACGCTGAGAAGAACGTGTACGGTAATTAAGGTGTACAACTTTTTAAAATTCACGAACATTAATGTCAGTGGCCAGCCCGCCTTGATAAGAACTCAGCGTCGGGACTGTCCCAATCAAACGGCTTTTTCATAGAATTAGTCTGATAACCTTACTTCCCGTTTCTTTAATATTAAGTAACTATTCCTCTAAAATATATAATCAATTATTTTCGTACCATCTGATCTTCTGTCATATATTTAATTGTCATTTTCATACGCGTGACAGCTGTTTGGTTACTTTGCTCGGCGGTTTTACGTCTGGGAAAATGTCTTCCTGTACGCCGCTCAGTTTTTGTGTCCGTTTGGTGAACAGTGAAAGTGTTAGTGGTATCTACAACAGACTGTTAACTTGCAAGGGCTTAGAGGACATTCTGGACTTAAAATTTGGCTGGAATTATCTCTGTACTGGAAAAAAATCGACATCGAAGTTGTTAGCGTGGGCATGGAGTGGTTTGGCCAACTCTGCCCTGGCGTCTGATCTGCCGAAGCATCAATTTGGTAAGTAGTTTTTTATTTTGACAAACCCCGTGTTCTTCTTTGTGGAAAGTAAATGATGTTTGGGTGCGAGAGGGAGAGGGAATAAATGAGGAGGTGGAGGGGGATCGAGGGAGAGGAGAGTGAAGTAAGGAAGAGTAGCGTCGGCACAATCCGATGAAGAACTTTACATTTTCAGCCTTTGTTTCTATCATCAGACGAGTTTATTAATCTAAAGATAGGCATTTTGAATTGGAGAATGTTATATATAGATTTCATTCATGCATTCACCATGTTATACTATGTTTACAAAATATTAAAAAAAAAACAGCGTAGAGTACTATTTTAAATGCTGCGTAGCTGTGACGAAAACTCGACATCGGGACTTCGATTTCCTTAGATTTGCCCGTAGAATGTCGCTCAAAACTTGCCTCATCTTCCTTCACATATTAAGTAAGGGTGACTGAATACATAATCAAACATTTTCAAGGAATTTTTAGTCTCCTGTTACGTAATTTGGGCGAGACGTTCCCATACGCATGCGTCCTGACAGCTGTGTTATTGTTTACAGGTTGGCGTGTGAATGTCGCGGTAGTTTGAATGGCCACCAGTGTCTTGTCCAGTTAATTGTGTGCGTATGGCGAATAGTGTCAGTGTTAGCGATGTATTCTGCAACCCATTAATGTGCAGGGACTTCGGGAACATTCTGAACTACCCACAAGTCGACCAAATTATGTGTGTGGAAAAATATCGACCAAAAATTGTCAGCGTGGATGTGGAGTGTTTTGGGTCAAGTTCGTCCAGGCGTCATGGATACCGTAAGCTTTGATTTTGGTGAGTACTTCTTACTTTGACCTGATTTGTGCTCTTCTTCGTGACTGGTAAATGGTGTTGGGGTTAGAGAAGGATAGGGAATGTGAGGGGCGATCGAGGAAGAGGAAGCAAGGATCAACGGGCTTCGTTCTGATGTTAGGTTATTTTTTATTTTTCGGTCAGTCATAGAATTAGCTCAGGATTTTATTAATTGTAGGTCAGCTTTTTGAATTGGAGGGTTGTACGTATATTTCATTAACACCTTCACCCTGATAGTCGCCCCCAGAAGTGACAAAAATCGTCTTTAAACTTAAAAAAAAAAAAAAAATACAAACAGATTTTAGCAATGCTGTGTGTGTGTGTTTAAGAGTTTTAGCAATGAAAACTAAGGGAAGTACTGGAAGCAATCCGAGAAGAAATGAGCGAAATACCTTCCTCTTCTTTTTAGCGCTCACGGCCCAACAATACGGGTATAAAAGAATCTAATCTAACTTAACGTAATCCGACCTTGTGGGTGAAAAATAGCGAGGTACACTATAAACGAAAAAATATATCTCTAGAAGCGCTCATGAAGGAGTAATGTAAAAAATAAGAACAAAAACAGTTGGAACAGAACCAATGATCATTTCCTTGATTTCATTATTAGGAGTATTTGTTTTATCCAGTGAAGTTAATTGGAGAGCATTAACTGGTTATCGTTAATAAAATCTATGTATCTATCTATCTATCTATTGCCAGACGCCTCAATCCCGTTGGGGTGGCCACAAACAAATCGCCTCCAAGTCGCCCTGTCCCCCGCCATTTCACTGCCCTGCTCCCAACTCACATCCCCCTCTCTCATATACCTCTCCACCCCATCCCTCCATCTCGCCCTGTATAATAATTTTTTGCGATATTTTTTTTGACTTTTTAGGCCTAAGCGACCACTGCCAATGAAAGGGTGAGAACAAATCTACACAGGATAAGGTTCACGTTCATTGTCAGACCTGGTTAACTATTTTTATAACATTTATTTATTTATTTATTTATAATTGCGCTTACAGCCATTCACTTAGGGGATGTAATTTTTATCGTACTCTTTCTGCTGTCGATTAGCACGCTTGTGGGATATAAAGTACAGTTCTTTTACCTTAACGGGGATTAGATATTTCGTCCTTGTACACCGCATTTCACATAACTCATTGGTAGGAAAGAAAAACATTGCTAAGGCTCTACATTCATTCCACAGCACTCCTTCGTGACTAGCATCATAGCCTAGTGTTATTCTTTTGCTACAAATCACTGTGCAAGGATAAGATATAATTGTAGGCCCAGTTACAGTAAAAAAGGGGTATAACTAGTTTTTTTTCCAACGTATATTGGAGTTTTTTGTTTTTATGTAATGGCGAAACTAGTCTTTTTTCAGAACTCTCATATTGCATTAACCCTTGCTTAATTTTCCAGCACATTGTGGAGTCAGGAGATGCAATTTTATGGCATGTCCGCTTGTCAGAAAAATAAAGGCATGGGCGAGCATGAAAAATGTCGAGGTTACCCCATAAAACTCGCTCTGAAAACGTAAGATGTATCAGAGAGAACGTGTTCATTAAAGGGGTAACGTAACTATAGACCACTCATTTTACTGCGCGGAAATTTAAATTCTTGTGTAGCTTCTTTCCGTTGCTCAGTGGCAGAAAAGCCCAGTGTTATGGCTGTAAATAGCACTTCTTCGTGACTGACGTCGTATTATTGTGTTAATTTCTTAATATCGGCAATTTTTCGCCCAGGTAAAGTGAACAGAGTATAACTTCAAGTCTTATCGGTATGTAGTAACAGTCGAGCAGGGTGTGGTGGTGGTGTGGTGGGTAACGTGCTGTGCTCTGGTCATGAGGGACAGCGGGAAGAAATTATTGAGCAAGTCTTCAACATTTCGGCCGTTGTTAGCCGCTAAGAAAAAAAAAAAGAAAAAGAAAAGAAAAGAAAAGCGGCTCTGATAATTGGACCCAGTCGCTGTCTGCAGGAGGTTTGTTTTCATCTAACGGAACTAGGTCAATTCTCTCTCTCACAACTATCTATCTACCTACCATCAGCCTATGTACTATATGTATGTATGTATGTATGTACTGTGTATGTATGTATGTACGTAACTAACTATCTACAATGTATGTATGTATCCCTCTCTTCTAGGCTGTCTGTCTGTCTGTCTGTCTATAGGCACATGTACAGCCTGAGTACAAAGTGGTAGTTACATGAAATACAAAGAGCTTTAGTTATGTGATAGGAACGAGTCTGTCTTTAACAACTACACGACTGTCAACAAAGGGACCGTCGTCAGAGAGTAGAACTTTATGCACTGTAGAAGTGAGGAGTACAAACGATAGCTGCCGATACCCTTTTCACACTAACTTGGCCTAAAATTGCCATCTCTTCACCCTGAATGCTTTGGGGGTAACAGTAGATTAGCGGTAAAAATAAACATATAAATACAGGCTAGAACATTATGCGCTGTGAAAGTGACGATTACAAACGAAAGCTGCCTAAACCCTTTTCACACTAACTTGGCCTAAAATTGCCATCTCTCCACCCTGATGCTTTGTTGTAACAGTAAATTAACACTGAAAATAAACATAAATACAACCCAAATAAAGTAAAAGGGATTACTAGGGTTAAATAAAAACAGTAAAGTAAGAAGGGCTACTGGATTTCAGGGAACGGGTAACTAGTCTCTCCTCCCACTTCCTCCTCTTCCTATCAGTACTCATTGTAATTTCGGATCAGGCGACTCCTTCTACCTTATGTTGGCACCGGGTTCTTTGTCCCCTCGTCTTTGTTGTCCTCTAGCTCCCTAACACCTCTTCCTTAGCGATTTATTTCGGTTATATCATTATCGCAGTTCACCTCATTGCCTTCCCTCACAACCTTCACTCACCAAGGCACGTATTCTCGTCGGTTAAGGAAGCTCCCTAACACCTCTTCCCTAGCGATTTATTTTGCTTACATCACTATCGCAGTTCACAACATAGCCTCCCCTCGCAACCTTTGCTTACCTAGGCACATTCTTCCCGGTTAAAGAAATTCCCTAACACCTCTCCCTTGGCGATTTATTTTGCATATTACTCCTTGCTTTCTTCTCTGTCACCATTTTCAGCATAAGTAACATACAAATTAATATTAACTAACCGTACTGAAAAATAAATCGCTTAGGAAGAGGTGTTAGGGTTCTTCGTAAACCGAGGAGAATACGGAATACGGACCTTAAAAATAATTCGAATTTTAATCCCCGTTTTTGGGATAATTTCACGGCCTCTGCTTTATTCCTTTATTCTCTCTTAACCTGTGTGTGTGTGTGTGTGTGTGTGTGTGTGTGTGTGTGTGTGTG
>NC_136991.1:50876193-50878693 GCF_032717465.1 Coenobita brevimanus | reverse complement strand
TGGTTCCTTCATCTTTGCATAAATAAGAAAAGAAATCCTTCCATCTCTGCTAAAATTACCCACTAGCAGGTTGAACTCCCGTGGATGTTAACTTTAAAAAATATTAATTTAAAAAGACGGCCTCGTAGACAAGGGGTTAATCCTAAAATTATCCATAAGCAAATGAAAATCGTGTGGGTGTTAACTTGTAGAAATAAATAAATATAGACAGCATCGTAGGGAAGGGGTTTAATTCTGATTTTCAACCAAGGAGAATTAAGTCGTTTATAACTTTCATGTTGGGAAGGTTGGCACTTTACGCCAAGGACCCATTTTATAGTTTATTCCTGTTAAAATGTAGGGATTTTTTTTTTTTAAGTTAAGGGATAGTTGTTTGCGTGGAAGGTTTAATGGGATATATTTCTAACAGTATTTTTTTTTTTAATAATAGGAAGAAAGAACCAAGGGCCATAAACTCACAAAATTGTTCCCTCCGAGTATGAATAAAAACAAGATGACAGAGAGCCAAATTTAAGATCCGTTCAGTTTGAGATTAACAGAGAGCCAAATTCAAGATCCGTTCATTTCGAGATCAACAGGGAGCCAAATTGAAGATCCGTTCATTTCGAGATCAACAGGGAGCCAAATTGAAGAGCCATTCATTTCGAGATGCCTGGACACACTAGGTTTAAAACACTGGAGGTCATAGGCAGTAGGAAATGCGGTTGTAGGGAAGGTAAGCAGAGCAGGGTAAGGACGCGTTTTAGATATTTTTCCTGTTAAATTTATGCGATTATATAAATTTTAAGGATCGTTGTTTGCGTGGAAGGTTGATTCGGTTTAGTTTTTTTTTTTAATTCAAACCTCTAACTCCCTTCATATTCTTCCCCGGCTGAGTAAAACCGTCTGGTGATCACTAGAATAAACTGAGATAAAGATGTCTTGCTACTGAAAGGGTTAATGGCCGTAGTAATGAAGCGAGAAGGGAAATTGAGCAGTTAATGATGTAATACAAAATAAATTAGTAAATAGATAGATAAATAGACACAACAAGATGGGGTAGTGTATGGGGGTGGTGTGTGTGGGGGATGTAGAGGTCGTTACTGAGTAGGGATATTTCCGTGTTTTAATCCATTTTACGGTTAAAGGCTTAGTTTGGTCGATCAGTTGATTGATAGACTGGATAGGCAGACGGATAGATAGATAGATAGATACACGGATTGATTTGGTAGTTTGTAAGTTTTGAGATGTGGCAATTGTTGTGTTGAGGGAGTAAGTGTTGTCGATTCGGGTTCGCCTTAAACCCCTTCACTACCGGGACGATTTTTTGTCTGGTGACCACAAAGAGAGAGAGAGAGAGAGAGAGAGAGAGAGAGAGAGAGAAATGGGGAGAAATGGTAGGAAAAATAGGGAACCAAAGAAACTGACAGAAAAGGAAGGTGCTGTATGTGAGAGAGAGAGAGGGGGGGGGAGAGACGTCCTCGAACGGAAGAGACACGTTATGGCTGAATACGATTTACATTTCCCCAAAATATTTTACCTTTATCCTACCTTCCTACTTTTTCCTTCAGACTCATTCTTGTCATTGTTCCTTCATTCTGACCCTCTGTAACCCACATTGTTTTGTTTTGTTTTGTTTTGAGATAAGGAATCCCCTCTGTCGTGTGTAATTTTCTTGTTACTGTAAAATTTGTTCTTATTATTGTTTAGGTCTTGCTGTTGTTTTGTTATTCTTGCTTTGTTGTTTGTTGTTCTTCTTGTGTTGTTTTGTTAGCCTTGTGTTGTTGTTTTGTTAGTCGTGTTTTGGTGTTGCTTCATGGGTAGATTTTCTTGATTTGGTCCCATGAGTTGACTGGTGTTGTTAGTGTGGCATTCTGGAGGCTTGAGAGGGAAGGGGGGAGAGTGGGAGGAATGGGGGTAGAAAGGGGAAGAGAGTGGGGGAGGAGGTGGGGAGATGTCAGGGGGAGTTGGAGAGAGAGGGGGGAGAGAGGGGGAGGAGGTGGGGAGAAGTTCGGGAGAGTTGGAGAGAGAGAGGGGGACTGGGATGAGAGAGAGAGGGAGGTGAAGGGAGAGAAAGGGGAAGGAAGAAGAGATGAGAGAGAGAGGAAGGTAAAGGGAGAAGTGAAAGAGTTAGAGGGAAAGGGAGACTAGAGAGGGGGGAATGTGGAGGAAGAGGGGAAGGGGGGGGAGACAGAGGGGAAGAGAGATGAGGGAGGAGGAGGAGGAAAGGAAGTAGAGGGAAGGAGGAAGAGACTGGTTATTGGAAGGGAGGGAAGGAGAGGGAGAAGGAGAGTAGGAGGGAGGGAGAGAGGAGGAACAGACTAGTTAGGGAAGAAAGGAAGATGGAGAGAAAGGGGGAGGGGGAGAAGAGAGCGAGGATAGAGAGAAGGAGGAGGAGGAAGGGGAGAGGACAGAAATAAAAAGAGAGGAGGTTGAGAAGGAAGGGTGGGGGAGGGAACTGGTTAGGAGAAGGAAGGAATAGAGACAGATAGAACGAGGAGGAGGGGAGGGGGGAGAGAAA
>NC_136991.1:50863693-50871193 GCF_032717465.1 Coenobita brevimanus | reverse complement strand
TGTAGGTGGATAGATATTAAGAGAGAAGGTAAGGTTACGTGTATGGTGTTGGGTGTTGATAAAATGCATAAAAAAAAATATGTTAGATAGATAGATAGATAGATAGGCACGTAGGTAGGTAGGTAATGATATGGTAGAGATGCAAAAAGTTAACTAGATATATATATAGATAGATAGATTGATAGATAAACAGATAGATAGTTTGAGTGATATTTATAAATTGGCAGATAGATTGATAGGCGACATCGTACATACACTGGTCATTCCGCACAGGATATGGGACGAGGGTATGCCTTAGGGGAGAGGTAGATAGGTACACTGGTAGATAGACAGATAGATGCACTGATCGATAGACACATACGTACACTGTGCTGATGTTGAGAGAGAGAGAGAGAGAGAGTGTGTGTGTGTGTGTATATGTGTGTGTGTGGGTGTGTTGATGGTCGTGGATGTTGAGAAAACGGGAAAACACTGGGATGATAGATAGAAAAATAGATACATTGATAGATAGATAGATAGATAGGTTGACAGTTTAACAGGAGAGAGAGAGAGAGAGAGAGAGAGAGAGAGAGAGAGAGAGAGAGAGAGTCATCATTACCCTGGGGAAGTCAAAAGGAATAACTACGAATAATCTCTTTCAATCTACTGTAATTATGGCGGTAGGGGTGCCTTGAGAGAGAGAGAGAGAGAGATAATAGACGGAGAGGAAGGTAGGGAAAGTGGGGAGGAAGAGAGGGGAGGGGGGAGAGAATGGAGAGGAGAGGAAGGTTTGAGAGAGAGAAGGGAGGACTTTCTCTCTCTCTCTCTCTCTCTCTCTCTCTCTCTCTTGCAGTTCATTTCCGCTTCCTTCAGGCGACTGTGTTCAACTTGGGGAAATGGAAGATTTGGTGCTGAAAAGGGTTAATTGTGTCACGTCCAGCATTGATAGATAGATGGATGGATAGATAGATAGATAAGTAGATAGATGGATAGCTAGATAGATAGATGGATGGATGGATGGATGGATAAATAGATAGATAGATGATAAGTAGATAGATGGATAGCTAGATAGATAGAGATAGATGGATGGATAGATAGATAGATAGATAAAAATAGATGGATAGACAGATAGATGATAAGTAGATAGATGGATAGCTAGATAGATAGATATAGATGGGTAGATAGATGGATGGATGGGTGAATGGATGGTTAGATAGATGGATGGATGGATAGACATAGATATATAGATTGATAGATAGATAAATAGATAGATAGATAGATAAATAGACAGAAGTGGAATGTGTGTGTGTGTGTGTGTGTATAGTAGTAGCAGTAGTAGTAGTAGTAACCCCAAGCTTATGTAAAACGTGAACCCAGTGGACTGCAGGCTGAGGCTGCCCTTACCCTGCAGTCCACCAGCCTCCTTTCTTGGGGGGATAGGGAGTTGAGGGACGTCTGTGTAACCGGGCAGCTCCACCGGCCGGGTATATTAATGCCACCACGTGAAGGCGTCCGTCTCCAGCGACACAGGGGTAAAAATAACCTCCTTCAATACACATAGTTTGATGGCTTCGCTGGAGTATAATCAAAGTTGAGATTTTTTTTTTTTAGGTGATATGGGAAATGTGATGAAGATGGTGGTGATGGTGGTGATGATGATGATGGTTGTGGTGGTGATGGTGGTGGTGGTGGTGGTAAGGATGATGATGATGGTGATGGTAGTGTTGATAAGAAAAGATGATGATGGTCGTGGTGGTTGTGGTGGTGATGATGATGATGATTGTGGCAATGGTGGTGGTGGTGTTGGCGGCAGCGATGGTGATGGTGATGATAATGAAGAGGATGATGATAATGATGATGGTGATGATAAAAGATGATGATGATGATGATTGTCGTGGTGATTATGGTGATGGTGATGATGATGAAGAAGATGCTGATGGTAATGATGGTGAGTGCCAAACTAAAAAGCCTCTCTTTCGTAATAATTATCAGGCCAGAATTTTCGGAAAAGACCTGTGTACAGTTTCGATTATTTTTAATGATATGGAAAATTTGATCCAAACACCTACATGTGCTTCGAAAAAAAAAGAAAAAAGTCTGAATCGAAATCTTCATCAATAATACTTTACCTAAAAAAAAAAGAGATTTTTTGTTTTTTTGTTTTTTTTTGTTTTTTTTTTGACATGGATAAAGTTTGTAAAATTTTAGGTTGAAAAAATGAAACTGTTAATGCAGGGTCATCTGATTTTAATGGTGTGTGTGTGTGTGTGTGTGTGTGTGTGTGTGTGTGTGTGTGTGTGTGAGACAGAGAGAGAGAATGAAACTAGAATGATACACAAGAGTCTAGATGTGTGTAGGCAGTTCTAGATGAGACTGGATGTTTACTGGGTAGGGTAGGGTAGGAGTGGGCAGGGAAGGGTAGGGTAGGGTAAGGTAAGGTAAATGGGTAGGGTAAGTAATGTAAGGAAAGGTAAGGTTAGCGAGTCTGGGGGAGGGGGGACTGAAGGAAATATTACCCCAATAGACTAAAATTACCCAAATGGGGTTGTAATTGGAAATGGGTGTGGGTGAAGAGGGAGGGGAAGGGGGGCGATAAATGGGGAAGAGAAAGAATTGGAGTGGGTGAAGATAGGGAGAGAATTAGGTAAGAGATGAAGGGGAAAGAGAAATAGGTAAGTGAGGGAGTATAAGGTAGGTAGGGATGAAAATAAGGCAGTTGGACGGGAGTGAGGGTAAGTATAAGGAAGGGAGGGTTACAGTAGGGTAAGAAGGAAGCTGAAGGCAAGGAAGGAAGGAAAGAAGGAAGGAAAGGTGAAGGAAAAAGAAATGTTACTCCAGACAGCTAATATCCCTCAGAAATATCCCATCCCACCCAAGCAGTCTCGATCCAATCTTAACAGCGCTAGGATCAGGCCGCTTCCTCGTGGCCTTAGGAGACTCAACATAGCTTCTCCTTATAGATTTATCTCCTGTGTTACACTTATAATTATTCCTTTATACGTTTAGGCTAATATTTTTGTGGTGAGGGGGTTTAATGTTTGATTACTGATGGAAGTTAGAAGATTGATGGTGAGTGAAATGTAAATGCTGATTGATTGCAAAATATTCTCTCTCTTTCTCTCTCTCTCTCTCTCTCTCTCTCTCTCTCTCTCACACACACACACACACACACACACACACACACACACACACACACACACACACACACACCAACTCTTAACCAAAATTGAAAACCTGACGTGGAAAAAAAAAAAAAGAAGAACGCTTGCCAGATTTCCGGGTGTCGTCTCTCTCTCTCTCTCTCTCTCTCTCTCTCTCTCTGCGATCGACGAGGAAACGGCGGGGAAGGAATATTTGTTTGTTTGTTTTGTTTGTTTTGTTGGCGTGCTCGTGGGAAAACAAACAACAGGAAGCTTGAGATAAACAGGATAGTCTGCTTGAGAGTGCCTGCAGACATGGGAGGGGGTACGAAGCCTGCCGTTCTTCTTTTCGATCTCTGCTTTCCGTGTGTGTGTGTGTGTGTGTGTGTGTGTGTGTGTGTGTGTGTGTGTGTGTGTGTTTTACGTGTAAGAGTTTATTTCATTTTTTTTTTATTTAGAGAGGAGGTGTGAGTTGGAGGGAGGGCAGCGAAATGAGAGATCACAGGGCGACATGGAGGCGATTTATTTGTGGGCACCGCTTACGGGATTAAGGCGTCTAGGAATAGATAAACATATAGATAAATAGATAGATGGTTTGTTAATGATGAATTATTTATTTGCTCTGACGTAATATACCAGGTGGTGGGAAACAGACAGGTAAATAGCTAAATATAGAAAAAGACATTTGTCCGAAGAACCCCTTTAAAATCAGTAAATAGATAATAGGACATACATACATACATATATATATATTCAGTTATGTACAAAAGGGGTGGTCATTGCATTTCTGACTCCTATTACTGGATTTATTAGACTGTGAAGCATCGTAACTGCATGTCTGGTAACGGGATTTATTTGCCCTGCACAGGAATGAATGTGCCATTACTAGGTCACCTGTGGATCATTTTGACTCGAAAAAATAAATGAGTAGGAATATTGAGTAGAAATGAGAAAAATATATAATGTTGGGAGGAGTTATGAACAGAAATGAAATATATCTATCTGTCCATTAATCTATCTGTCTATCTACCAATCTATCTCTAACTTCATACGCTTTTCACCAGATGCTACCCGCGGGAATTGGAAAGACTCTTGTTCCTTTTACACTGCATGCCCGTAACTAACTTGGCCTAAAATTGTCATCTCTCTGTCATTAATGCCGAGGTGTAAAGATAGATCAACACTAGAATGTGGTGCTAGTCACGAAGAAGTGCTATAAAAATGGTGTTGCCTAGTTGTAAAAATAGATTAACACCAGAATATGATCCTGGTCACGAAGAAGTGTTGTGAAAAATTATAGAGTCGTAGTATCGTCTTGTGCCGCTGACTTACCTGAAATAAGCTACAAAAATACGACAATCTAGGCCAAGTTAGGGTAAAAGGAGTATAGTGTGTTTTCGTTATGACAATCAGGGTGGAAGCTACTTGACACAGACATAGGACTTGACACAGGCACAGGACTTGACACAGGCACGGGACTTGACACAGGCATAGGACTTGACACAGACGTAGGACTTGACACAGACACAGGACTTGACACAGACACGGGACTTGACACAGACATAGGACTTGACACAGACGCAGGACTTGACACAGACGCAGGACTTGACACAGACACAGGACTTGACACAGACGCGGGACTTGACACAGACGTAGGACTTGACACAGACACAGGACTTGACACAGACATGGGACTTGACACAGACACGGGACTTGACACAGACACGGGACTTGACACAGACGTAGGGACGCGAGCCACACCTTAGCATATAGAGCAGCTGCTACCTCAGTATTTCACACCTCGATGCTCTTCTCTCCCATCTCTTGTGTTGTAGTGTGTGTGTGTGTGTGTGTGTGTGTGTGTGTGTGTGTGTGTGTGTGTGTGTGTGTGTGTGTGGTTTCGAAATTCCGTCCAATCCCAACATATCCAACTCTTCAAAACGCAAATCCTAATATATCCAAATTTCCCCCAACCCAAAATCCAAAAATATTTTCGAAAATCTCGGTTTATCTCCCAGCCACGTCACCGACTGCCTTGTGCGGTGGCCAGAAACAAGGAGTAATTGACTATCAGGGTCGGGGGGCGTTGAGGTGCTTCGGCAATAGCGATGGCGAAGACCTTACACGCACGAGTCCCCCGCCTGAGAGTTATGGGAGAGGCTTCCAGGGTGAGGGAGGGTGGGGGAGAAAGGTTGGGGAGATTGTGAGGATGAGATAGGGAAAAGGATGGATTGTGAGGATGAAATGGGGAGAGGGGAGGATTGTGAGGTAGGGGGAGAAAGGTTGGGGAGATTGTGAGGATGAGATGGGGAGAGGGAAGGATTGTGAGGGTGCGATGGGGAGAAAGATGGGGGAGATTGTGAGGAGTATGAAGTAGGGGGAGAATGAATGAAAGAACTGAAGAATGAAGAGAAGGAAGGAACCCCAAAAAGATGAGAATGAAGAAGGGAAAGGAAGAAAGAAGGGGAGAATGAAGAGAGGGGAGGAAACAGAAGAAGAAAAGACTGAAGAAGAGGGAAGGAAAAAGGAAGAGGAAAGTGAAGAGGGGATAGCGAAAAACAAAGAAGGAAGAGTGAAGATTTTAAGTGAAGGAAGGAAGAGAAGAGGGAAAAGGTGGTGAAGAAAAAGATGAGAGAAGTTTTTTTTGTGTGTGAAGGAATATAAGAATGGAGACAGTGAGAAAGGTGGTATATATTGTGTGAAGAGGAAAGAAAGGAGATGGAAGAATGATAGATTGATAGATAGATAGATAGATAGATAAATATGTATAGATAGATATAGCTAATCAACCATAATCTCCAAAACACCACAGCCATTGTTTTCAGTGTTCATAATTGATGAAATAATCTCTGATAATTACACGGGTGCCAATACTAGTAATTACCTTCAGGGCCAACAGCATTACGCCTGGGACGGGTTAATTGACGTGCCTGCCATTAACTAAGCTAGGATAGGATAATATTACTCAGACCTTCAGTAACAGGGCGTGTATTCCCATAGATTTATTTGTGGTTGTCACACGATTCAGTAATATGGCGTGTATTCCCCGTAGATTTATTTCCTATTTTAGCATGATTTTTGTAATATGGCGTGTATTCCCCGTAGATTTATTTTTCATATTCTCACATAATTCAGAAATATGGCGTGTATTTCCCTTAGATTTTTTTTTTTTTTTTTTTTTTTTTTTTTTTTTAAATCGGGTTTATTAATTTTGGGGTGAAATTTAAGGTCAATTTGTAGACGTGACCCATTTCGTTCAGATGAAAAAAAAATAGGTATATAGGTAAGTTCCCCATCAGTTGAACACTTTCGCATGTCATCTATGTTCACTGTTCATCTCGTATTTGTTTGATAATTGCCTGTCTGGCTTGGTAAAGGGGAACTGTTCTTTGACACTGATAAATGTGTGTATTTTGTGTTTTTTTTCTAAATTAGGTAGACAATCACCGTGTTTTTTGACATTGTAAATAAAGGATTCTCTCTCTCTCTCTCACACACACACACACACACACACACACACACACACACACACACACACACACACACACACGTTTATGACGAAAGTAGTTGTGGAGTTTGGTAGTGAGGGACCAGCTGAGTGTGTATACAGGTAGAAGTGTGTGTGTGTGTGTGTGTGTGTGTGTGTGTGTGTGTGTGTGTGAATAATGGAGCAATGCATTTTCCATTGGGCCCCCTCCAGTCTATTGTTACAAGGGGAGGGGGGATGTAAAGAGGGGGAGGGGGAGGGAGTAAAGGGAGGAAGGGAGGGGGAGAGGGAGTAAGGAAATGGAAGAAGGGAGGGAGGGAATAAAGGGAGGAATTGAGGAAGGGGAGGAGGAGGGAGTAAAGGAAGGAAGGGGGGAAGGGACGATGGGGTAGAGGGAGGAAGGGAGGGAGAGTAGGAAGTAAGGAAGGGGAGGGAGTAAAAGAAGGAAGGAAGAGAGGGAAGGGGGTAAAGAAGGAAGGGGGGAGGGAGTAAAGAAGGAAGGGAGGGAGGGGAGGAAGGGAGGTGAGATAATGCAGGTAAGGTTGCAAGGAAGTTTATTTATTGATTTATTCTGTTATATATGCATTTATTATCATTTATTTCTTTATTTTCCCATTACCTATCTTTATTTATCATTCTGTTTACCTCTATCCGTCCGCTCCTTATCAGTCAATTTCCTGTTTATTTTTATCTGTAAATTTATGTTATTTATGTACATATAGAATGACCCAAAAAGACGCTTGGCTTGTCTGAGCCGCGTGGAGAGAGAGAGAGAGAGAGAGAGAAATAATGCGTGCTCATCATTCATTTAGCTCCTATCCAATTACTGTCGTATTTAACACACACACACACACACACACACACACACACACACACACACACACACACAGAGGT
>NC_136991.1:50851193-50858693 GCF_032717465.1 Coenobita brevimanus | reverse complement strand
GCATATATTTTTGGGTGTACTCAAGAGGATTGGAATCGAGGCTACACACTGAGTCCCTTACCTTTATGTTGGATGAGCTTTGTCCTTTTAGATAGATACAGTGATAGATAAAAAGATAGATAGAAGGGTGGATGGAAAGATGAATGGATGAACAGATATGCAGACAGACAGATAGATGGATGAAAATGGATGGATGGAAAGATGTATGAATGAATGAATAGATAGACAGACAGACAGATAGATAGATGGAAGGGTATATAGATGTGTGAATGAATAGATACACAGATAGACATACCGACAACGATAGATAGACATAAAAAAAGATATAATTAGGTATGTGGATGGATGAATGAATTACCACACAGAAAAACAGAGACAGACAGAACGATAGACGGGTAGATAGATAGATACGGTACATACAGATAGATAGAGCGATAGATAGATAAACGGATAGATAATACTCACGAGGATTCGAATCAAGACCGCACACCGAATCCTCAATTTCCATCTTCGTTGAGTCGAGTCCTTGAGCTCCCCCTATTTGCACGTAGTCATGTCCCCCTCGTTTCTCACACTGCCGAAGAAAGAGAGAGATAATTAGAGATAGTTTTAATTCTGCATCTGTTGTGAGAGAGAGGGAAGAGGTAAAATATAGTTCTTGTGCTGTGTCGTTGTTGTTGTTGTGTGTGTGTGTGTGTGTGTGTGTGTGTGTGTGTGAGAGAGAGAGAGAGGGGGTGGGGAGGGAGAGAGATATAGAGCTAGTTCAGATTCTATATCTTTGTTGTGAGCGAGAGAAAGAGGGGTTATTTAGTGTTTTTTTTACATATTTGCATTATTAGTGTTTTTGTGTGATAGATAGATAGATAGACAGGCAAACAGACAGACAGATCGGTAGGTAGATAGATAGATAAATAAATTAATAAATAGATACATGGAGCGGCATGTTTTTTTTTCTTAAAATATCTTCCTACTATACGTACATAAATACATACATACAGTATACACACACACACACACACACACACACACACACACACACACACACACACACACCAGTTCGTAATAAACACATACACACACTTCCACCACTGCTACACATCCTCTGCTACACATTCACTGTATTCACTTCTACACCCTTTGGCCACTGCAACCGTACGCCCTCTGTCTGTTATCCTCATCCATTTTTCAGCCTTTTTTCATGCGCATTCATTTTTCAGTCTCTCTCGTAATTGATCCATATTCATTCACTCTCATGTACATTCACGGTGAGCCAGTGAATAAGGCTTTTTTCTTTGTTTATTGGTGGTGTTTTTCGCCAGTGTTTTTCGGCTGGTGTGATTCTGTTGTTACGTGAGAAGGGTGTAAAAGGGAATGGGTTTGCTTGTATCAGTGTGGTAACGTGAGAGAGGGAGAGAGAGAGAGAGAGAGGGAGAGAGAGAGAGAGGATATGTATGAATGTGTGTGTGTTGGTACATAATATTTTACCTGCATCAGATCACTACTAGAGAGAGAGAGAGAGAGAGAGAGAGAGAGAAGAAGAACTCCCAGCTTTCTCCATAGCCCCTTTCAGCTCAGGTAATGGTCAGGTGTTGTCAGATTGGGGGAGGGGATTGATTTGACTAGTAACCAAGGAGACTCATCCGTACCTTATACCTAGTGCTCATTGATTTTCACGCCGTTCAATTCTTAGCCTGGCCCATCCATCACAACATATCTATATTCTTTTTCCCTTTATTGTATTCTGTTATCGTCTCTTACTCTCACCCCATCTCCCGGCTCCCACTCTGTCACCGGAATTGTCCATCTGTTATCCGGTATGATTGTGTGTGTGTGTGTGAGAGAGAGAGACAGACAGACAGAGACAGAGTATATAGATAGATAGATATAGATAGACACAGATGCAGACAGCTAGAGAAATGTAGAGTATAAAAATACGTGAAGTATAGATAGATAGATAGATAGCCAGATAGATAGATAAACAGATTGAAGGAGAGAGAGAGCATATTATGTACGTATGTGTGTTAGAGGTAGACTGATGGACCATGAGCTCTGGCCTCAAATCTATCTACCTATCTATTATCTATTACCCCGTCTCTGTCTATCTGTATCTCTCTCTCTCTCTCTCTTTCTCTCTCAGGTCGTAATTGGCCTCACATACACTGCTTCTGTGCCTCGCGTTGCAAGGTGTGTTCTCACATTTGCTTGCTCTATTGAGAAAGAGATTGCACGCGTTTTTCACCAGAGAGAGAGAGGGAGGGAGGGAGGGAAGGAGGGGTGGTTAGAGGGGATATACGGAGGAGGAAAGATATATAGATAGACGGATAGGCAAGTAGATAGATAGATAGATAGATAGATATAGAGAGAGAAGCATGAGTCATATCGTATACTTTAAAAAGCCTCTTTCGGTAATTAATGATCATCTTCTCCTAATCGACTTTGGTAATTTGATAGAGTATGGTTCTCCCCTCTGCCTGTCTTTCTATCTATCTGTCTATCTATCTACCTTTGTGTCTATCTATCCTGCCTACAGTACGCTATCTATCAGTCAATTTCTCTCTCCATGCATCCCTCTGTCTGTGTCTATCTATCTATCTATCTATCGATCCATCTATCTATTATTTTTCAATTCGTTTTAGAAAATGTTTCGTGGTGATGAAGGTGATGAAAAAGATGATGATGATGATGAGGAAGGGGAGGAAGATGATGATGATGAAGGTGATGATGATGATGATGATGAGGAGGAGGAGGAGGAGGAGGAGGTGGAGGAAGATGATGATGATAACGATGGTGATGATGATGAGGAAGATAATGATGATGGTGATGATGATGATGATGATGATGAAGAGGTGGAGGATAAGGAGAAGGAGGAGGAGGAGGAAGATGATGATGATGATGGTGATGATGATGATGATGATGATGATGATAGTGTTTTTATAATTCGACTTTACCCTCATTAAAGGACATATAGAAGTTAGAGGTAATTAGCTGAAGAGAAAGAGAGAGAGTGATGATGTATTTCTCTTTGTCCACTGCGTGAGTTGTGTGTGTGTGTGTGTGTGTGTGTGTGTGTGCGCGTGTGTGTGCAGCAGGTGGGATGAGAGAGAGAGAGAGACAGAGAGAGAAAGAGAGAGATGATAACGGATAAGTACAGATAGATAGATAGATAGATAAAGAAATAGATGAAGAGGAGAAGGAATGGATCTTTTCAGCATTACACGTGAGAGAGAGAGAGAGAGAGAGAGAGAGAGAGAGAAACACTATCACACCACCCACACATCAATTAACCCCCCTAATCACCCACTAAATAACTTCATAATCACTAATTACACCTAATTATTATTTATGACCACCCTCATTTATCGCCTGACAATACCGTATGTGTTAATGGAGCTTTGATAAATAGAATAAATGATCCATTGTTTGGGTGATAAGTTGGTTATTGGAGGGTGCTTGGGGAAACAAATGAGTTATGTTATTTGGTTATTTTGTTGTTCTTGTGGTTTTTTGTTGTTGATGTTATTTTTCTTAGTGCTTCTTCATTATCATTATTATTATTATTATTATTACTATCATCATCATCATCATCGGTCGGGCGCTGTGGCATCATTGACTTCAAGAATAATCTGAATCATGGTGAAGCGGGGAGGAAATATTAACCCTTCCACTCCCCAGCCTACTCCCCAGTCCTCTCCCCAGACTCCCCAGGACTCTCTCTGCCAAGGACGTCTCTGTTGATGGCTCTGTTGGAAGAAAAGCGAAGAAGGGAAAATACGGTTCCTCCACTCCCCAAAACTCCCCAATCCACTCCCCAGTTCACTCCCCAACTCTGCTTCCCAAACCACTCCCTAGTTCACACCCCCAACTTATTTCCCCAGTTCACTCCCCAGTCCTCTCCCAAATTAACTCCCCACTCTCCCCAGTACGCACGCTACTAGGCACGTCTGTGTCAATGGCTGTCTTGGGCACTGTGGCATCAGTGAAGGAAAAGTGACACAGAGAGGAGATAAAGGCAATTCCTCTCCCCAAAACTCCCCAGAGCACTCCCCAATCCACTCCCCAGTCTCCCCAGTACTCACCCTACTAATCACGCCTGTGTTGAAGGCCCTGATTATGACACTTATGGAAAATATGTCAAACAGAGAGGAAAGCAAGGGACTCCCACTCCCCTAAACTCCGAAATCCACTCCCCAAACTCCCAAATCTACTCCCCAAATCACTCCCCAGGTCTCCCCAAACCACTCCCCCCAAACTCCCAAATCTGCTTCTCAAATCACTCCCCCAAACTCCAAGATCTATTCCCCAAATCCAATCTCCCAAATATACTCTCCAAATCACCCTCCCAAACTCCCCAAATCACTCCCCAAATCACTCCCCCAAACTCCCAAATCTGCTTCTCAAATCACTCCCCCAAACTTTACAAGATCTATTCCCTAAATCACTCCCCCAGACTCCCAGATTACTCCCCAGATCTCCCCAATTAACTCCCCAGTCTCGCCACTACTCACCCTACTAAGGACGCCTGTCTCGATGGCTCTGTTCGGCACTGTGGCACCATTGACCCCGACGGCGATCTGAAGGAGGGTGAGGGAGGCGGGGAAGATGGCGGTGATAGAGCAATTGGAGCGCCGGCCGTGGTTCCTCAGGGTGTACACGCCCTTCACGCCGTCCACCAGCATGTTGCACGCTGACGGGGGAGACAGAGACAAGCGTGAGAGCTGAGAAAGACTGAGACGAGCGTGGGGGGTGGCAGAAGGAGAGGGAGAAGCGTGAGAGGCTGTAGAAGGGGAGAGAGAAGCATGTTAGATAGAGAGGGAGACAGGGTGAAGGAGTGTCAGTAGGGGCGTGGATATGAGAGAAGTACAATGAGAACGAGACACGTGAGAGAGACTGAAGGGGAGGGAGAGAGGGAAGAGACGTGGATAAGAGAGAGAGAGAGAGGAGGGGTAGAAGTGAGGGTTTCTGAAGATGGAGGGGAGAGAAAAGAAAGGCCGTTTAAGAAATGGAGGGGAGGGGGAGTTAGAACTGTATTATACTACTCTGAAGGGGCAAAAAAAAAAAGGAAGAAACAAAGGCCAGATATAATTAGTTCCATTTCAGAAAAAGCCAAGTACGATTCTCTCTCTCTCTCTCTCTCTCTCTCTCTCTCTCTCTCTCACATCCCTAGTTTTGCCATTTTAGAAGCATATTTATGTATTTATTTTCAGTTTTGAGAGATGGGGTGGAGAGGTATATGAGAGAGGGGGGTGTGAGTTGGGAGCAGGGCAGCGAGATGGCGGGGGACAGGGCGACTTGGAGGCGATTTGTTTGTGGCCACCCCAAACGGGATTGAGGCGTCTGGCAATAGATAGATAGATAGTAATACCATATTTGCATGATGGAAAAAAAAAATTCCAGCGAGGTAGAATTTATATTACGAAATGATTGGCCAGATTTGAGTTGAAATAATTGTTCTTTTTACACATGCAATTACACTTAACCCTGTATTCTCCCTAACACCTTTTCGTGAGCGATTTATTTTGTTTATTACAGAGGTAGGATAAGTAGAAATATTTGTTAAGGCGAATGTCTGATATTATTACACGTACAGGTACACTTAGTCCTGTATTCTCCCCAACACCTTTTCCTGTGCGGTTTATTTTGTTTACTTCATGGAGAGGATAAGTAGAAATTGCGAATGTCTGATATTACACAGGCACCTGCACTTAACCCTGTTTTCTCCCTAACACCTTCTCCTAAGCGATTTATTTGGTTTATGACACAGAGAGGAGTGTAGAGTTCTCCCTACCGTGAGAGTATTGATCGTGCAAAGTGCTGGGTCCTTTGGTGGGGTGAGTCCTTTGAGATGCTTTGTGGGCCGGGGGAGAGGGATCGAGAGGGATGAAGGAGTGAGAGAGGGGAGAGAGAGAGAAAGGAGAGAGGGGAAGGTGTGAAGGGATTTGGTCTGCTAGAGAGAGAAGGAGTGGGGGTGAGTGAGGTCGGGTAAGACAGCAAAAGAAAGATAAGAGGAAAGACGATTGAGTGGAGAAAGAAGAAACTAGGGGACCGAGATGATAGCATAGAGAGAGAGAGAGAGAGTGAGAGAGAGAGAGAGAGAGAGAGACAGACAGACAGACAGACAAACAGAGAGAATAGGGGCACAAGAAAAGACAAAGTGCATGGTAATGAGATGAATCGCAATAGTTTCCACAGTAACTCACTCGCCAGGCATGACTTTCGCCTCGCCGTGGATTTTTTGTCACTCCCACACACCCCCATCTTTCCCCCCTCCCTTCCTACCTCCCCTTCCATAAATCTAGCCACCCCTCTCAATTTCCGGGGCATGGGGTGGGTGGGGTGGGGTGAGGGTTCAAAATAGCCCCTGTACTGCCATTTAGGGTTATGGTCGTAAAGCTGGACTGTGACAGAGTGTGGGACGGAATTATAGGGTTGTTGTTGTTGTTGGTTGTGGTGGTGGTGGTGGTGGTAGTGGTGGTGAGTGTGCGGATGTATGCCTGAGTTATAGAGGTTTTGTCGTTGCCGATGATGATGTGTGGATGTATAAATGAATTATAGATCGATTTTCTTGTCGTCATTTTTTATCATTATTCTCAGGGGGATTTTATGTATATTTATTCATTTTCATATTTCAGCCCAGCATCAAAGATAGATAGATAGATAGATAATTCAGACATCACCACCGTAATCTATCGTGCCAGCTGAGCATTTGAGTAGGAAAGATGGTGATTTTAGGTCAATTTTAGTAAAATGAGTGTAGCATGTTATTCTTCAGATAGATAGATTGATAGTTAGACAGATATATTGATAGGTAGGTAGGTAGATGGATATAGATAGATACGCAGGTAGGTAGGTAGGAAGGTAGGTAGGTAAGGTAGGTAGATGGATGGATATAGATAGATAGATAGATAGGTAGGTAGGTAGATGGATGGATATTGATAGATAGATAGGTAGGTAGGTAGGTAAGGTAGATAGATGAATGGATATAGATAGATAGATTGATAGGAAGGTAGATAGATAGATAGATGGATAGATAGATAGATAGGTAGGTAGGTTGGAAGATAGATAGATAGATAGATAGTTCAGACACCACCATCATAATCTATCGTCGAGATGGATAGATGGCGATTTTAGGCCAAGTTAAAGTGAAAGGAGTGTAGCATTTTTTACTCACTTTCACACACAAAAACAATCACTATCTCTATCTTTCTCTCACTTTCACACACACAAACAATCACTATCTCTATCTTTCACTCACTTTCACACACAAAAAACAATCACTATATCTTTCAGTCACTTTCACACACACACAAAGCATCACTATCTATTTCACTCACTTTCACACACAAAAACAATCACTAACTCATATATTTGTCGCTCACTTTCACACAAAAATCAACCATTTTTTCACTCACTTTCTCACTCACTCACTTTCACACACAGAAATCATGACTAACTCTTATATTATCACTCACTTCCAGACACCATCACCTCCGCCCCAAGCCT
>NC_136991.1:50841193-50843693 GCF_032717465.1 Coenobita brevimanus | reverse complement strand
ACCCTCTCCACATAGCCACACCTCCACTCACATATCTCGTTTCCACCCCCCTCCACCCACTCACCCAGACACACAACCCCACCCAACCAACCCACCCAGATAGACTCATCCCATTCACCCACCCAAAACACTGCCCCACCCATCTACACACCCATCCACCCACATCCCACCTTCTCACCCACCTAAAAACGTATCCTATGCAAAGAAAAATATAATATGTACTCGGTGGCAAGAGTAAGATATATAGGCCTATCTGTCTATTGCCAGACGCCTTAATCCCGTAAGGGGTGGCCACAAACAAATCGCCGCCATGTCGCTCTGTCCCCCGCCATTTCACTGCCTGCTCTCAGCTCACACACCCCTCTTTCATATACCTCTCCACTCCATCCCTCCATCTCATCCTTGGCCTTCCCCTCCCTCTCCCTCCCTCACGTCACTCACATACACTCTCCTCGTCAGTCTTTCACTACCTGTAAATAAAACACATGGATCGTAAATTCTTGAATACTGACTTATTATACTCTTTGCATTAAAATATGATGCTAGTCACGAAGAAGTGCTAGAGAGAGGATGTAGATCTGTAGTACTCTCTTTCCTGGCCACTGAGCTACGTGAAATAAGCTGCAACATGACGAAAATCTGAGCCAAGTTAAGGTGAAAGGAGTATATATTTAAAGATGAGTTTCTGTGGGTGTTGGAATTAATGCTAGTCACGAAGAAGTGCTAGGGAGAGGATGTAGAGCTGTAGCACTTTCTTTCCTGGCCACTGAGCTACGTGAAAGAAGCTGCAACATGACGAAATTCTGGGCCAAGTTAAGGTGAAAGGAGAGAGAGAGAGAGAGAGAGAGAGAGAGAGAGAGAGAGAGACTTTATAGATAGATAAATAGTTGGAGAGAGAGAGAGAGAGAGAGAGAGAGAGAGAGAGGAAACACTTGTACAGGGAGGAAAGGGCAAAAAAACTGGGAGAAACTGTCATAGAAAAACAGATTGATAAAGAAAGGAATAGTGATGATAAAGAGAATATGAATTTAATATGACAGAAAAACAGGACTGAATAAAGTATGGGTATTGGCGAGAAACAAGAAGAAAAAGAGAAGAAGAGGAGGAAGAAGAAGAGGAGGAGAAGAAGAAGAAGGAGGAGGAGGAGGAAAAATAAGAAGTAGTACAAGAACACGAAGAAGAAGACGAAGACGAACAAGAGTAAGAAATTAAAATCAACAAACAGAGCTTGAAAATTACACCAAAATAACACGAAAAGAAAGAAAAAGAAATGAAGGCTTAGGTTTGGCCTCCGGATACGAGATCTGACGAGACTTTACGAGACGGCGCCGCCCTAATGAAAAGTTGTGTGTGTGTGTGTGTGTGTGTGTGTGTGTGTGTGTGTGTGTGTGTGTGTGTGTGTGTGTTCGAACTGGGGCTGGAAAATTCAAGCTGGGTGAGAGAGAGAGAGATCTGTGTGGGTGGTGAGTTGGGGTTGTTAAGTATTCATTGAGTGTGTGTGTGTGTGTGTGTGTGTGTGTGCGCGCGCGTGTGTGTGCGCGTGTGTGTGTGTGTGTGTGTGTGTGTGTGTGTGTGTGTGTGTGTGTGTGTGTGTGTGTGTGTGTGTGTGTGTGTGTGTGTGTGTGTGTGTGTATTCCCTTCAGCAAACTACATTGGAACTTCTTATCTGTGTTCCTGTAGCCTGTTCTCTCTCTCTCTCTCTCTCTCTCTCTCTCTCTCTCTCTCTCTCTCTCTCAAGGGTTACAGCGAAGTGAGATGGCCTGAGATAGCTCACTTTTTTCACTCAAATTGGCCTCGTGAATTACATCTTATATTTATTTTCACATAATACCTTCATTGTGTGTGTGTGTGTGTGTGTGTGTGTGTGTGTGTGAGAGAGAGAGAGAGAGAGAGAGGCTTGACATCTCGTTTTCTGTCAAATTTTACACAAAGTTGCTTAACTTTGAAATCAGCTTTTGATACATAATCTATTGGCAATGATACCTGGGACGAGAGGAAGGAGGGGGAGGGAGGGAGGGAGAGAAGAAGGGGGGAGGGTTTGGGGGAGTGAGGGGAGGGAATGAGTAAAGAGGAAGGAATGGAGAATGAGAATAGGAAGAGGAGGATAGGAGGAAGAATTAGAAGGTGAAGGAAAAGAGAGGGGAGAGGAGGATGGGAGGGAGGGGAGAGGAAGATGGGAGAAAGGCTTAGGAGGGGTAGAAGGGAGAGAAAAAGCCACTGCATATGTATGAGGAAAGGGCGAGAGAGTGGGAGGGAGAGGGAGGAGGAATCAAAGGGTGCAAAAGGGAGGAAGACCGAAGGGAGTAGGGGAAGATGGAGGAGAAGGGAGATTGATGGGGAGTAGAGGAGGGGGAGGAGGAGGCAAAATGACGAGGAGGAGAAGGAAAAGACACTGAGAAGGCAAAGGGAGTTGGAAGGGAAGGAGGGAAATTGGAAAGGGAGGGTGAAGGGGAGGGGAAGGCGGAGGAAGTCAGTGGGCGTGAAAGGTGAGTGAGAGAGA
>NC_136991.1:50811193-50836193 GCF_032717465.1 Coenobita brevimanus | reverse complement strand
GACAGACAAACAACAATAATACGACGCAAAATACCTCATCACAGGGAGGGGTTTACACACACAAATTCACGTAACATGTGCAAGAGCTCCGAGGGTTGTGTGTGTGTGTGTGTGTGTGTGTGTGTGTGTGTGTGTGTGTGTGTGTAGAATAAACCCAACTCCTTCACCATCTTGTCGTGGTATTAGAGTGGTATAAGTGACACAGAAGAGGACGGCAAGGTGTACTATGCAAAATAAATCGCCTAGGAAGAGGTGTTGGGAAGCTTCTTTCGTACGTTATTTATCGTTAGTTTGGTGATATTAGAATGATTTAGGTATTACAGAAGAGGTCGGCGAGGGGCAGTAAGCAAAATAAATCGCCTAGGAAATGGTGTTAGGGAGCTTCCTTGACCGACCTGCGTAAGCCTGCGTCTGTTATTAATTGATAAACACGGGAATAAACATTGACCTAACATCACCTCGTGTTGACATGCCGGCAGCCGTGACCTGTGCCGGTAATTGGAATGGAAGGAACACATGACCTCAGCGCCTGGGTACAGCGTGAGGGAGAGTACATTATACACCACTAAATTACTAAGTTATAATGAAACAAAATCGTTCACGGGCCGAATGCTAATCGCCCGCCAAAGTATGTTGTTGGATAAGTTAACTACAAACCAGATTTTAAGGAAATTCCCAAAACTCTACGAAATCCAGTCACCACGTTTCACCAAAAAGTCAATCCATATTATATATATATATATATATATATATATAAATGGCGGCTGGCGTTCGGTCTTCTTTGATCAGGTCCTCACCAAAAGTATTAGGCTTCTTCACATCCACATAGTTGCTATTTCGTGAAAGTTTGGTGAATATTCGTCCACAACTTTTCGAGATATTTTGGCAACACACACACACACACACACACACACACACACACACACACACACACACACACACACACACACACACACACACACACACACACACACACACCTGCATGGAAGCGTGTACATATTGACCTCAATAATGGGTTATGGTCTTTTTTTTTCCGCATCCTCCTCCTGCTCCTCCTCCTCCGTCTCACCTCGCCACTCCTCCTGGACCCTACCTTCCTTCCAGCCTTTAATTACTTGATGAAACGTACGCACAAACACAACCTGACTCTCTCTATCTTACTTTCTCTCTCTGTCTCCGTCTGTCTATCTGTCTATCTGTCTATTTATCTGTCTATATCGCCATTATTATTGTCATCATCCATTTTCCTACTTTCTTCTAATATGTACGTTTTGGCTCCCCACCTCTCTCTCTCTCTCTCTCTCTCACACACACACACACACACACACACACACACACACACACACACACACACACACACACGCACATCGATTGCAAATAAACAAATGCGCACACGATGCAGAAGTAATTTATTGATGACCCTCAACAGACCCCCACGTGATGAGAGAGAGAGAGAGAGAGAGAGAGAGAGAGAGAGAGAGACTCGATCAACATCCTGATAGATTTTTAAAAGAAGTTAAGTGAATATTATTGAATTATTTCCTGCAATTTTTTTTTATATACTTTCACAGTTGCTCATATGGGTAAATTAAAAGTCCGCTGAATGAAAGCAAACTCTCCTAGTCAGTCTCTCTCTCTCTCTCTCTCTCTCTCTCTCTCTCTTAATGGCATTCCAGTGAGTATATATGGTCTTTTAATTTTTCTTCGCCAGTGCTAACATAACGAACGATGCAATTAGAGCCACTGGTCCTGCTGATAGAGAGAGAGAGAGGGGGGGGGGATATACGGAATAGGTAGATAGACATGGTTAGATTGATGGCTAGAGAGAGAGAGATGTATGGTATAGGTAGATAGACAGATAGATTGATGGAGAGAGAGACAGACAGACAGAGAGGCTTGAATAGATAGATATATAGGTAGGTAGACATGGACAGATAGATAGATAGATTGAGAGAGATGGATAGATAGATATGTAGGTAGATAGACATGGATAGATAGATAGATGGACAGATAGATAGATAAATAGAGAGAGAGAGCTGTTTTTATTTTCTCACACCTGGACACAGAAACATAAGGTATACACATCAATAAGAATGACAGATCAGGTGTTGGCATTCTTTAATTGAAAAATAAATACGTAATTGAATAAATGAGATAAAGATTAATGAATGTGTGTGTGTGTGTGTGTTTGTGTGTGTGCGCTTAAGGATAATTGGGATATGATAATGAGGCAAATGATAATGGTGATGATGGTGATGACAAGGTTGTGGTGATGATGATGGTAATGACAGTAGTATTGATAGTGTCGGTGAAACTGATTACATAATGATGAAGCAAATGTGATGATGATGACTGATGATTATGATAATGGTGATGGTGATGTTAATAATCATGATGTTAATAATAGTAATGGTGATAATAATAATAATAATAATAATAATAATAATAGTTGTAATCGTGCGGTGAAGACGAAAATATATTATACCGTGAGGAAAATTGCATCTCGAGAGAAAGATTAATTTGCATGTTATTAGATTCTCTCTCTCTCTCTCTCTCTCTCTCTCTCTCTCTCTCTCTCTCTCTCTCTCTCTCAGGTTTGGTATAATTTTTCGCCATCCTTAGGGTGGGAAAAGAGTTCTGGATGATGATGATAATGATGATGATGGATTTATTTACTTAGGACTCAAGGCTCATTGGTCCGCCTTGATTCCTAGCAGCCCTCTCATGTCACCACTTGGGCGCTGATACCCACAGTCTAGTTTATAAAATGCTAGGGATATAATATTTAAATTTGATGTTTTGGCATTATTTTGTTACCTTGCGTTGCCCCCGATTTTCGTCCATTTCCAGGTAATTTCACGTAGCTCAAGCAGAATCAGACAATGCTACAGCTCTACATCCTTTCCATAGCACTTCTTCGTGACTAGCGCCATAGTCTAGTGTTAATCTGTTCCTAAAACTCAGCAGTCAAGATGGAGAGGTGACAGTTTTAGGCCAGGTTAGAGTAAAAAGAGTATAGTGTTTTTTTTTTATGGTTATCGGGTCGCAGTGAATTCGGTGACTCAGACATGAAATACTTGGACACGGCTCTGGGTCTGTGTTTTATGTTTATGGTGTTTATGTTTTTCTTATGGATTTATTTCATATTTTAGTGCCTCTGCCCACAGGTACGGATGCAGCTGAGTTTCGAGGTCTCAGAGTTTGAGTGTGGCCAAGTTTTGAGCTGTTTCTTTTGTTGCCCATAAGTTTCTCTGAGGTCTGCTGTGTTTTAGTTCAGGGCCTGTGTTTTAGTGCCCGTGAGTCTCTGTGCGTGGAAGAATTCTGTGTATTCGGGTTTCGGGAAGTTTCGGTGCGTGTAAGTTTCGAAGCATTTATACCCGTGTTTCAATGCGCCTCGTAAGTTTGCATACATTTTCCATTTCTCTGGGGGTGTAATGAGTCTTAAGTTTCAGTGTCTGTGTTTTAGTGCCTCTGTGCATTGAAGTTTCAGTGCATTCAGGTTTCGATATGTGTTAGTTTCGAAGCATTTATTCATGTGTTTCGATGCATCATGAGTTTTTCTTTCATTCTTATTATATTTTACTCACAAACACCAATCCCTCAACTCCCAAGTCCCAGTGCTTCTGTTTGTACTCACGTGCGGGGTTCTTGGCGTATCTGACGGTGATCCTGAAGCCGTCACCACGCGAAGGCACCCTGTACTGGATGACGGCCGCATTCCCGGAGCTTCGGAACACCTTCTTCTTCAAGCGCCCGCAGAACTCGTGGACGCGGCCTTCCAGAGGGGCGTCGACCTCGCTGGGGAACAACTCGCCGCCCAACTCCCACCCGTCCACGAACTGTAGATAGATAGATAGATAGATACATGGATGGATAGATAGATAGATAATAAGAGCACATGGATAAGTAGATATATTGATGGATTGGTGGATAGGTGGAGAGACAGGCAGGTAGAATCAGCCTGTCTGGGAAGCAACTTGCCCCCCACTCCCACCCGTCCACGAAATGCAGGTAGATAGATGGATAGATAGATAGCTGGACGGCTTGATAGATAGATAATAAGGGCACATAGATAAATAAGTGCATAGAGGGATGGATGGATAGATAGACATAGATAGGTGGATAGTACTTCCATCCACTCTTTCCTATTTCTAACCAAGAGATAGAAATAGGCTGTAGATAGACAAGTAGATAGGTAGATAGATGAACAGATAGATAGATGAACAGATAGATGGATAGATAGACAACCCAACATAGATAGATAAATAGATGCAGAGACACATAAAAATAGAGAAAGAGTGAAAGAACTGAAATGGAGTTGAGGAAAGACTGACAGAATTTAAAACAATTCTTTGGTTTTTCTCGAATCCAACACCACACAGAGGATGTTAGATAGATAGATAGGATAGATAGAAAGATAGATGGATAGATAGACAGATAGGTAGATGGAGAAGATACATAGATTGATAGATAGATATACAGATACGTAGATAGATAGGCAGATAGATAGATAAAACAGACAAGGGAAGGGAGCGTATAGGAAGCGCTAGAATGAAATACTGGGCGATCATTCACTATGCTTTGTCGCTCTGTGTCAAACCCATCAGAGAGAGAGAGAGGGAGAGAGAGAGAAGAGAGAGAGAGAGAGAGAGAGTCTTTACTTCGTTCCCTTGCTGTGAATGAGAGGGAAGGAGGTAAGAGAAAGAAGAATGGAAGTGAGAGAGAGAGAGAGAGAGAGCAACAGGTGTGTCCAGGAGAGAGAGGCTTCACTTTAAACAGTGACTGACGCTTCTTCTCGGGAGTGGTTGATGTGAGAAAGGTTAGAAGTAAGTATTAATTCTATGAGTCTGAACACACACACACACACACACACACACACACACACACACACACACACACACACACACACACACACACAAGTAAGGAAAGACACATGTAGGAGAAGTCTTTGAGAGAGATGAAAGGGAAGAGAGGAAGAAAAAAGAGAGGAGGTAACTTAGAGAGAGAGAGAGAGAGAGAGAGGAGAGAGACAAAGAGAAAGTAAAAAAACAAAAAAACAAGAGGAGACGTTCTTCGTCGAAGCAATTTACCTCGCTAGCTTTCATCTGTCTTCGAAATGGAGAGAGAGAGAGAGAGAGACGCGGGTGAGGGGAGAGAGAAGAAAAAGAGAGAAAGACGCACAAAGGAGAGGGAAAGGAAAATGGAGTTTCAGAGAGAGAGAGGGGGGGGGGTTGGGAAGGAATGGAAGGAGGAGGAGAGAGAAGAAGGAACAGAAAAGAGAGAGGGAAGGGAGGAAGAAAAGATGAGGAGGAAGAGGAAGAAGCATGTTTCCCCTGGGAATATGTGTGTGTGTGTGTGTGTGTGTGTGTGTGTGTGTGTGTGTGTGAGAGAGAGGGAGAGAGAGTGTGTGTGTCTGTGTGTCTGTTTTTCTCAGTGATATTACAGGCCAGTAATTTTAACAATCTGAAAGGCATCAAAAGAAACAACACGTAATCGCTTCGGCTCTAATTGGCCCATGTACCACTCAGCACAATTATTAAATCAGAATTCTAACATGCCCGCCAATCAGTCCTTCAGCCAATCAGTAAACCAGCCTGCCTTTCTTCATATGCATTCTGATAGGTTTACGCTCTTACTCTCTCTCCTGTCTAACTCTTCCCATCTCTCCTGTTTAATTTCTCTCTGGTTGCACGTATCTTTCAGTAATCTTTCTTTCCAGTCTCGTTTCTCTTCCATTTCTCCGTCTTTCCAGTGTCATCTCTCTTCCAGTCCTTCTTTCCAGTCTCATCTATTCCAGTCTCATCTCTTCCAGTCCTTCTTTCCAGTCTCACGTCTCCCAGTCCTCTTTCTTTCTAGTAGTTCCAGTCCTTCATTCCAGTCTTATCTCTCATAGTCCACATTCAAGTCAGTCTCGATTCCAGAACATGCTATCCAGTCCACTCTTCCAGTCCATCTCTGTTTATCTTTCTATCAGTCAATCTATCTCTATCTATCTCCTTTGTTTCCAGCACAGCCCCCCACCACCACCTTCCAGCCAACTCCCACCCCTTTCCATTCCTTCCAGTCCACCTTTCCAGTTCCCCTCTCTATCTGTCTATCTAATTTGTTTCCAGTACCATCCCCACCACCATCTTCCAGCCAACTCCTACCAATTTCAAATCCTTCCAGTTCATTTTTCCAGTCCCTCGTCTCTATCTATCTAAATCTATCTATCTCCTTTGTTCCAGCACACCTTCCAGCCAGCCCCTACCAATTTCAAATCCTTCCAGTTCATCTTTCCAGTCTCCCGTCTCTATCCTTTGTTCCAGCCAACCCCTACCACTTTTTAATACTTCCAGTCCACCTTTCCAGTCCCCCGTCTCTATCTATCTATTTCCATCTATTTCCTTTGTTTCCAGCACTACCTTCCAGCCAGCCCCTCCCTCTTTCCAGGCCCGGGGCAATGCAGGTCTCGTGTTACCAGTTAGCTTCCCTCTTGCACCCCGATACTTCTCTCTCTCTTGTACTCATTTGCTCCCTCTCTCTCTCTCTCACACACACACACACACACACACACACACACACACACACACACACGCAACTTTGCCCTCCTGTCAGTCTCTCCTCCCGGCCTTCCTGCTCATTTGTATTGCATTTTTCTCACTTTCACTCGCTCACTAACTCGCTTTAATTTTTCGTCGCCCCTTCTCTCTCTCACTCTCTTCTTTTCCTTCTCCGGTTCTCTGCCTAATTTCTCTCGTCTGTCTGTCTGTCTGTCTCTCTCTCTCTCTCTCTCTCTCTCTCTCTCTCTCTCCCAGGATCCATTTTTCAATTCCTCCCATCAAAACTTCAGTACCATCACTTTGACAGTAGGAAGCAAAAGTTTTCTCCCCATCCTTCCCTTCCCTTTTTTCTCTCCCTTCCTTCCCTCTTTCCCCTCCCTCCTTCCCTCTTTCCCTTCCTTCCTTCCCTCTTTCTCTCCCTTCCTTCCTTCTTTCCCTTCCTTCCTTCCCTCTTTCCCTCCCTTCCTTCCCTCTTTCCCTTCCTTCCTTCCCTCTTCCCCTCCCTTCCTTCCCTCTTTCCCTTCCTTCCTTCCCTCTTTCCCTCCCTTCCTTCCCTCTTTCCCTTCCTTCCCTCTTTCCCTTCCTTCCCTCTTTCCCTTCCTTCCCTCTTTCCCTTCCTTCCTTCCTTCTTTCCCTTCCTTCCTTCCCTCTTTCCCTTCCTTCCTTCCTTCTTTCCCTTCCTTCCCTCTTTCCCTTCCTTCCCTCTTTCCCTTCCTTCCCTCTTTCCCTTCCTTCCTTCCCTCTTTCCCTTCCTTCCTTCCCTCTTTCCCTCCCTTCCTTCCCTCTTTCCCTCCCTTCCCTCTTTCCCTCCCTTCCTTCCCTCTTTCCCTCCCTTCCCTCTTTCCCTTCCTTCCCTCTTTCCCTTCCTTCCTTCCCTCTTTCCCTTCCTTCCCTCTTTCCCTTCCTTCCTTCCCTCTTTCCCTCCCTTCCTTCCCTCTTTCCCTTCCTTCCCTCTTTCCCTTCCTTCCTTCCCTCTTTCCCTTCCTTCCTTCCCTCTTTCCCTTCCTTCCTTCCCTCTTTCCCTTCCTTCCTTCCCTCTTTCCCTCCCTTCCTTCCCTCTTTCCCTTCCTTCCCTCTTTCCCTCCCTTCCCTCTTTCCCTCCCTTCCTTCCCTCTTTCCCTCCCTTCCCTCTTTCCCTCCCTTCCCTCTTTCCCTTCCTTCCCTCTTTCCCTCCCTTCCCTCTTTCCCTCCCTTCCCTCTTTCCCTCCCTTCCTTCCCTCTTTCCCTCCCTTCCCTCTTTCCCTCCCTTCCTTCCCTCTTTCCCTTCCTTCCCTCTTTCCCTTTCTTCCCTGTTTCCCTTCCTTCCCTCTTTCCCTTCCTTCCTTCCCTCTTTCCCTTCCTTCCCTGTTTCCCTTCCTTCCCTGTTTCCCTTCCTTCCCTCTTTCCCTTCCTTCCCTCTTTCCCTTCCTTCCCTCTTTCCCTTCCTTCCCTCTTTCCCTTCCTTCCCTCTTTCCCTTCCTTCCTTCCCTCTTTCCCTTCCTTGCTTCCCTCTTTCCCTTCCTTGCTTCCCTCTTTCCCTTCCTTCCCTCTTTCCCTTCCTTCCCTCTTTCTCCCTTCCTTCCCTCTTTCCCTCCCTTCCCTCTTTCCCTCCCTTCCTTCCCTCTTTCCCTCCCTTCCTTCCCTCTTTCCCTCCCTTCCCTCTTTCCCTTCCTTCCCTCTTTCCCTCCCTTCCTTCCCTCTTTCCCTTCCTTCCCCCTTTCTCCCTTCCTTCCCTCTTTCCCTTCCTTCCCCCTTTCCCTTCCTTCCCTCTTTCCCTTCCTTCCCTCTTTCCCTTCCTTCCCTCTTTCTCCCTTCCTTCCCTCTTTCTCCCTTCCTTCCCCCTTTCCCTTCCTTCCCTCTTTCTCCCTTCCTTCCCTCTTTCTCCCTTCCTTCCCTCTTTCTCCCTTCCTTCCCTCTTTCTCCCTTCCTTCCCTCTAACTCCCTTCCTTCCCTCTTTCCCTCCCTTCCTTCCCTCTTTCCCTTCCTTCCCTCTTTCTCCCTTCCTTCCCTCTTTCTCCCTTCCTTCCCTCTTTCTCCCTTCCTTCCCTCTTTCCCTTCCTTCCCTCTTTCTCCCTTCCTTCCCTCTTTCCCTTCCTTCCCTCTTTCCCTTCCTTCCCTCTTTCTCCCTTCCTTCCCTCTTTCCCTTCCTTCCCTCTTTCCCTTCCTTCCCTCTTTCCCTCCCTTCCCTCTTTCCCTTCCTTCCCTCTTTCCCTTCCTTCCCTCTTTCCTTTCCTTCCCTCTTTCCCTTCCTTCCCTCTTTCCCTTCCTTCCCTCTTTCCCTCCCTTCCCTCTTTCCCTTCCTTCCCTCTTTCTCCCTTCCTTCCCTCTTTCCCTTCCTTCCCTCTTTCCCTTCCTTCCCTCTTTCTCCCTTCCTTCCCTCTTTCCCTTCCTTCCCTCTTTCCCTTCCTTCCCTCTTTCTCCCTTCCTTCCCTCTTTCCCTTCCTTCCCTCTTTCCCTTCCTTCCCTCTTTCCCTTCCTTCCCTCTTTCCCTTCCTTCCCTCTTTCCCTCCCTTCCCTCTTTCCCTTCCTTCCCTCTTTCCCTTCCTTCCCTCTTTCCTTTCCTTCCCTCTTTCCCTTCCTTCCCTCTTTCCCTTCCTTCCCTCTTTCTCTCTTTTCTTTCTCCCTTTCACACATCTTGCCTCTCCTGTACTTGTTTCCTATTTATCATTATTTTTTTTATTTATTTTTTATTTTTGCGTTCAGATTTTCTCACTCTTGTTCTTAAATCTCTCTCTCTCTCTCTCTCTCTCTCTCTCTCTCTCTCTCTCTCTCTCTCTCTCTCTCTCTCTCTGTCTCACACACACACACACATCATCACCATCATTGTCACGACCATTCTTCTTCTCCTCCTCCCCCTTACCATCATCACCATCCTCCTCCTCCTCATCACCATCATCATCATCATCATCACCATCATCATCACCATCATCACCACCACCACCACCATCATCATCATCATCATCTTCATCATCACTTTTCTCCACGTAATGCTTCTCTTACAAAAACTAAACGTACCAAAATGACACTGTAATTCGATATAAATCCTTCATCACTTAGGCAAATGAGTCTATCAGCTTCGTAGTCGGTGTTGGGGCAGCCATCATCACTATCATCACCATCATCATCATTAGCACTACTACCACCACCACCATCCTTCTCCTAATCATCATCACCATCATCATCATCATCACCATCATCATCATCACCATCGTCATCATCTTCACCGTCATCATCATTAGCAGCATCACCACCACGACAACCATCACCATCCTCCTCCTCCTCCTCATCATCATCATCACCATCATCATCACCATCATCATCATCATCATCATCATCATCATCACCATCATCATCATCATCATCACCATCATCATCATCATCATCACCATCATCATCATCATCATCATCATCATTATTTTTTCCTAACCTTTTTCCCACGTAATGATGAGGAGAAGTAGCAGTAGAGAGAGAGAGAGAGAGAGAGAGAGATCCAAACTGTGTAGAGACTGAAAGGGAGATCGGAGATGAGGTGGAGGGATGTAGTGGAGAGGTTTATGCAAGAGGGAGGTGTAAGTTGGGGGGAGGACAGCGAAATGACAGGGCGACATGGAGGCGATTTGTTTGTGGCCACCCCTTACGAAATTAAGGCGTCTGGCAATAAATAGATAGATAGGTAGGTAGATAGATTAATAGGGACAGGGCGATTTGTTTGTGGCCACCCCTAACGGGATTAAGTCGTCTGGCTACATATTGATAGATAGACAGATTAGATAGATAGATAGATACATGGATGGACAGATAAATAGACAGGTAGATAGATAGATTAGATAGATATTCCTTTCTACTTACGCTGACCAGGCCATCGCTGTCGCAATCCACGTTGAGATAATCGAAGGACACCTGGACGAGTTGATCAGGTTGGCTCAACAGGTACACGCCACACACCTCACCGCCACCGCGACTCTTGTAATAGTACGTGCCTTCCTCCAGCCCCACCGTCATGCACTCTGGCGAATAGAGCGGGTGAGAGAGCTTAGACAGGTGATATAGAGCTTCGGGGAGTAATTACGTGCATACAGGTACACGCCACACACCTGTCCCCTCATCCCAGCTCATACACCCCACCGTAGAGCAGCCTGAAGCGGACCTAGAGCTGGTTTTACACTTAGAGGTGATGTAAAGCTTTGAGAGGGAGCCACCACTGTCACCACCAACGAATAATTAACTCTTTATTGCCACCAAATATCCTCGTTCGTTATTTATACGTGTTGATAATGGTATAATCGACCTTAATTAAATACACTTATCATATTATTATTATTACTGCCTGTGATAAAGAGTGTAGATGTCTCGGGTTAATTAAATCTCTCTCTCTCTCTCTCTCTCTCTCTCTCTCTCTCTCTCTCTCTCCAGTGTTCCTCCCTCCTCTTCCTTTTCTTTGTCGTCATTTAGTGTCCCTCCTCCCTCCTCCCCTCCTTCCCCTCTCCTTCCCTTCCTTCCCCTCCCTCCCTCCCTCCTAATCCTTCCAATAGGGAGACAAATGAGAAGTATTATCCCATCTTTCCCCCTTGGGATTGAGAAATATCCAACCCAGCTCCCGAGGGAATGACAATAACAACAACAATAATAATGATAATAATAATAATAATAATAATAATAGTAGTAGTAGTAGTAGTTGTAGTAATAGAAATGATGATGGTTTGTGGTAGTAGGGGTAGTATTAGTAATAAAGATAATAATAATTATTGTTGTAGTTGCAGTAGTTGTCAGTAATAATAATAATAATAATAATAATAATAATAATGATAATAAAACTAATTGTAGTAGTAATAGTAAAACAAATAACAATACTACTACTACTACTACTACTACTACTACTAATAATAATAATAATAATAATAATAACAATAATAATCATAATCATCATCATCATCATCATTAATAATAATAATAATAATAATAATAATAAAATCAAGCCGAAACTGCCGAAACAAAAAGCCCGGTCGAACTCTCCAGGAAATAATAATAATAATAATAATAATAATAATGATAAAAGCATTGAACTTTCGAGAAATTAAACAGATAAAGGAACTCCAAAAGAAATAGAGAAAAATCCTGTGTGTGTGAGAGAGAGAGAGAGAGAGAGAGAGAGAGAGAGAGAGAGAGAGAGAATTAATCCGTCAGACAAATCCAAAAAATCCCAGAGTAAGAAAATATATATTCTAAAGGTAGACGATTGTGTGGTGGGTGGAGGGGGTGTGGAGGAAAGGGGGGTCTTGGGGTGGAGGGGGTTGAGAGGGGGGAGGGGTGGAGGAGGGTGAGAGGGGAGGGGGGTGGAGGTGGAGAGGGGTAGTGGAGGGAAAATAGTCAATTATTGAGGGAAATGGGCAATGATAGACTGGCCTTTTGCTCCACTGATTTCTCATTGGCTATTTTCTGCACACACCTACGCTCTCTCTCTCTCTCTCTCTCTCTCTCTCTCTCTCTCTCTCTCTCTCTCTCTCTCTTTAGGGACACCATTAGGACTTTATAAATGCGTCGTTACATTTTTACACTGGAATGAAAAGTAAGACAGTGAATGGCGTGGAGTGAATGACCTGGACAGGGAATGAAGGAAGGTGTGGGTGAAGGAATGAAGGAAGGAGTGAATGAGGGAAGGAAGGAAGGAGTGAATGAAGGAGTGAATGAGGGAAGGAAGGAAGGAGTGAATGAGGGAAGGAAGGAAGGAGTGAATGAAGGAAGGAAGGAAGGAGTGAATGAGGGAATGAAGGAAGGAGTGGCTGTGGGAAGGAAGGAAGGAGTGAATGAGGGAAGGAAGGAAGGAGTGGATGTGGGAAGGAAGGAGGGAGTGAATGAGGGAAAGGAAGGAGGGAGTGAATGAGGGAAGGAAGGAGTGAATGAGGGAAGGAAGGAAGGAAGGAGTGAATGAGGGAAGGAAGGAAGGAGTGAATGAGGGAAGGAAGGAAGGAGTGAATGAGGGAAGGAAGGAAGGAGTGAATGAGGGAAGGAAGGAAGGAGTGAATGAGGGAAGGAAGGATAGATTGCATGAGGGGTGGAGTGTATGAACTAGAAAGCGTATGAAGGAATGAAGGATGGAATGAATGAAAGGGGGAGTGAATGAACTAGGAAGGGAATGAAGGAAGGAGTGGATGTGGGAATGAAGAAAGAAATGAATGAAGGATGGAAAAGAGTAGTGAATGAAGGGTGGAATGAAACAATGAATGAAGAAAGGTGTGTATGAGTGAAGGAAGGGGTGAATGAAGGCTAGAATGAAGGAGTGAATGTAAGAATGAAAGAAGGAAGGTGAAGGAAGCAGTGAAGGAAATCCACACCCAATAACTAACGAATAAAATGAATAAACTGATAAATAAAATGAAAATAAATAAAAGATAATTGAAAAAATAAAATGAATAAATAAATAAATATAATAAAAATAAAAATAAATTAAAGGTAACAATTATTATTATTATTATTATTATTATTATTATTATTACTTTTTAATGGCATGCTCTTCGGTTTTTTTTATTAACGTGAACCCTAAATGTTGTTATTATTCTGTTTTATATATTTATGTGATTCTCTCTCTCTCTCTCTCTCTCTCTCTCGTAAAGTTCCAGCAATTTTTTGTTTTAAATGTGCCTCCTTTGTTAAATAATTGAAAGAGAGAGAGAGAGAGAGAGAGAGAGAGAGAGAGAGAGGAGGGGCAACACATATGCAGACACATTTTATACATACATACATACTTTCATCCATCCACACACACACACACACACACACACACACACACACACACACACACACACACACACACACACACACACACAAACACGTCATCTTTTTTCCACTCCTTGTAATTGGAAACAGCGAAGTGTTTCAGAAAATACCAAAGAACTTTTTGATGTACTGTTGGCTGCAAAAATCATGGCTGCGTTTTTGCATCTCCCTGTAGGCGGTTTGGAAATCTATCTATCTCTCTGTGTGTCTGAATCTATCGGTCTGTCTGTCTGTCTGTTTATATTCTGCGTTTCAATAGCTGTCTATCTTTCTGTCTGCCCCTCTATGACTGTCTCTATTCCTTCATCCATCTTTCCATGCGTCTATCTATCTGTCTATCTATATGTCTCTTTCTGTGTCTATCTATAGCTGTCTTTATCTGTCTATCTGTCTGTCCATCTATCTATCCATCTGTCTGCATATATCTTTATCTGTCTGTCTGTCTATTTATCTATCTCTTTATATTTATCTATCTATCTTTCTCATACGTACACAAATAGACACACACACACACACAAACACACACACACACATACTACATACATAACATACATACATAAAACACACACACACACACACACACACACACACACACACACACACTACATACGTACATACATACATAACACATACATAAAACACACACACACACACACACACACACACACACGTCCATCCATCACCCTCCCTCGTCCCTAATATCGTCACAGATGGTCACCAAACTCGCCTTACCCCTCCAATATAGCTGAGAGAGAGAGGGAGAGAGAGAGAGAGAGAGGGAGAGAGAGAGAGGGAGGGAGGGAGGAGAGAGAGAGGGTGCATGTGTTTTTGTTTATGTGAGAGAGGGGAGTAAGTGTGTGTGTGTGTGTGTGTGTGTGTGAGAGAGAGAGAGAGAGAGAGAGAGAGAGAGAGTCATAAATAAGATAGAATTTACTGTCAAACTTGCTCTATAAAATGAGTCTAGAAAATCTCCCACCGCAAAAATCGCCAATAAATCGCCAAAGAAAAACTGTTCAGACACCACGAAAATTTGGTAAAGATGTAATAATGAAAAAAATCTCATAATATATTAAACTGTCTTGGAAGAAAAAATTATCACTGTAAGAAAACAGAGGAAATAGATAGATAAATGGATAGGTAGATAGATAGATAGAGGGATGGACAGATAGATAGATAGATAGATGGATAGATAGAAAATGGACATGAATATACTGATGTGTTTTAATGATATAAATAATAATAATAACAATAATAATAATAATAATAATAATAATAATTGCTAAAAAATAATGATAAGTAGGAAACTCGCTACATGTAAAAATAATATCCCAAAAATTCTCTGTTTCGAATTATGTATGTCAAGAAGAGGGTCACAAAATTAATGTATATTAGTGATCTATAAGGAAATGGTGGTGGTGGTAGTGATGATGATGATGATGGTGGTGATGGTAATTGTGATGGTGAGGATGACGACGACGATGATGATGATGGTACGACTGCAATGATGATGATGTTGCACACTCTTTATGCATGTCAGCGCCTCTGCAATACTGCAATCAAGACACCAACATGCATCACGCCCACACTGTAAATTTCCCGCTGATTTTAACATTTTTCACGCTGCATTACCACAAGTTACGTAAATTATGCAGAAAAGGTGAAGAATGGTGCGTGGCCCCCCCTCCTGCTCTCTCTCTCTCTCTCTCTCTCTCTCTCTCTCTCTCTCTCTCTCTCTCTCTCTCACACACACACACACACACACACACACACACACAGATAGCAGTGCATGTATGTTATTATCTTCCAGCCAGAGTATTATTAAAATTGCTCTGTTAAATGCCGCCTTAGTAATATCAACGAGGAATTATTAGTCTCCGTGTTATTAAAAGGAAGATTGGGGAAGGGAAACGTGTGTGTGTGTGTGTGTGTGTGTGTGAGAGAGAGAGAGAGAGAGAGAGAGAATGGAGGAATACAGAGAGAAAAATAGCCTAAAAAAACCCTACTCGTGTGTGTCCCTACTCAGCGAAGGAACATCGTCTGGCAATGGCAGAAGAGGTAAGAAAAGCGAGGCGATTACGACAACGAAGAAGAACAACAAAAACAATAATAAGAACAAGAAGAGGAGGAGAAAAGGAGGAGGAGGAGATGAAGAAGAAAGGAGAAGAAGACATTGAAGACAGAAGGAGGAGGAGGAGAAGACGAAGAAGAAAGGAAGGAAGGAGGAAGAGGAGAAGACGAAGAAAGGAAAGAAGAAGTAGGAGAAGAAAATGAAGAAAGGAAAGAAGAAGGAGGAGATGAAGAAGGAAGGAAGAGGAGGAGGAAAAGACAAAGAAGAGAGGAAAGGAGGAGGGGAGGGAGGAGGAAAGTAAGAGCTAAGAAGAAAAGAGAAGACAAGGCAAAAAAAGAAGACGCAAAGAAAACGGAGAGCCATCCCCTACGTAAATAAGCTTTCAAGGGGAAACTCAAATCATCTTTCCTAATTCTTCGCCTTTCTTTCTCTTCTTCCATTTTCCCCCAGGATGCACAGAACGACCATAAGAGGATTGCTTGGCTTGTAATGAGGGGACCTGTGTGTGTGTGTGTGTGTGTGTGTGTGTGTGTGTGTGTGTGTGTGTGTGTGTGTTTATGTATGTATGTGTATGTATGTGTGTGTGTGTGTGTGTGTGTGTGTGTGTGAAAATAGTTACGGAGGAAGAGGGGGAAATAGATAGATAGATAGATTGTGAGACGATTGTGAAGAATGAGTGAGGGATTTTGTTGATCTATTATTTTCACTCGATAGATAGATAGATGGGCAGATCATGATAGATTATGAGAAGCGGATGGAGGAGAACATGACTGATTCTCTCTCTCTCTCTCTCTCTCTCTCTCGATGTGGAAAGTGTTTATGGAAGGGGAGACTATTATAAATCTTTTTCTTTCATTTTCTTTTGTTTTTGAGCTGTTTTTTGGGTCCAGGGTCTTGTCTCTTTTTTCTTGCCTACCTCATCCCAGCTGCGAGTGGAAGAAGAGTTGGGATGATGATGATGATGATGATGATGATGATACGGAGAAGGGGGAGGGGGATGATGATGATGATGATGATACGGAGAAGGGGGAGGGGGATGATGATGATGATGATGATACGGAGAAGGGGGAGGGGGATGATGATGATGATGATGATGATGATACGGAGAAGGGGGATGATGATGATGATGATACGGAGAAGGGGGATGATGATGATGATGATGTGGATTTGAGTGTCTGGATTTCTTTCTCATTGTGTGTGTGTGTGTGTGTGTGTGTGTGTGTGTGTGTGTGTGTGTGTGTGTGTGTGAGAGAGAGAGAGAGAGGTTCGTGAGTAGAGGTGGATGAGGAAGCGGAAGAGGAGGAGGAAAGAGTGGAGGGGGAGAGGAGGGGGAGACGGAGAGGAGGAAAGGAGAGGGAGGGAGGGGGGAGGAGGTGTTTTAAAATGCAGGGTGACATTGGAGGGGTCAAGAAGGTCAGAGGTCATTGCTCTCTCTCTCTCTCTCTCTCTCTCTCTCTCTCTCTCTCTCTCTCACCAACACCAACTTCTCCCATCCATTGCACAAGTTCAGTCACATATAATTATCTTTTCCATTACATCCCATTTAATTAGGGTCATTAGGCCAGATAAACGCTCCCTTCCTGTCATTAACCCCTTCAGTACCACGACGCCTTGGTATAAAGTTATCTTGTTCTAGTGTTCTGTTCTCACTAACGAAAGGTGGTAGTGTTCAGGTGAGAGTTAATTGAGCCTGTGTTCAGAGAGAGAGAGATTATAGATAATGAATTGTGGTAGGTATGGTAGCATTATAGTGATGATGATGATGAAGGTTGTGGTAATGATGATGATGATGGTGGGTGTGATGGTAATGATGATGATAATAACAATAATAAAAAAAATAACAGAATCATTAACACAATATTTCTTTCCTCTCTCCAGGTAAGGGAAACAACAGAAGCATACAAAGACAATACACCCATTAAACCTGCAGCAAAGTGTAAGTGCAGTGTTCCAAGGTGTAGTGCTGAGTTAGGAAAGCTTCAGTTATAAGATGGTGGTGTGGGTGTGGTGAAGATGTTGATGGTGGGAGTGTATTTGTGATGAAATGGTGGTGATGATTTTCTTTTATTTCCTTATTATTTTTTATGGTTATTATTATTATTATTGTTATTATTATTATTATTATTATTATTATTATTATTATTATTTATAGAAAAATAGTAAAAAAAGTTTTTTCTTTTTATTTCTTTGCTTTCAATTCCCGTCTCTCTCTCTCTCTCTCTCTCTCTCTCTCTCTCTCTCTCTCTCTCTCTCTCTCTCTCTCTCATGGTATAATCTCCCCTTAACTTCTTTCCCCATATCTTACCTTCCTCTCACAACCACCTGTTCACGTCTCCCAAGTTCCTATTCTCCCCTTATTCCAATTCTTCCCAGCCCCTCCTCATCCTCCCTCTCTCCCCCTCTCCCCTCCCCTCCCTTGCCCTCCCCTCCACTCCCCTTCCCTCCCTTGCCCTCCCCTTCCCTCCCTTTCCCTCCCCTCCACTCCCTCTCACGATATTCTTAAAGGCTAAACCCCACTACCCAAGCCATAGAGGTAGTGAAATCTGGCAAGCTCTCACCGTAGACTTTCTCCAGTATCGGATTTTCGGTGCTGAGGCTGCATAAGTGTTATTATTATTATTATTATTATGCATTTCTCTCTCTCTCTCTCTCTCTCTCTCTCTCTCTCTCTCTCTTGTCTTCATTATTTTCTTCCTGTTCCTCATTTTCTCTCTCCATTTTTCTTTCCATCATATCCTGTTTTCCCTTCCTTTATTTTCTCTCTCTCTCTCTCTTCATTTTCCCAGTCACTCAGGCGGAAGTCTTGTCTCCCTTTTCTCTCCCTTTTTTTCCCCCTCTGCTCATCTCATTACCTCCTCCCTCCTTCCTCTCCCTCCATCATCTTCCTCCTCCTCCTCCTCCTCCTCCCCTAACACTTTCCATTATATTTTTTAAATTCATTTCTTATTCTTCGGCTTTTTTTTTCTGCATTCTTCATCTCTCTCTCTCTCTCTCTCTCTCTCTCTCTCTCTCTCTCTCTCTCTCTCTCTCTCTCTCTCTCTCTCAACTTCTCCCTTTGTTCTTCCTGTCTCTTGTTCTCCCTTCCTGCTTCCTTCTCCTTCCCTCCCTCCCTCCCTCCTTCCCTCCCTCCCTCCCTCCCTGCTCTCCATCACGACCCAAAGCCGATCAGTGGCTGAGCTGGCCTCGGCGGGATCAAACTGACGCTCACCAATATGACTTTTTTCTCTCTCTCTCTCTCTCTCTCTCTCTCTCTCTCTCTCTCTCTCTCTCTCTCTCACCCATGTCTTACTATTCCACAAACCTACCCCATATATACCTATCATACACACGCACATATGTATACCTCAGCCATGTATACCTTACGCACGCACATGTATATCTCAGTCATGTGTACTATAAAGCCATGTGTTTCTCAGTCATCGCTCTCTCTCTCTCTCTCTCTCTCTCTCTCTCTCTCTCTCTCTCTCTCTCTCTCTCTCTCGTTAAATATGGCTGAGAGAAAGAGAGAGAGAGAGAGAGGAGGGTGAATGCGAATAACAAGGGCAGTAATAATAATAATAATAATAATAATAATAATAATAATAATACGAAGAAGAAGAAAAAGGTGGTGGTGGTGGTGATGATGATGATGATGATGATAATGATGAAGTAAAAGAAGAAAACAAGGAACAATAATCCAAGAGAGAGAGAAGAGAAAGATAACCAAGGAGGGGGGGGCAAGGATTTGTTTAAGCAAGGAAGAGGGAAGCAATAAGCACAATGGGTATTTAAGGAGAAGGTCAGGGGTCAAGGTCACTGAGTAGGGGTCACACAGGAAGTAGGGATGAGGGGGGGGGTCTGTGGTGTTATTATTATTATTATTATTATTATTATTATTATTATTAATTTTTATTATTCTTATAATGCTGTCGTTATGTTTTATTGCTATTCTTTGCGTTTCTTTTCTTATTCTCTCTCTCTCTCTCTCTCTCTCTCTCTCTCTCTCTCTCTCTCTCTCTCTCTCTCACACACACACACACACACACACACACACACACACAGGCGATTATCTCAGAAGCCAAATGTGTTCAACCCATTTCAGTCCACTCCACTTCACCTCCCTGCCTCCCTCCCTCCCTCTCCCTTTTCCTCCCTCCCCCTTTTCCTCCCTCCCTCCTTCCTTCCTTCCTTCATTCATTCATTCATTGTCGCATTCCTCCCTTCCTTCATTCTCTTTGTTTTCCCTCCTTCTTTCTCTCAGTTCTTCCTTCCTGCCTGCCTTCCTTTCTCCCTTCCTTCATTCACTCGTTCATTCTCTTTTGCATTCCTTCTTTTCATTCTCCCTTCATTTCCTTCCTTCGATTGTCCATTCCTCTTCCTTCCTTCCTTCTTTCTGGCAGTTCTTCCTTCCTTCCTTCTTTGTCAAGTCTTCCTTCCTTCCTGCTTTCCTTCCTTTCATTTTCCCTTCTTTTCTTTCCTTCCTTCCTTCGCTTGTCCATTCCTCTTCCTTCCTTCCTTCCGTATGTCTTCCTTCCTTCCGTCCTTCTCTTACAATTTCTTCTCTCTTCCCTCCCCCCTTTTTTCGCTTCTACTTATTCCTTCATCCTCGTCTCCCTCCTTCCTCCTTCCTCGACTCCTCCTCTTTCCTGTTTCCTTGCTTATTAATATTGTTTTTTGTTACGCCACTTTATTTCTTTTCCTTCCTTCCTCCTTCCCTCCTTCTTCCTTCCCTTTTCCTTCCGTCCTTCTCTCCTTCTTCCTTCCTTCTTCCTTCCTTCCTTCCATCTTCCTTCTCTCCTTCTTCCTTCCTTCCATCTTCCTTCTTTCCTTCTTCCCTCCTTCCTTCCATCTTCCTTCTTTCCTCCTCCTTCCTTCCTTCTTCCCTCCTTCTTCCTTCCTTCTTCCCTTCCTTCATCCCTTCTTCCTTCCTTTTTCTCCTTCCTTCCTTCCTCCTCCTTCCTTCCATCTCCTCTCCTTTCTACCTTCCTTCTTCCCTCCTTCCGTCCTTCTTTCCATTTTATCTCCTTCCCTTTTTCCCTTCCTTCCTCCTCCTTCCATCCTTCCTTCTTCTCTCTTTCCCCATATCCATCCTCCTTCCTTTCATCCCTCCCTCCTTCCTTTACTGTCCTTCCTTCCTTATCATGTCACACTTTTACTCCATTCACGCCAACGTATCCCATTACCGCCTCCCCCCCCTCTCTCTCTCTCTCCCTCTCTCTTTCTCTCTCTCTCTCTCTCTCTCTCTCTCTCTCTCTCGCCAAGGTCACGAAAAATTCAGAGTAAGTATTATGCCACACGAAACAAGGCGTGTGTTTACCGAAGAGTTTCCCCACATTTTTTTTAATTTTGGTTTTCTCTCTCTCTTTTTTGGGCATACGTTACTGAGCTGTTTTTTTTTGTGTTTTTTTTCACGCTGGCTTTCATTTTCTTTTTGTATTTTCGATTTTGTCTGTCTGTCTGTGGCAAATTTTCTCATGTGGCTTATTAATATCAACGACAGCATGGTAATAACAGTAGTAATAATCGTAGCAAATAATAATAATAATAATAGTAGTAGTAGTAGTTATAATAATAATAATAATAATAATAGTAGTAGTAGTAGTAGTAATAATAATAATAGTAATAATAATAATCATAATTAATATAATATTAATAATAATAATTGTCAGCACCTCCACCACCACACCCCCATCCCTCCCCCTCCCTCCCGCCTTCATATATACCCTGATATAATTTTTCCTTCACCATTATCAGATTTCCAAGAGATTATTTTACATGTGGGAGACCAATTCTGTTTTTCCATGCAACTTTTCTTCCTCTTATATTACCGTGTTGAATTGCGCTGGCTTTGGGCGAGGAGATTGGTGTTTTATTGTTACTGTGTTTTATTATTATTATTATTATTATTATTATTATTATTATATGTAATGTTGTTATAATTATTTTTTTATTTGTATTTGATTGTTATTATTATTATTATTATTATTACTACTACTACTACTTCCGCCTTTTGTCTCCCTCTCCTGCTCTTTCCCCCCCCCCTCCTTTCCCTCCCTTTTCCTCCTCACCCCCTCATTCTCTCCCTCATCTCCCCTCCATCTTCTCCCCTCCCCCTCCCCCCCATCGTTATTGAGGCATGTAATTGGATTAGTGGATTAATAGGGTCTTTATCAGCCAAAAACCTTGTAAACTCGAGAAAGAGGGATTTTAGGTAACCCCTCTCCCCCCCTCTCTCTCTCTCTCTCTCTCTCTCTCATTCCTCCCCCTCCCCTCTCCCTCCTCCTCCCTCACTCCTTTCTCTCCTATCCTCCTCTCCCCTCATTCCTCAATTCCTTAATCTTCCCTCCTTTCTCCCCTCTCCTCCCCATTTCATTCCTCCTCCTTTCGTCTCAGTCCCTCACTCCTTTCTCCTCTCTCTCTCTCTCTCCCCTTCTCTCTTCTCCTCCCTACTCCATTCACTTTCTCTCACTTCCATCTCTCCCCCCTCCCTCTTCCCCTCGCTTCCTCCTTCCCCTCCCCTTCCCCTCAGTGCCTCTCCTTCGTCTCCCCTCACAATTTCTCCATCCCTCCCCTCCACTTTCTTTTCATTCCTTCCCTTCCCTTCCTTCCTGCATTCCTTTTAGTCTTACGTCCTCCTCCCCACTCTCTCTCTCTCTCTCTCTCTCTCTCTCTCTCTCTCTCACACACACACACACACACACACACACGACACTTAGCTATACCCATTTCACTTTAACTTGACCTAAAATTACCATCGTTCAATCTCATATGCCGACTTATAGCAATAGATTAACACTAGAATATGATGCTAGTCACGAAGAAGTGCCATGGAAAGGATGTAGAGCCGTAGTATTTTTGCCACTGAGCTACGTGAAATAAGCTGCAAAAGGACGAAAATCTAGGCCAAGTTAAGGTGAAAGGCGTGTGGTGTTGTGTTTAATAGGATTATTGTGTTAATTGGCTTAGTTATTAGGTAAAAGAGAAGGTTAATTGGCTTAGAGGAACTTTGCACAATATTTTGCTCTCTCTCTCTCTCTCTCTCTCTCTCTCTCTCTCCCCTTCCCTCCTTCTTTCCCTCTCTCCCTCTTTTTCTTTCTCCTTGGTAAGCTGTTTCTTCCTACTTCCTTTCCTCTCCTTTCCTTCTTTTCTGCATTCTCTTCTGTCTTTCAGTCCATCCATCCATCCATCCATCCATCCATCCATCAGTCCCTCCCTCCTTCCTTGCTTCCTTCCTTCCTTCATTCATTCATTCCTCTGTCTTTCTCATTTTTCCTTCTTTCCTTCTTGTCTTCATTCATTCATCATTTCTCCCATTCATTCATTAATTCTTTGTTCCTTCCTTTTTTCCCTCCTTCCTTCCTTCCTTCCTATTCTCCTTCTCCCGATTCCATCTTTCTTTCCGTCCTTCCTTCCCTCCCTCCCTCTTTCCTCCCCATACCTCCTCCTTTCTCTCCCCTCCCTCCCTCTTTCTTCCCCATCCCTCCTGCTTTCTTTCCCTTCCCCTCCCTCTCTCCTCCCCATCCCTCCCCCTTCTCTGCCCTCCCTCTTTCCTCCTTTCTCTCCCTTTCCTCCCTCTTTCCTCCCCATCCCTGCTTTCTCTCCCCTCCCCTCCCTCCTCCCCACCCCTGTCTGTGCCTGTAGTAGGTAATAAAAGGATTCGCACATCACTTACCTTCCTAATTAGTCAGAAAGGTGTAAGCGTACCTGGACTAGATTTTGCACACCTGTCTCTCTCTTTTTAGCTCTCTCTCTTCTCTCTTTCACTCTCTTTTTTCTTTCATTTTTTCTCACCCTGTCTTTTCAGCTCTCTCATTTTTCTCTCAATCTTTCATTTCAGCTCTCTCATTTTCTCTCATTCTCTCTTTCACTCTTTTTCCCCTTTCTCTCTTTTTTTTTGGTCTAATTTTCCTCTCACCTTCTCTTTCACTCTGTTTACCAATCCTCTTCTCTTTTTTCTCGCTTCTCTTCCTCTCTTTTTTCTTCTTCCTCTCCGCTTCTTCCTTTTATTCCTCTCTTTCCTCCCTCTCTCTCAATTCCCCCCCTTCCAATATTGTAGGGTACTCTCTGATTTCTTTCTTTCTTTCTTTCCTTCCATCCTTCGGTTTTCCTTCATACATTTCCTTCCTCCCATCCTTCCTTTCCTCTTTCCTCCCATTTCTCTCTCTCTCTCTCCTTCCATCCTACCTTTCTTTCTTCCTTCCCTCTTACCTTCCTACCTACTCTCCATCCTTCCTGCTTTTCCTTTTACTTTCCTACCTTTCCTCCCTCCTTCCCTCCCTCTCCTAAGCCTATCTGGTGTTATTATCACTTCTAATTACATCATTACATTAATCACCGTTTTAATTAGGTAAAAATCCGCGGAGTTTTTAACACAGATATTTTTTTTTTAACAAGATTCGCGTAATTGGCCTCGGCGAATAGGGAGCATGTGTGTGGAGGAAATTGGGGGTGAAGGGATGTGTGGAAATAGGAACAAAATAGGAGGGTAGTAGGTAAGAATAGGAAAAATAAGAATGAAAATGGAAATATAGGATATTGGTGATAAAAATAATGAATGAAAATAATAATAATAATGTTAAAGGAAATGGGATTAATAGGAAGGAAATTGTTTGGGTTAATAATGGCGATTTTTGTAAAGGGAAAAATGATGAAAGGTTTGGTGGATTATGATTTATTTTGTAGCCTGTGATGATGTTGTTGTGCTAATGAGAGAGAGAGAGAGAGAGAGAGAGAGAGAGATAATTATGAAAACATGGTATTTAATAGATTCCCCAGTTCCCCCCCCCTCTCTCTCTCTCTCTCTCTCTCTCTATCATTATCATCACAATATCAACATTTTAATAAAACCACCACCATCATTTTTGTACACACACACACACACACACACACACACACACACACACACACACACACACAGCTTCATCCGCATTCGCAAAACTTGGAAAGCATTATAATCTTTGGCGTTTTTTGCGAATATTAGATCTAATCCTGTCTTCGTTAGGGAGAGTCAACATTATTTTGTGTTAGATGTATTGATTTTGCACACCCACAGCCACACCTACACCCACAGCCACAGCCACAGCAACACCCAGCACCTACTCACACCCACCACCTACTCACACCCACACTCATCATATACCTACACCCACCGATATCCACACCCATAATCATCCTCACCTTCATGCTTATTAACATCCTCACACAGTCTTACAAATGCTTACGCCTACCTCCACACCCACACCCACACCCACACACATCCATATCCTTACCCACACCCTCACATATCCATATCCACACACACCCACACGTCCATATCCACACACACACACACACACACAAACACATTTCTCTCTCTCTCTCTCTCATTACAGGCAGCAGGGAAAGAGTTGAATTAATAGTGATTTACACTTTCGTCGCGTCACGCACAATTCTGCTCTGTTTGTGTTTTTTCGTCCCTGTGTTTGTTTTGCGTTTTTTATCGCGTGTGTTTGCGTGTTTATTTCTGGTGAGTGGACGTGTAGGTATGAGGGAGGGGAGGGGAGGGATGGAGGGGGAGAGGAGAGAGGGGAGGGAAGTGTGAGGAAGGAAAGAGATTTGTGTGTGTTTCCATTTGTGTGTAGGGAAAGTTGTATGTGTGTGAGTGTGTGTGTGTGTGTGT
>NC_136991.1:50801193-50806193 GCF_032717465.1 Coenobita brevimanus | reverse complement strand
TGTGAGAGAGAGAGAGAGAGAGAGAGAGAGAGGAGAGGAGAAACTGGGGTGAGAAATGAATGGAGGAGAGTTAAAAGATCTTGTATGTTCATAGGAAGAGGCAAGAAGGGATGGAAGAACGGTGTATGTGAGATAGATAGATAGATAGACAGACAGACAGACAGTATGGATAGTGAAGATGAGGGAAAATATAGATAGGGGTGAGAAAGGAAGTGAAAATGTTGAATACTGAAAGAAGTGAAGGAAGAAATAGAGGGATGGAAGAATAGAAATAGATAGATAGAAAGCTAGATAGATAGAGTGATAGCAGGAGGTAAATTAAAACTGGAAAGACTGAAAAAATGTGTACTGATTATTGAAGGAAAGAAATGATGGAGGGATGAGAGAATGGTTGTGTGTGTGTGTGTGTGTGTGTGTGTGTGTGTGTGTGTGTGTGAGAGAGAGAGAGAGAGAGAGAGAGAGAGTGGGTGGAAGAAGAAGAAGAAGAAGAGAAGGGGATGGAAGGGAAGGAAGCAGTAAACTAGAGTATGGAGGAGGGAAGGAAGGAAGGAATGTATCACTGTGGAGAAGGGAGGAGGGAGAGAAGAGATGACAGGGAGGACAGAAGGGAGAGAAAGAGAAAGGAGAAGAGAAGGAAAGGGAGAGGGAAGCATGGAAGCTGAATAAAGGAGAAGGGAGGAGGAGAGGAGAGAAGGGAAGAAGGAAGGGAGGATAATGGCAAAGTTGAGAAGAGAAGAGAGGAGGCAGTGGAAGGGAAGAGTGATGAGAGAGAGGTGGGGAAAGGAAGGAAGAGAAAGAAGGAAAAGAGAGAAGGAAGGAAGGATGGAAGGGAAAGAGAGAAGGAAGGAAGGAAGGGAGAAAAACATTATATTCTAAAAGGGTGGACAAGTGTGATTAAATTCTGGGGTATAGGAGGCACTGGGGAGGCAGGAAAATGAGGAATGAGAGGCAGGAAAATGAGGAATGAGAGGCAGGAAAATGAGGATTGAGAGGCAGGAAAATGAGGAATGAGGTAGGAAATTGAATGAGTAATGATGTGTGTGTGTGTGTGTGTGTGTGTGTGTGTGTGTGTGTGTGTGATGCAGAGAGAGAGAGAGAGAATGTGCAAGAGGGAGAGAAATGTGAGAAAGTGAGATTAAAGAAAGGAAGGTACACTGGCAGGATGCACAGGGGAGTCAGATTTATTGACCAGATTTATAAGAGAGAGAGAGAGAGAGAGAGAGAGAGAGAGAGAGAGAAAATTGAAAAGAATAAGTAAAGAGGAGGGAGAGAGAGACGAAAGAAAATATGACTGAAAGAAAGAAAGAGAGGAAGAATGAAAGAGAGAAAAAGAAAGAGAGAGAGAGAGAAGGAGGGAAAAAAATAAGAAGAAAGAGAAGTGACAGAAAAATAGGAGAAGAAGGAAGGCGGAAGAGAAGGTGAAAGATTGAACAGGAGAGAGAGAGAGAGAGAGGAGAAGAGGAAGTGAGAGTCAAAACAAAGAAGAAGGGATTATTAGAGATATTGAAGGGAAAACTGGAGAGAAAGAGATAGATAGGGAGAGAGAGAGAGTAAAGAGAAGGGAAATATACAAATTAAATGATAAATGAAAATATTAATGGGAGAGAAATAGAGATAAATAAGGACAGAGATAGATAGATAAATGGATGGGTGGGCAGATAGACTGATAGATGGATGGGTGAATAGATAGACAGATAAATAGATAGGCAGGTAGGTAGCCAGATAGATAAATGAATAGATAGATATACAGATAGATAGAAAAATAATGGAAAAGGTGTTCTCAGTGACAGATTAATTACCTGCATAAACGAGAATGATAAACGATTAACGAAGATCATTTATTTATTTACGTATTTATTTATTTATTTATTCGTTTTAGCGTCATAAGTTAATAGTAATATGTTCAGAGTAATTAGGCCACCTTTTCCTAATGAGACAATTAAGGAACTTCACCTGTACTACCTTAATTAATCATATTTTTCTCAGCCTCACCTGACCTCACCTCCATCTAATCCATCTACCTTATAATCATACCCCATCCAGATCGTAGAGGGCCGGGGCTAGTCTCCTAAGGTCAGGGATGTAAAGATGGTTGACCGTCCCTCTTCCATGAGTCGCATTGTATTGGTAATGTGTCTTAAAAATTTCTTGGACTTTAGCCCTTGAGAAGGTCGTTCAGTTTCTCTCTCTCTCTCTCTCTCTCTCTCTCTCTCTCTCTCTCAACCTATACCTACCCTACCCTACCCAACCCAACCCAACCCACCCAGCCTGACCCAACCTTGACCCAGCTCGTCAGCGCGGGGGCAAAATTTCTCCCCAAATTGTTTGCTCGCGAAACACAGTGGGTGGGGTGGGGTGGGGTGGGGGAGGAGGGGGAGGGAGGGAGACATGATTGGAGAGGGGAGAGTGGAGAGGGAGGAGAGGAGTGATGATAGGGAGAAAGGGGGGAAACTGATGAGAGAGATGGAGTGATTGCATACATCTATATATATATCTGTCTGTCTGTTTGTGTGTGTGTGTGTGTGTGTGTGTTGAGTGAAAGAGAAAATATATATATACTGTATTTTAAGATAGGTACATGCATAGATTAGAGAGAGAGGGGGGAGGGGGGGAGAGAAGAACGAGGGAGAAGGAAGGAGGAAGAAAAGAAAGATGAAAGAATCGAAGAGAATTGAGGAAAGGAAAGAAGATGAAGACGAAGAAGATTCTGTCCATTCCGTTCACCTCCCTCTCTCCCTCTCTCTCTCTCTCTCTCTCTCTCTCTCTCTCTCTCTCTCTCTCTCTCTCTCTCTCTCTCTCTCTCTCCCCTCCCTCACTTCTGTCTGTCGCTTCAGCAAAGTGAGTTGACGAGCTTCTGTGAATACCTGTGTTTTAGAGAGAGAGAGAGAGAGAGAGACTGACCATACGTGTTGCGAGGACATAGAAAAAGATTAAAAGATAAAGAACATAAAACTTAGAATAAACAACGAGAAATATCGTGTGTGTGTGTGTGTGTGTGTGTGTGTGTGTGTGTGTGTGTGTGTGTGTGTAGGATATAAGATTTTGTGTGTAAATGTATGTGTTTGTGATTGTTCTCGTGTGTGTGTGTGTGTGTGTGTGTGTGTGTGTGTGTGTGTGTGTGTGTGTGTGTGTGTGTGTGTAGGATTTAAGATTTTGTGTGTAAATGTATGTGTTTGTGATTGTTCTCGTGTGTGTGTGTGTGTGTGTGTGTGTGTGTGTGTGTGTGTGTGTGTGTGTGTGTGTGTGTGTGTGTAGGATTTAAGATTTTGTGTGTAAATGTATGTGTTTGTGATTGTTCTCGTGTGTGTGTGTGTGTGTGTGTGTGTGTGTGTGTGTGTGTGTGTGATGGAAATGTGATTGAAATAGAACGAGATATGGGGAAGAAGGGGAGAATATAGAATAAGGGAGAGAGAGAGAGAGAGAGAAGGGGGGAGGGGGAGGGAGGGGGAGGCAAATAATTATGATGAGAGGGAGGGAGGGAGGAAGGGAGGGGAAGGGCTTGCAGGGAGGGGGAAGGAATAGACTGGAGGGAGAGGGGAGTGGTATGGAGAGAGAGAGAGAGAGGGAGGGAGAAAGGGGGATAGGGAGGGAGTTGAGGGACGTGTGTATAACCGGGCAGTGGAGCCGACCAGTTATATCAGTGCCACCACGTTAAGGCATCCCTCTCTACTCTCCCATGTGCTGAATAAAATAGTCTTCGGTAGATAAAAGATAGATAATGCGTCCCCAGGCTGAAGGGGTGACATTCTGCCCCCCCCCCTTCATCACATGAGCACATTAGCCGGCAGGAAAAGGAGAGAAAAACTACATAATTGTTTGGAAAGGAGAAACATGTCAGGTTTATTGGTGAAAATGAAGAGGAGGGAGGAGGAGGAGGAGGAGGAGGAAGGAAGAGGAAAAACAGGAGAAGAGGGGAAGGGTAGAGAGGGAGAAGGAATGGAAGGAAGGAGGAGGAGGAGGTGGTGGGAAGAGGAGGGTGTAGGAGGAAGAGGGAAGAAGGAGGAAGAGAAGGGAAGGGAGGAGGAAGTGAGAGGGGAAGGAGAAAGAGGGAGACAGTATGTTGAAGGAAGGGGAGGAGAGGAGGGGGGTGAGGGGGAGGGGAGGGAGTGAGGGGGGAGTGCATTAAAGAGAGAGAGAGAGTGTGTGTGTGTGTGTGTGTGTGTGTGTGTGTGTGTGTGTGTGTGTGTTAAAGTGAGCGACACACGTTAAGAGATAAAATTGACAGAGAGACTGACAGATGCAGACGCGTATGTAGATGTGTGTGTGTGTGTGTGTGTGTGTGTGTGTGTGTGTGTGTGTGTGTGTGTGTGTGTGTGTGTGTGTGTGTGTGTGTGTGTGCGTATCCGGGAGTCTTCTTGACCTAGCGAGTGGGTGGAATGGAGGAGAAGCGAAGGAAAAAGTTGTTCTAAAAAAGAGAAGTGAAGGGAAAGATAGAAGGAAGTAAAGAAAGAAAGACAGATAAGAAGGAAGTGGGTAGGGAGAGAGGGAAGGTGGTAGGTAGGTTGGTAGGCAAGAAGGAAGGAAGGGAGGTAGGTAGGAAGGAAGGGGAGAAGAAGGCGAGGGGAGGAAGGGAAAGGAGAGAGGAATAGAAAAGACTGGAAGGAATTTACAAAGAAGTTAGTGGATATTGGGGAGGAGGGGAGAGGGGAATGGAAGAGAAAAAACTGGAAGGAAGTAAAAGTAGAGAGGTGGGAGGAAAGAGAGGGAAGGGAAAGGAAAGGAAGGAGGGGGAGGGCGGAGAGAAAGGGAAGGAAAGGAAGGAGGGGGAGGGAGGAGAAGGAAACAGAATTTGGGCAGAAAAAAGTGAGATGATTATAGGAAGAAATAAGGTGGGGTGGAGGGAAGGGGAACGGGGAGGGGGAGAGGTGAGGGGAAGAAAGAAGGGGGGGAGGGAGGAAGAAGGGGAGACAGAATTGAGATGGAAAAGAAGAAGAAATATTTTGAGACGTGTGGATGGGGAGGGGAGAAGGGAGAAGAGGGAAAGGAAGAAGAGAGAGGAG
>NC_136991.1:50788693-50796193 GCF_032717465.1 Coenobita brevimanus | reverse complement strand
TCATTATCTGTCTTTCAGTCTACCTGTATGCTTGATAATTTATACACCTGGACACTTGTACTACTACTACTACTACTACTACTACCACGACCACCACCACCACCACCACCACCACTACAATAATAATAATAATAATAAAAATAATAACCGTAACAATAATAACAACAACAACAATAATAATAATAATCCACCCAGGCACCACAATCCCCTCTCAGTCGTAAAAGATCAATAGAACTCATTAACCCAATCCCATTTAATTAAAAACACCAGTAATTTGGATATTAGGTCATTAAATTTATAGCAAGATGGCCAAAAATGTCAATATATATATATTTTTTAATTTTTCATTTTTTCAGACGCCATGTTTTTTTCGAAATGTGGTTTTTGGATTATATGGATTTTTTTTTTTTTTTTTGGTTTGGTTTGTTGGTGTAATGGTGAGGATTTTCAGTATTGCTTGGGTGTTTATCTATCAGTCTATCTATTTATCTATCTGTCTATCTATATGTCTATCTGTCAGTCCGTTTATCTATCTATCTATCTTTCTATCTATCTGTCTAAGTTAGTCTACCTAGTTGTCTTTCTCCACCCATTTGTCTCACAATTTAACCACTTATCTGTCTATCTATCCATCTATCTGTCTGTGTCTGTCTATCTATCTATCTATCTATCTATCTATCTATCATCTGTCTGTCTACATTGACCTGTATACAAACCAAAATTCTGAGTTGGTTACACACACACACACACACACACACACACATACACACACACACCCTGGTTCAAATATAGCGCCTCTCATCCACCCCGAAGGGCAGATTGAGATGTAGAGATAAAAGAAGAGTTATAGGTCAAGTTAGAGAGAGAGAGAGAAATAGCCCTGAAGGAAGGCACGTGTCTCTCCGCAGTGGCTTTGTGGGATCCGCGCTTAATGTGGGTTCAGAATGGGTTCAGATGCAACGGGAATATTATGTGTGAACCCAGCTCGTGTGACTCTTATTATTCCACTCATACAGGGAGTGGCGCCCCTCTCACCCACTTTATTCTCTCTCACTCTCTCTCTCTCTCTCTCTCACACACACACACACACACACACACACACACACACACACACACACACAAACTATATATATATATTTGTAATGTGTGTGTGTGTACGTGCGTGTGTGTTTTAAAGAAGGCATCACCGTCCTACAGATATTCATTATATTTGTAAAAGAAAAGTCACCTGAACAAAAGCGCAGACACAAAAACCGAACCAAACATCCTGCAAAGCTTCAGGCCTCTGGTGCCAGGGTAAAAAAAAAATATATATATATGAAAAAATAAAGAAAAAAAAAATGAAGGTGACAGGGCAGTGCATCCCCAGACGACACACTGGGAGAGAGTGAGAGATAAAAGAGACAAAAAAAGCTTCCCAAAAATAGTGTGAGATAAGAATACGAGCGTGGAGCTTAAATGTGACGTCATATGCGTGGGAGAGAGGGAGAAAGTTAGAGAGAGAGAGAAAGAAAGTTGCCAGAGAGTTTCTAGACGGGAGGATGGAGAGAGTGATCAAGGTAGGTTTAGTTAATTATATTTTTAACTTAACGTGTCTACTTATAAGAGACGGAGTTTGAGAGAGAGAGAGAGAGAGAAGGAAAGTTAGAGGAAGAGTTAGTTTCTTACCCTGGCTTCCGCTAACTGCTAACCTCAAACATTAATACTTAGCATTACTCTCCCTAACTTCCATCAGCCTCAGACTTCACTTCTTCTTCACTAATCGCCTTTCACCTTAACTTGGCCCAGATTTTCGTCCTTTTGCAGCTTATTTCACGTAGCTCAGTGGCAAAATAGGACTACACTGCGACTTGACTTCCCATGGCACTTCTTCGTGACTAGCATCTTATTCTATTGCTAATCTATTTCTACACTTGAAGGTTCGTGTTGGAGAGATGGCAATTTTAAGCCAGTTTAAAATGATTAGAGTGTTGGTGTAAAATTGCCATCTCTCTATCTTGAATGCTGAGTTATAACAAGAGATTAACACTGGAGTATAGTCCTAGTCACGAAGAAGTGCTGTGGAATTGATGCAGAGCTGAAATAAATGAACTATACAACCAACGAGAGAGAGAGAGAGAGAGAGAGAGAGAGAGAGTAGTTCTTCCCTTAAACGCAGCAAGGGTAGTCAAGTAACCGTGTCTTCCTTTCCTCAACGCGGCTAATAGTGTTACCTCAGGTCCTCCCGTGGTGGCTAGGATGAGGTGATTTAGGCGTGGATTGGTTAGGCTAGGTTGAGTTAGGTTGGGTTAGATGGATTGGAATGGGTTGGGTTGGGTTAGGCTGGGTTAGGATTTGTTGGGTTGAATTGGGTTAGGCTAGATGTGGGGTGCTAACTTTTGAGTCTCTCTCTCTCTCTCTCTCTCTCTCTCTCTCTCCCTCTCTCTCTCTCTCTCCCCATTATTGTTGTCTTCTTTCATTTCATTTTCTCTCCCCTCTTCTCTTTCCTCCTCCATTTCCCCTCTAGCAGCCATTACTCTTTTCCTACCTTTCTCTCCTTTGTTTCTCTCTTTCCCTCCTCTTCCTCATCTCTTTTCCCTCCTCCTCTCGCTCCATGTCATTTTCCGCTCCGTGCCTCTACTTCCTTCCCCCCCTTCCCCCTCCCCGCTTTTTCCCTCCCTCTCTCCCTTCTCCTTCCTTCCCTCCTCCTCTCCCTGCCTGTCCTTCTCTCTGTTGACCAAGGCTGTAGTAAGTCCATAATATTAAACCTAGATCCTGCCTCACCCTACCTCACCCTGCCTTACTCTACCTCACCCTACCTTACCCTACCTCACCCTACCTCTCCCTGCCTCATTTTACCTCATCTTGCCTCGCCCTACCCCATCTTGCCTCACCCTGCCTCACCATACCTCGCCCTGCCTCACCCTGCCTCATCCTGCCCCATCTTACCTCATGCTACCTCACCTTACTTCACCCTGCCTCACCCTACCTCACTCTGCCTCGTCCTACCTCACCCTACCTCACCCTGCCTCACCTTACCTCACCCTGCTTCACCCAATCTCACCCTCAAGGAGGTAGAGTACGTATATATAAAAAATATCATAACTTAACCTCGTACTTAAAACTTGATCTCTGAGTCTTGGGTGAACCTTGAGGAGCTGCAGGCGGTGAAGTTATACCTTGTACTTTTCCACATCGTCTCCTCCTCCTCCTCCTCCTCGTTATACTTTGGATTTCTTGATATATTCCTTACCTCATTAACAAAGATGTATTTTTCTCATGATATTATTCTCCCTAATACCATTTCCTAAGCGATTTATTTTTTTTTCATAGCACCTTACTACCCTGTCCTGTGTTATATGAGTCGTTCAGTTGTGGCCATGCCCAGCGAAAATAGTTTACAGAAGGATATATAGCAGCTTTATCCAAAAATAAATCGCCAAGGAAGACGTGTTAGGGAGAATTGAAGAGGTTACTGAAGTCTACATATAAATCCAATTCAAAGAAAAGATTTTTCTGAGTTGACTGAAAGCGTCTCCGTAGTAGTAGTAGTAGTAGTAGTAATAATAATAGTAATAATAATAATAATAATAATAGATGCCAGGTACTCAGTTTATTTTGTTTTTGTTTTTTTAAAGATTTATTTTACCCATTCAGTATGATAACTTCTATATATCATGTAATTATCTCAGCCATAGAACTTTATTACCCTCATTAACGACCCCGTGTAATTAAACTGTTATAAATACTTGTGGGGAGGCGAAGCGAATAATGAGGTAGTGAAACGTGGGTTGAAGATACCGTAGAGTTTTATGGGAATGCTCGGGACGCTATGGAAGGACGAGATGAGGGATTGTTTATGTGGTTGTCATGGTAACCGCTTCCTTGTTGTACGTGCGTTTGGGTACATACATACATTATATACGTACATACACATACACATCGATGCATACATACATATACATATACATACACATTGCATACATATACATACACATTACATACATATACACACACATTCATGCATACATACACGTCGATGCAGTCACACACATACATAAACATCAGTGTATACATACACATCGATGCATACATACACATACATACACATCGATGCATACATACACATATATGCAAAAACACAAACATTTATGCAGACCCATATTCACTCAGTAACCAAGGAGATTAATTTCTATCTCATAACGAAGGCACTGCGAATTTCATGCAAATACACCTTAGTTCTGAGAGTGTCCCAGTTCTCGCAGATGAAAATAAATCAACTAGTAAATTACAATACGGGAGGAAGAATAGAATGAGATAGTGAAACGTGGGTTGAAGGTCCCGTAGAGTTTTATGGTATTGCTGAGATTGCTATGAGGGGCGCAGAGGAAGGCTTGCTTGTTTGATTGCTTTTGTTTATTGCTTAATTGCTTGTTCTGGATAGCACACATACATACTTACATACAGACTGACAGACGTTCATACATACATATTGTACATACATGCATACATAGTTACATACAGACCAATGTTCAGATACTCATGCAATATATTTCACACACACACACACACATTCAGTCATTTAGCAATCCACCTTTCAGTAACTCAGACACTCCCTCCCCCCCTCCTAAATTACAAAAGTGAGACCTGTAACGAAATGGGTGCTTCTAAGAGGCTTTGTATCCGTCGTGACCAGGGACGAGGTGATTAGCGTGTCTGGAGATAATTAGGGTCATCATCATCATCATCATCAAAACCACCACCACCACCACCATCATTATCATCGTCATCATTCATCATCATCATCACCACTACCACCACCATTGTCACTATCATCATCATCATCATCATCATCATCATCATCATCATCATTCTTATTTCAGAAGGTGAATAATCTTGTGTTTCGGTGTGTTTCTTTGTTAGTCTTTTTTCTTCGTCTTTGTCTTGTCTTCTCCTTTCTTCCCTTCCCTTCCCCTTCCCTTCCCTTCTCTCTTCTTTGATGTGTTATTCTCTTTCATGTCTGTCTTGTGTTTCTTGGCGTTCATATGTTTCTCTTTTTAAGTGTTCAGGATTCTCTCTCTCTCTCTCTCTCTCTCTCTCTCTCTCTCTCTCTCTCTCTCTCTCTCTCTCTCTCTCTCTCTCTCTCTCTCTCTCTCTCTCTCTTTTCTTTGATGTGTCATTCCCTTTCATGTCTTTCTCGTATTCCTTGTCGTTTATATGTTTCCCTTTATACGCTTTCAGTATTCTCTCTCTCTCTCTCTCTCTCTCTCTCTCCACACACACACACACATATTCAATACCCAGTTACCTCGGTCAGTATGCCACTATTATCAATTCAGAAGCACGAAGTAGTATTATGTATCGCTCTGTTGCTTCCTACACTCATACACACGTCAGAGTTACACCATGCTATGTGTATGTATGTATGTATGTGGCTGTGGATGTATATGGAATTAGTGAATGCCCAAACAGCTTTTCAGGAGTCTTTCTTTACTGCTAGATAGTAAGTTTCCATACCGTTATGAAGCCCACAGTGACCAGTATTGCGTGTCGCGATTTCAGATAATTTTCGCGCCGATGCATCCCGCGCGATTGCCAGTTTTTGTGTGTGCGTTTTTCTGACAATCCCTGGACTTACCCCAACTTAATGCAAAAACAGTTAGGTCTACATGTGTTACAGTTCTCGTGAAGGAAATGAACAGACTCACAAGCTGACACACATACACAGCTTCACTTTATTATATAGATGTATGTATGCATGTAAGTATGTATACAGTCTGCGTATTGATATATGAATCGTTGGTGGGGATGCATACGAAACTGTTGTTGTATGGATGGATGGATGGATGGATGAAGCATGTATGTATGTGTGCAATATCTCCACCGCAATCACCCTTGAATTTCCACAGGTCCTTGCAATACAATACACTGGCATCTCTCTCTCTCTCTCAATGATGCAGAGTTCCAGGGCAGTCTCAGTCGACCACTCCCAATATTTGATAAGAAAATTTTGAGTTAAATTCTAGTATATTAATTCCTGATAGATTTTGATATATTCGTTTTGGCATATTTCGTGTATAGTTATAGGTGTGGAATTCCTGTATACTATTTGGGTGTAATTGTTTGAGTTAGGGTAATGGTCGTTTGTGTGTAGGGGAGGAAGGGTGGAAGAAGGGGGGGTTCGTGTGTGTGTGTGTGTGTGTGTGTGTGTGTGTGTGTGTGTGTGTGTGTGTGTGTGAGTGAGAGAGAGAGAGAGAGAGAGAGAGAGAGAGAGAGAGAGAGAGAGAGTTCTGTTATTCATTTCACCCATAGAGTGTTTCAAAGATTTTCTGTATTTTTTTGATTTTCGTTTATACCTTTTTCATCTCTATATATATCGTTCATACTTTCTTCTTGGTGTTCAAAAAATCTCTACATTATATATATATCTGTCTGGAAAAAAAATAACACCGGAAGTAATTAAGGAAGAAACTGGAATTTCTCTTGTAATCTCACGTTTTAACTTTAGGCCTCTCTCTCTCTCTCTCTCTCTCTTTCTCTCTCTCTCTCTCTCTCGGGATTTAATGTCGCCTTGTGTGGGTATTGGGGATTAAAGGTCGGGTATCAGAGAGAGGGAAAGAGAGATAGAGAGAGACAGACAGAGAGGGAGGGAGAGAATAATAATAATAATAGTAATAATAATAATAATAATAATAATAACACCGTAATAATAATAATAATAATAATAATAATACGGTAATAGTAGTAGTAGTAATAATAATAATAATAATAATAATACTAATACCGTAATAATAATAATAATAATAATAATAATAATAATAATAATACCGTAATAATAATAATAATAGTAATAATAATAATAATAACTGACTTTCTTTGTGTTTCATTTTTTTCAATAGCTTTCGTCTTCCTTTGGCTAAAAAAAAAAATAAAATCATTCTGTAAAAAAACACATGAATAAAACTGGCAGAGAAAAGAAAGAAAGAGAGGAAAAGCGAGAGAGAAAGAAAGAGAGAAAGGGAACGAAATCTGTGAACTTTGAAGAGAGAAAATAAAAAAAATGGGCGAAGTACGAAAGTTGAGAGAGAGAGAGAGAGAGAGAGAGAGAGAGAGAGAGAGAGAGAGAGGAAATAAAAATCCACGAATATAAGAAAGAAATATTGTAGACGACATGGGAAAGAAAATGGATATACAGATAGATGGATAGATAGATATATAGATGGATGGATGGATTGATAGACAGACAGATGAATGGATAGATAGATGGATAGATAGACAGACAGTAGGGGGACATGGAAGAGGGGACAAGGAGAAAGAATAACTGTGGGAAGCGAAAGAAAAGGGGGAAAGAGTAATTGAATTTTGGTGAAACATAGAGACAGAGGAGAGAATAAATCACACAAGGGGTGGCAGTAGACAGATAAATAGATAGACAGACAGACAGATAGATAGATAGATAGATATTTCCCCCTCTCTTCCATTAAAATTCCTTCCTTCTGGCATTATTTTTTATATTATTTA
>NC_136991.1:50781193-50783693 GCF_032717465.1 Coenobita brevimanus | reverse complement strand
ACCCCCCTCTCTCATATACCTCTCCATCCATCCATCTCATCCTTGGCCTTCCCCTCCCTCTCTCCCCCTCCACCTCACTCACATACACTCTCCCCGTCAGTCTCTCACTCTTCATCCTCTCCACATGGCCAAACCACCTCAGTGTGTTCCTCCTAATGCTCCCCATCACATCCGCACCACAACGCTCCTTCACATCCTCATTTGTCAGTCTGTCTCTCCATGTGACTCCACAGGTTCCTCTCAGATAACTCATTTCCACTGCTCTCACTCTTGACTTGTGTCCCTCCAACAAGGTCCAAGCTTCACTTCCAGAGTTATATATGTGGTTATATATATATATATATATATATATATATATATATATATATATATATATATATATGTGTGTGTGTGTGTGTGTGTGTGTGTGTAGCAAGACAGGTAGATGGACAAACACAAACACAGATAAACTGGCAAAAACAGAAAAAAAGGTATGGACAGGTAAATAGATAAATAGAGACAAAGCCAGGGACAGGAAGAGACAGACAGACAGACAGACAGACTGATACAAAAATGAACAGGGACAATTTCCTGGTTACGCATCCGAAGACCTTGAAAAAATAATGAACGGCAAGTGAATGAAACATTATACACCGTTGACATGTATGGCTTGGCAATATTGTCCAGCCGTGAGTAGATAGGTAGATGGGTAGATGGATAGATAGGTAGATAGATAAATTAACTGGTTGAGAAATACGTGAGATTAAAGTGACACAAGATGAATATACATACACGCGTACATACACATACATACATACCAGCATACATACATACACAAATACATACATATTTGCATACAAAACCTATACGTATAGGTTATTCACATACATACGTACATACATACATACACACATACATACACACAGTACATAGGCTACCTACCTACCTACCTACATACATACATACACCTGCCTATCTTCCTACCTACCTACCTACCTACACACCTGCCTACCTACATATATACAAATAAATTTAGGTGGAAATGGGGGTGTCAAAATAGATAGACTGATAGATAAATAGATAGCGAGAGAGAAAAGTTACTAAGATACATTATTAGGTAGGCAAGTAAAAACTGCTGTAGGTAGGAGATAGATAGATAGATAGATAGATAGATGCGCGATAGACCGATAGATAGATGGAAAGACAGGTGTTCATGTGGACATCAGTACAGATAGATAGATAGATTGATAGATACTGATACAGATAGATAGATTGATAGATAGATATTGATAGATAGATGCACGAGACTGACCGATAGATAAACATAGTGATAGAAAAACATTAATAGATAGATACTGACATGCACGAAACAGACTGATAGATAGATAAAAAGATAGACAGATAGATAGATAGCGAGACAGAGACAGACACACGCAAACGCAATATCCTGTTAAATATGGATGTGTTAATAGTGTAAATAAATTTCCATACATTTATTCATATATATTTTTTTACTGAATATTGCTACGTTAATTCAGACATCCGTTTTTATGTAACAAATTGAGATGGGGAAGTGTGTGTGTGTGTGTGTGTGTGTGTGTGTGTGTGAGAAAGAGAGAGAGACAGGAACACAATCACACAGATAGATAGATAGATAGATAGGTAGAGACAGACGGAAAGATAGATAAATAGATAGATAGACAAAGCAGATAGATATATAGATAGACACAAGCAGTCACAGATAGGTAGATAGATTGATAGACAGACTCAGATGGCATCCCAGTTGTCCCATATGCACGTAAATCTCTCTCTCTCTCTCTCTCTCTCTCTCTCTCTCTCTCTCTCTCTCTCTCTCGATATTATATTGACATTGCCTTAGCTCACTCTCTCTCTCTCAATCCTGCCTGTCTCCTCGTCTCGTCTCATGTCAGCTCATCTCACCTTAGCTCACCTCATCTCAGCTCATCTTGTCTCGTCTCAGCTTATCTCATCTCATCTCAGCTCGTCTTGTCTCATCTCAACTTATCTCATCTCATCTCATCTCAGCTCATCTTGTCTCATCTCACCTTATCTCATCTCATCTCAGCTCATCTTGTCTCGTCTCAGCTTAGCTCATCTCATCTCAGCTCATCTTGTCTCGTCTCAGCTTAGCTCATCTCATCTCAGCTCATCTTGTCTCGTCTCAGCTTAGCTCATCTCATCTCAGCTCATCTTGTCTCGTCTCAGCTTAGCTCATCTCATCTCAGCTCATCTTGTCTCGTCTCAGCTTATCTCATCTCATCTCAGCTCATCTTGTCTCGTCTCAGCTTATCTCAGCTCATCTTGTCTCGTCTCAGCTTATCTCATCTCATCTCAGCTCATCTTGTCTCATCTCAGCTTATCTAATCTCATCTCATCTTAGCTCATCTCACAGCACCTCACTCTGATGGACCCTTTGAACACAGACATACGAACGCACATAAATACGCACATATACATATAAATATCACACACACACACACACACACACACACACAGCACA
>NC_136991.1:50773693-50778693 GCF_032717465.1 Coenobita brevimanus | reverse complement strand
TTCCTGCTCTGTCACCCAGGCAGCCACTCTCTCACTCTCTCTCTGCCTGACTTTCTTTTTTCTTTCCCACTTTTCTCCCAGGAATTCACCTCTCTCTCTCTCTCTCTCTCTCTCTCTCTCTCTCTCTCTCTCTCTCTCTCTCTCTCTCTCTCTCTCCATCCACAACTCGCCTCTGTGTATCAGTTATTTATCTGTCTGTCTATCCATCCATCCATCCACCCATCCACCTATCGTTACCTATCTGTCTATCTGTCCATCCATCCCTCTATCTATCTATGTATCTGTCGGGGTCATGAGTGGATGGGAGAGGACAATAAAGTTAATTGGAAGTCTATGAAGGTGTGTTGTGCTCATAACGGGAGGGAGGGAGGGAGGGGATGTGGGGAGGGAGGGGAAGTGGGGAGGGGAGGGGAGGGGAAGGGGAGGGGAAGGGAAGAGGGAAAGGAAAGGAAGGGAGGGGGAAGGGGGAGGAGAGGGGAGGGAAGGGGAGAGGGGAGGAGGAGAAGGGAGGGAAGGGGAAGGGGAGTAAAAGGAGAGGGTGTTAAGTGAGTGTGGGTGAGGAAAGAAGAGGAAGGGGAAGAGGAAGGAGGAAGGAAGGGGTGAGTGGGAGAAGGAGAGGAGGAAAGAAGGAGGGAGTGGAGGGTAGAGAGGAGAAGGAGGGGTAGGAGTGGGGAGGAGGTTGGGAGAAAAGGGGAGGGAAGAGAGTGGAAAGTTGGAGAGAAGGAAGTGCTTGTATCTTGAAGGAATCTCGGTAGGTGAAAATTTTGAGAGAGAGAGCGAGAGAGAGAGAGAGAGAGAGAGAAGAGAAGGGAAAAAGAGAGCTAGCGAGAAGAGAGATGTTAAAGAAAATGGGATGTGCAGCTGAGGGGGAGGGGTAACTCTTCCATTGACCCCACTGCTCATAAAACCCCCAGTATGACCCATAAGGCCTTTTTGTGGCTCCTCCTCCTCCTCTCCCCACGCCAACAGCCCGCCATTATGGTCATACCCCCTAGTTAGCCTTGTTTGAAGGTAGTTAGGCCTGCTTAGGGGTAATTAGCCTCGTTTGAAGAGTAGGTGGTGATGGAAGGAGTGATTAGTGTGTTGCAATTGGGTAGTTTGGAGGTGATATGAGTAATTTTGGGAGAGGTAGATTAGTGTGAAGACTGTTTTGGCGATGGTTAGCTAGTTTGGAGGTGGTTAGCGTAGATTGGAGGTTGTTAGGTGAAATTGGCGATAGTTAGGCAGAGTTAGGTCAGGTTAGGGTAGGTTACAGATGGTTTATTTATTTGTATTTATTATTTTGTTTATTTACATACACTTACGATAGGATTTTTGAAAGATTGGGTTTAGTCACAGCCTCCATGCACTTCCTCGTGACTAGTGTGCCCCCGTGTGCTGAATAAAATCGTCTGGAAAGATTTATAATAAGACATCATAGTGCCTGGCCATTCTACCTTCCCCCCTCCTCCTTTCATCTCATCCTCCCTTCTTGAGTGGGGGTCGTGCGGCTATTTTATGTTTCCTCTGTCCTTCTCACCTATTGTTATTGTCCTCATTTCTCTCTCTCTCTCTCTCTCTCATTGCTGTCTTTATTTTCTTCTATTCTTTTATGTTTCTGGGTTTCCCCGAATATCGAAGAAGAAAAACGCAGTGCAATAAACGCCTTGTGTGTGTGTGTGTGTGTGTGTGTGTGTGTGTGTGTGTGTGTGTGTGGTGATAGTAGTACCAGTAGTGATGATGATGGTGGTGGTAGTAATGATGATGATGATGATGGTGGTGGTGGTGGTAGTAGTAATGATGATGATGATGATGGTAGTTACAGTAATGATGATGACAGTAAACCTGACCCACACTTCCCTCCTATCACTTTCAATCACTTTCTCATGTTTGCGTGCACACCTTGCCCAATTAGGCCAATGGAGTGTGTGTGTGTGTGTGTGTGTGTGTGTGTGTGTGTGTGTGTGAGAGAGAGAGAGAGAGAGAGAGAGTAATAAACATCGCTTCACACCTCACGCACTTGCTCTAAAAGGATGAGAGAGAGAGAGAGAGAGAGAGAGAAGGAGAGAGGGAAGGAAGGGAGGAAGGAGTGACAAGAACATGAAGAGGAAGGAAGGAAGGGAAGGAGGGAGAAAGGGGGAAGGAAGTGAGGGAGGGAGGGAGGGAAGATAATGAGGAAGAAGAGAGTAAGTACAAAAAAAAAATCCTTCCCACTCTTCATTATTGCTTTCAGAGTGACAAGTTTGAGAGAGAGAGAGAGAGAGAGAGAGAGAATAAATATCGTATGAATATGTGTGTCTACTAATCAGTTAAATATCTGTCTCAAGGAAATTTTCTGTCTATGTCTATCTTTATCTATCTGTCCATTTATCTGTCTATCTATCTGGATTTTTGTTATTCATTATATAAATTAATCTGTATATCTATGTAACAAGGGAGCCTGAATTCTGTCTATCTATCTATCTATCTAACTTGATGTATCTGTGTCTGTCTGTCTGCAATATATATAACAGGACGAAGGAACGGCTGTCTATCCATCCATCCATCTATCTATCCATCTAGCTTTCCCTCCCTTCCTCCGTCCATCCATCCATCCATCTATTTATTTATCGATCTAGCTGTCCCTCCCTCCCTTCCTCCATCCATCCACTCATCCATCCATCCATCTAGCACTCCCTCCCTACCTCCGTCCACCCACCCACCCACCAATCAATCCATCCATCTAGCTTACTCTCTCTCCCTTTCTCCATCCATCCATCCATCATCAGTGCATCCATCCATCCATCCATCTAGCTCTCCCTCCCTTCATCCATCCACCCACCAATCAATGCATCCTTCCATTCATTTACCCATCCATCCACAAATCTAGCCCTCTCCCTCTTCCATCCATCAAACTATCCATCCATGTAGCCCTCCCTCCCTCCTCCCACCTATCTGTCTATCTATCCATCAAAGTATCTATCTATCTATCTATCTATCTTTCTAGTCCTTCCTTCCGCCTGACAAGTAGAGCCCTCTTGAAGAACACTGTAAGGAAATAAGTACTGGTCTTAAACACTCATTAAGGTGGCTACGGAAGTGACCTTAATGACTCCGGGGCTCATTAGGGAGTTAATTACACCAAGGGGTCATTAGTTACCTTGGTTACCACCCTGTAAGGTTTATAATTAGGTAGGTGTGTGTGTGTGTGTGTCGATCTGCCTCCACCTCTCTCTCTCTCTCTCTCTCTCTCTCTCTCTCTCTCTCTCTCTTTAAAAATCGCCTTATTGGGATACAGGTCACATTATTAGTAAGTTTGGACGCTGTTGAAGGACTTTGAGATGGGGTGGGTGGCGGGAAGTTGGGTGATTATATTCCCGGCCTATTAGTAGAACTTGGCACATCCCTGGGGCAAGTTTTAACACTCTTGTCATTATCATTATTATTATTATTATTATTATTATTATTATTACTTATTTTGAAACTGCGATATTTCAAAGGGTATTTGGACCAAAGCCTTCAAACTTAAATATTCCCGCAATTTAGCCCTGAGGCGGACGCAGTGAGACAGTGAGTATGGTTCCAGTTGGTTGAATATTCTCTGAGATCGCCTGGGGTAAAGAATAGGGACTTCTGGTATTCCGGATGTCAGCTAATTTTCCATGAAGGTTTAAAGCCAGAGCCGCCAAACTTGGTGGACTGACAGACTTCAAGGTCCTCTAATAGCTCGTCATCTAGTAGGCTGTGGCTGTGGCAAGTTTTTCTTTATCAAAATTGCCCTTGGTCAATGTTGCGCTGTTCTAGATATTATTATTATTATTATTATTATTATTATTATTATCATTTTCATTGCGTTTTTGTGCCAACCCCGCACCTTTTCCTCCCCCCCTCCAAAAATTGAAATAGTGTTAAGCATGGTTCGGCACTCCCCCCTCCCCCAAACCACTCACCACCACTCCCAGCACCACCACCATCACCACCACGGCCCTCCAACACCACCACCACCACCACTCACAGCCCTCTCCATCCCTCCCCCCACCATCACTCTCCAGCTTCGTCGCTCCACTCTTGAAAAACGCAGTAGGGACACGAACCCCGGACACTCTGGATGGTGTCCTTTCACCGAGTCTCCCTCTCCTTTTCACTCCCTCAAAAGACCCCCAAAAAAGAATCTTTCAATAGGGCTATCAGGTCAAAAAAAAGAAAAAAGAAAAAAGAAAAAAAAAGAAAGGCATTTGTGTGTGTGTGTGTGTGTGTGTGTGTGTGTGTGTGTGTGTGTGTGTGTGTTTTAACTTACCCTCAGTGTCTACCAGATAATATTGAAACGTCCTCGTATTGAAGGGGTTATCTGCTCATAATCCAGTCCTTATCTCTATAATTCATTCCTTATCAGATTTTAAACAGCGATTTATTTTAACTAATCCTACACCCCACCTCATCCTTATCATACATATCTGTCTATCTGTCTGTCTATCTATCTATCTATCATTGTTTTTATCTATCTAATTGTTAAATCGATAAACAGAGTCTTCTTATCAGTTAACATAGATAAATTTACCGTCAGAGTAATCACAGGAAAGAGTACGTTGAGTGAGAGACTAACTAGGAGAGTGTATGTTGGTGAGGTGGAGGATGGGAGAGGGAGAGACCAAGGATGAGATGGAGGGATGGAGTAGAGAGGTATATGAGAGAGGGGGTGGATGGAGAGTGAGAGACTAACTAGGAGGGTGTATGTTGGTGAGGTGGAGGATGGGATAGGGAGGGGGCGACCGAGGATGAAATGGAGGGATGGAGTAGAGAGGTATATGAGAGAGGAGGGAGGGGGTTGTAATGGCAGGGGACAGGGCGACATGGAGGCGATTTGTTTGTGACCACTCATTACGGGATTAAGGCTTCTGGCAATAGATAGATAGATAGACAGAGAGAGAGAGAATAGAAAAAGGCATTTGCTATCCACCAATCAGAAGCCAGATCACGCCACGCCGGCAGCCAATGAACGCGCAAGGTAAGATTTGAGAAGCGATATGATATTATAGACGGAT
>NC_136991.1:50768693-50771193 GCF_032717465.1 Coenobita brevimanus | reverse complement strand
TTGTACCTCGGAATATGGTGCTCTCTGAATGCACCGTAAGACCCGGGTTCTCGTCTGTTAAGGAAGCTCCCTAACACCTTTTCCTTAGCGATTTATTTTGGTGATTGTACGTTACCGTCCTCCTCTGTGTTACCCAAATCCTTCGTTCCATATGTACAAAAGTATTATCCCAATCACCTAGTATTACCCCCCAAGTATTACCCCAATCACCAAGTATTACCTCAGTCACCAAGTATTACCTCAAGTATTACCCCCAATCACCAAGTATTACCTCAATCACCAAGTATTACCCCCAGTCACCAAGTATTACCTCAAGTATTACCTCAATCACCAAGTATTACCCCAGTCACCAAGTATTACCTCCTAAGTATTACCCCAATCACCAAGTATTACCCCAGTGACCCCAAGTATTACCCTAGTCACCAAGTATTTCCCCAATCACCAAGTATTACCCCAATCACCTCTTTTCCCACTTCAGGTATTACCCCAGTCAAGTCTCCCACGGCCAGCTATTCAACCATTACCCTCGGATATTTACAAGATTTATAGAAAGCTAAGTGTCTATATGCAAATGGGGACGTCTATGCAAATCTGGGACTCAGGCAAAGGGGTGGCTGCCGAGTTTTTTCTATATATATGCAAAATAGTTACCCAATCCCCCCCCCTTCCTCAATCTCCCCCTCTCTCTCCCATCCCACCTCCTTACACGCTCTCCTTAAAACAATTAGAGATGATGAGAGCTTGTTTGAGAAGGGGAGGGAGTGTGTGTGTGTGTGTGTGTGTGTGTGTGTGTGTGTGAAGTAGATAGATACAGAAATAGACAGACAGACAACAAAAAACAGTGACACAATGACGGAAAAAACAAATTGTCCCTTTGCAGCTTATTTCACATAGCTCAGTGGCAGAAAAAGACAATACTGTGACCCAACATCCTACTCACTGGCACTTCTTCGTGACTAGCATCATTTAGAGTGAAAGTATTGCCTCAGTAGTCAGGATGGAGAGATGTCACTGCTGCGCCAAGTCAGGATGAATAGGATATAGAAATGTTTTAGGGAGCCGATGGGGCATTGATTTTCTTTCACTAAATTCCGATTCTCAGTAAGTGTTAACCGAGGTAGTGAAACGTGGGTTGACATCTCCGTAGACTTTATTCTCCCTGGATTATTGATTGTTAGTACACGTAAGATCGTAACTCCTACTGCAGAGAGAGAGAGAGAAATGAGAGAGGGAGAGAGAGAGAGAGAGAGTCTGGTTGTAGAATGAATGAACCAAACACACTCAGCATTCTACCACACTCACACGCACAGCACCACCACACACCCTAAAGAACGCACTCAGATGCACTCCACTTGCACTCACAGCGCACTGCAGGCACCTCGCAACGCACTCAACGCACGCAACTCACTCACACATTTCCCTTACACGCAGTCACAGAATCAACCAGCCTTCTTAATGCCGTCCTTCCATACCTCCCTGCTTGTTTCCTGCCATCCTTCCTTCCTTCCTTCCCTGTTTCCTTTCCTCCTTCTTTCCTTCCTTCCTTCCTTCCTTTCTTAGCCTTCCCCTTCCTTCCCCCTCTCATCCTTCCTCTCTTCACCTCCTTCCCTTCTTCCTTTTATTTTCAAATCTCCTTCATCTCCACTCATGTTCCGTTCCTCCTCCTCCTCCTCCTCCTCCCTTCCGCCTTTTCTCTTCCCTTTTTTCTATTGTTTCCTTTTGCCCTTAGAGAGAGAGAGAGATAGGGGGGGGAGGGGGGAGATAACACATTGTTGAAAGTTATTAATATGATACATAAGGTGAGAGAGAGAGAGAGAGAGAGAGAGAGAGAGAGAGACAGGGAGACAGGGAGAGAGAGAGAGAGAGAATGAGCGAGAGGGAGATAACAGTGCTGAAAGTTATAAGTATGATAGATAAGAGAGAGAGAGAGAGAGAGAGAGAGAGAATCACAGGCATAGAAGAACATGCAGCTTTTATGGTCGACTTTGCACAACCGTCCTAATCTCTCTCTCTCTCTCTCTCTCTCCACACACACACACACACACACACACAAAGAAGCAAGTAAACAAACATAAATATACACACATTGCTTACCAGTCTTCTGTGTGTGTGTGTGTGTGTGTGTGTGTGCGCGCGCGCTTTCCCTCTGCTATCAGTTCGCCTAAGTTACCGTATTATTATTATTATTATTATTATTATTATCATCATCATCATCATCATCATCATCATCATCATCATCATCACCACCACCACCACCACCACCACCCATGTATGTGTGTGTGTGTGTGTGTGTGTGTGTGTGTGTGTGTGTGTGTGTGTGTGTGTGTGTATTTAGATCCCATGTACGTCCCTTTGATCTCATTGAGGACAGTTAATGTGGGTGGAATTTCTGCAACACACACACACACACGCACACGACCAATATATCCCCACTCTCTCTCTCTCTCTCACACACACACACACACACACACACACACACACACACGCACAAAGGGACGTC
>NC_136991.1:50751193-50753693 GCF_032717465.1 Coenobita brevimanus | reverse complement strand
AATGTCATGAGGAGGTGTGTGTGTGGATGAGTTTTGGTGTGTGTGTGGGGGGGGAAGGGGCTGAGTTTTGATTCTGTGTGTGTGTGTGTGTGTGAGTGTGTGAGAGAGAGAGAGGGAGAAGGGGGGGGATTGTAAGAGACTGTGTATGTATCTGTGTATGTATGTACGTGCCCGGCAACACAAAGTACACACACATGTATCCTAAAACTGCACACACGGAAATTACAAAGCAAATTGAATATCCGGTTCATTAGACAGACAAAGATTAATTCCCAGCCAATTTCCTGAATGGGCACTGTCACATCCACTCTATAAATATTGGTTTCTGAGTAAATTCTGGTTTCTATAAATCCTGGTTTCTATAAATTCTGGTTTCTATAAATCCTGGTTTCTATAAATCCTGGTTTCTATAAATTCTGGTTTCTATAAATTCTGGTTTCTATAAATCCTGGTTTCTATAAATCCTGGTTTCTATAAATCCTGGTTTCTATAAATCCTGGTTTCTATAAATTCTGGTTTCTATAAATTCTGGTTTCTGAATTTTGGTTTCTAAATTTTGGTTTCTATAATTTTGGTTTCTAAATTTTGGTTTCTGAATTTTGGTTTCTATAATTTTGGTTTCTATAATTTTGGTTTCTATAATTTTGGTTTCTAAATTTTGGTTTATAAATTTTGGTTTCTATAAATTCTGGTTTCTGAATTTTGGTTTCTATAATTTTGGTTTCTATAATTTTGGTTTCTATAATTTTGGTTTCTAAATTTTGGTTTCTATAATTTTGGTTTCTATAATTTTGGTTTCTATAAATTCTGGTTTCTGTTTCTAAATTCTGTATATCTAACTTCTATTTTTAGCTTCTCTCAGACTCACACACCCGCTTTTATATATCTTTCCACCCCATCCCTCCACCTCATCCTTGGTCTCCCCCTCCCTCTCTCCCTATCCACCTCACTCACATTCGCTCTTCTGGTCAGTCTCTCACCCCCCCCCCTCCTCGCCACAAGACCAGACCATCTTAGGGTATTTTACATGTCAATTTAAATCACAAAATATAATTACCTTAACTTCTTTGCTTCTTCATTTGTCTGTCTGTCTGTCTCTGCAATTTTTTCAGAGAGAGAGAGAGAGAGAGAGAGAGAGAGAGAGAGAGAGAGAGAGAGAAACAAAAATTAGAACTAGCTTACAGTCATCAAGAAGTCACACACACACACACACACACACACACACACACACACACACACACACACACACACACACACATTCAACTAAACGCACATTCATACAAATCCTCACTTAAGTACATTCTGATTCCCCGAAAGCTCGCGCGCACACACACACACACACACACACACACACACACACACACACACACACACATACACACACACATTCAACTAAACGCACATTCATACAAATCCTCACTTAAGTACATTCTGATTCCCCGAAAGCACACACACACACACACACACACACACACACACACACACACACACACACACACACACACACACACACACACAATTATACCGTCATCTCCAACATAATGCGGTTGGGATCAGGCAGGTGTAATCCTTCAGAGATAAGTCAGCCTCTGCACACCTGGCTGAGAGAGAGAGAGAGAGAGACAGACAGACAGACAGACAGACAGAAAGAGAGAGAGAGACAGACAGACAGACAGAGAGCATGGATATGTGTGTCTGTCTCCCTGTCCGTCTGTGTGAGAGAAAGTGAGGACGGATATCTGCATGTGTGTGTGTGTGTGTGTGTGTGTGTGTGTGTGTACGCGCGCATTTCCGGGGAATTAGAAGGTGCTACAGTGAGGATTTGTGTGTGTGTGTGTGTGTGTGTGTGTGTGTGTGTGTGTGTGTGTGTGTGTGTGTGCGCGCGCTTCCGGGGAATCAGAATGTACTTAGGTGAGGATTTGTATGAATGTGCGTTTAGTTGAATGTGTGTGTGTGTGTGTGTGTGTGTGTGTGTGTGTGTGTGTGTGTGTGTGTGTGTGTGTGTGTACGTCATTCCCTGTGCACACCAAAACATTCCCTAAGTTTACCACACCTCCTTTCTTCTCAACTTAACACCTGATTTATGAAGCAAGCATTAGTTGTCTCGAAAGTTTTGAAGACGAAGATAAAGGGTACATTCTATCTATCTGTCTATCTATCTGTCTATCTATCTGTCTGTCTTTCTCTTTATTTACCTATCTTTTATGTATCTATAACCAGACGCCTTCATCCCTTAAGGGGTGGCCGCAAGCAAATCCCCTCCATGTCACCCTGTCCCCTGCCATTTCACTCCCTTCCCCCAACTTACAGCTTCCTCTCTCATATACCTCTCCACTTCAACTTTCTATCTCATCCTTGGTCTCTCCCTCCCTCTTCTCCCCTGCATCTCACATACTCTTCTAGTTAGTCTCTCACTCTCCATCCCCCAACTCACACACCGCTCTCTCATATACCTCTCCACTCCATCCCTCCATCTCATCATCAGTCTTCCCCTTCCTCT
>NC_136991.1:50733693-50746193 GCF_032717465.1 Coenobita brevimanus | reverse complement strand
ACAGAGAGTTAGAAAGACAGATAGATAGATAGGTAGGTAGATAGACGTGGAGATAGATAGACAGAGAATTAGACACACAGATAGATAGATAGATAGACAGACAGACAGACAGATAGATAGATAGATATAACCCAACCCAACTCAAATAACAAGTCAGTTCTTCTTCTTGTTATTCAGAAGAGTAATAAAGAATTGTGATTCAATTTCCACCATAGCATCAATTCCACTGAGTAATTAACCTTGGAAAATTTAATTACCTCTGTCGTCTTGTTGGTGATTCTTGAGGACACAGGGGCTTCCGTAACACCTCTGCCTAGGCGATTTATTTTTTTGTCTCTTGCACCGTAATCTTGGTTTTGATGTTATTAGTGTTGTGGCTGTCTTTGTTTATGTTGGTTTAATTCTCTCTCTCTCTCTCTCTCTCTCTCTCTCACACACACACACACACACACACACACACACACACACACACACACACACACCGAAAACCAATAAAAGTGTGGCTGTTGAGGGTAGAGTTCATTACGGGTGTGGAGAGAGAGAGAGAGGGGGGGAAGGAGAGAGAGGGGAGGGAGGAAGAGAGAGAGAGAGGGGGGGGGCAGGCCTGGCAGACACACAATTACTTGGCCAGAGAAAGAAGAAGACAGAGGAGGAGAGATAAGGAAGACGGAGGAGACGGGAGGAAGACAGAAGAGAAGAGATGAGGAAGACAGGAGGGGAGGGGAGGAAGACAGAGGAGAAGAGATGAGGAAGACAGAAGAAGGGAGGAAGACAGGAGGAGAGGGGAGGAAGACAGGAGGAAAGGGAAGGAAGACAGAAGAAGAGAGATGAGGAAGACAGGAGGAGAGGGGAGGAAGACAGGAGGAGAGGGGAGGAAGACAGAAGTATATGGAGGAAGGAATTACAAAGATCATCCAACCATCCACTCACTCGACCATACTAACAACCTTCCATCCCTCCATCCACCCAACCATCCACCCACCCAACCATCCAGCCATCCACTCATCCAGCCATCCACCCACCCAACCATCCACTCAACCAACCATCCACTCATCCAGCCATCCACCCACCCAACCATCCACCCACCCACCCAACCATCCACCCATCCAGCCATCCACCCACCCAACCATCCATCCATCCATCCATCCATCCATCCAACCATCCACTCATCGAACCATCCACTCGAAAGACACAAGTATGACCCACATAATTGAACACACACAGGCTTCCCATCCATCCCCCTTTGCTGACCTCCCCCTCTGTCTATCTATCTATCTATCTACTTTCCCTCTCCCTTGTTCTCCCCTCCCCCCTTTCATCTCTCCCTTCTCTCCCCTTCCCCACTCCCATATCTGCCCCCATCTCTCTCTCTCTACCAAATTCACCTTATAGCAATTGTAATTTTTTTTCACATCAGTACAATAATTTTCTTTATGTATCGCATCCTTCAGGCGTCTTTATTTAACACTAAGGGAAATCTCTCTCAGTAAAGGAACTACAATAAATCTCCTTTATTTTCACCCAATAAGGCAGGTGAGACAGGTAAAGATATCAGTAAAAATAAAGGTAAATTCGTCTTTGGGTTGAAGGAGTTGAGAGGAGTTAACTTTACTCCTTGGCTTAACTTTGATCATTTCCTGGGATCATGAGAGAGAGAGAGACGATCCACTTGCTCACTTTCCCACCACTTGCTCACCTACTCACCCACTTACCTACCTACCTACCTACCTACCCACCTGCAAATCTTCCTACCCAGCTACACATTTACTCATCCCTCACCCAACCACCCACCTCATTCACCCACGTATTTATTCATCCACCCACTTCCTCACCCACTCATTAACCCACCCCTTCACCACCCACTCACCTAGATAGCCTCACCCCTTACTCATGCATCACTCCATGTATCTATCCATCTGTATACCCCTCCCTTCTATCTATCTATCCACGGTGTTTTCCCTGTCTTGGTAAAACACTCCCTATCCATCCATCCACTTATCTATCTATCTGTCTATTCATCCATCCATCCATCTATCTATCCATCCATCCATCCATCTATTTTTAACTCTCCATTCTTCCTGGCTTTGCACCATCCATCCACCTACTACCCATCCATCCACATTTCATCCACCTACCTACACAGACCCATCCGTACCCTCCACCTCGTTAATCCATCCATCCACCCACCCACACACATGCCCCTCCACCCAACCACCCACCTGCATAAGCCCCTTGCACCCTTCCACCTCGTAAATCCATTAGTCCATCCACCCACATAAACCCACCCATCCAATCACCCACCCACCCACACAAGCCCCTCATTCACCCATCACCCACCCACCCGCACAAGCTCCTGCCCCACTCACCTGCTTATCCACCCACACCTCCACCCTTCCACCTCCTAAGTCCATCAATCCACCCACCCACATAAACCTACCCATCCAATCACCCACCCACTCACACAAGCCCTTCACCCACACACCCACCAACACAAGCCCTTCATCCACCCACCCACCCAAGCCTCTGCCCCACACACCCACTCATTCACCCACCCCTCCACCCTGCTCCACCCCTCCACCTAGTAAATCTGGGCATCCACTTAGCAATAAAGCGGCATCATATCAGGGAAAATCTGATAATCCTGAGGCCTTTGATGGCTAACTCTCTTATTGCCAGCCCTTATTCTCCAGCCGCCATGATGCTGAGGGAGAGAGAGAGAGAGAAAGGGAGAGAAAGAGAGAGAGAGAGAGGAAATACGCATCAATCCAGTTCAGCAAAAAGAGAGATTATAACATATGTGGGGAGCTGAGGGGGTGTTGAGAGAGAGAGAGAGAGAGTGAGAGAGAGAGAGAGATGGGATAAAGTGGGGAGAGACTTCAAAGGCTCCCCAAACTCCTCCCAGGGAAATCAAGCGCCCCCCTCCCCCATACACCCCTTCCCCTCTTTGAACTTTCCTCCCCTCCCCCAAGCTTCTCTCTTAAACACCCCCTCCCCTACCCAATCACCCCCAGGTAACCCCTCCCCACCCCACACATTTCCCCTCCCCCTTCACCCTAACCACCCTACTCAGTAACCACTTCCCCCTCCCTCACCCCCAACACCCCCACCTTCACCCCAGAAATCCCCCTCCCCCCCACCCCCCATCCTACACACTTTATCAGACGCCCCTCCCTCTCTGACCCCTCTCTCTCTCTCTCTCTCTCTCTCTCTCTCTCTCTCTCTCTCTCTCTCTCAAGTATATAACACAGAAGAGGACGGCAGGATGTTATAAGCAAAATAAATCGCTTGGGAAAAGGTGTTAGGGAGCATCTTACCCTGCGGGAATACGATCCTTGTTGTTTATATGGGGTAGTCATGATACTAATGCCTACAAATCTCTCTCTCTCTCGTCTCCTTGGTTGCTAGAGGGGAGTGTTTGAACAACCATTATGCAAGGACTGAAGCATTAAGGGGCTTAATTGGCGCTCAGTATCCCTCAGTGAAGCCTCATCACCCCTGTCTATCACCTGTCTATCTTTCTATCTATCTGTCTATCATTCTATCTATCTGCCTGTCACTCAAGCTGTTTATCTCTCACCAGGCCTGTCATTCCAGAGTTTATATTTGGTGGCAGTTATAAATACTTCCACCTATCTATCTATCTATCTATCTGTCTATCTGTCTGGCTGTCTTTCTATCTCCTCATTTATCCATCAGTCTATCTCACGCCATGCTGGTCTCACACTCTTATGTTACTGTGGACCATCTCATCTTATCAACAACCATCCAGCAACCTCTGTACCGCACTTACACCTTTCTCTTCAATATCAAGTTTCATTTACCACCATCTCTGCTTCGTGGGTCACTCTACTTTCCACGTCCTTTTCAAACTACGCTCATTCCACCGTCACTCACCAAAATATCACTTCTTCCACCTCCAGCCTTCCTTGGGTCACTCTACTTTCCACTTCCTTTTCAAACCTCCCTCACTCCACCATCACTACCCCAAAATACTTCCACCTCCAGCGTTCCTCAGGTCACTCTACTTTCCACTTCCATTTCAAACTAGCCTCACTCTATCATCACTATCCAAAATACTTCCACCTCCTCCAGCCTTCCTTGGGTCACTCTACTTTCCACTTCCCTTACTTTAATGTCAGTGCATCAGAATACTTAAATCCATCCACCACCTCCAGCCATTCTCCCTCCACCATTTTCCTTCTCCATTTACAGCCTTCAGTATGCCTTTGTTTACGTCGCCATTTAAATACCGCCATCCAGACATTTAACAGTTCTTTAAAGGTCCATGCATAGTTAAAGGTCCCAGAGTTAACGTGTCTACAGCTTCTTCTACTTCTACGTGTGTTCTTCTACCTGACTTAGACTCGAAAGTTATAATCCCAGACTCGACCCTTTCCATCTCCTGTCACTGATTTTCGTTAAGATTTTATGTGATTTTGAGACATGAGGAAAGTTTACTGTTTATACTCTGAGGTATAGCCATAGATTAACACTAGAATTATGATGCTAGTCACGAAGAAGTGCTATGGGAAGGATGCAGAACCGGAGCACTTTTTTTTTATTTCATCCCCTGAGCTGCGTGAAATAAGCCGCAAAAGGAAGAGAGTCTGGACCAAGTAAAGGCGAGAAGAGTATAGTGAATGCAGAGTTGTAGCAATAGATTAGTATTAGAATATGATGCCAGTGACGAAGAAGTGGTATGGGAAGGTTGTAGAGCCGTAGCATTGTCTTGTCACAGAGCTACGTGAAATAAGCTACAAAAAGACGAAAATCTGGGCCAAGTTAAAGTGAGAAGAGTATAGTAACCTTCAGTATTATCACCGCTCACCATTGCTCACCTCTTTCATTCCATTATTTTCCCACGTGCTTAAATTTCTCCCATAACTGTATCCATTAATTTTATGCAAGGAAGAAGGAACCCAAGGCCATAAACAGCTGTAGAAATCAGTGAACGAGCACGTGCCTACTTCACCTGATTGTCGGAACTTTGCAATGTATGTTTGGTGGCGTGGAGGGACCGTGGATTTACAGTGCCAAAGTTGGTGGGGAAAAAGGGAGACGAAAATAAAAAGATGATTACCAGGTGCGTGTAACTTTGCCCGTGATTTAGAACTGTGGAAAGCGGTAAGTGGAGCGGAGGTGAAATTGGGCGATAATTGGGTGGAGCAGAGGTGAAATTGGGCGATAATTGGGTAGAGCAGAGGTGAAATTGGTTATAATTAGGTGAAGCAGAGGTCAAATTTGGTGCTGATTAAGTGATGCAGTGGTGAAATTGTCTGATGATTATATGGAGCAGAGGTCAGATAGGTTAACAGATGATTAGATGGGGCAGAGGTCAAATTGGTTAACTGATGATTAGATGAGAGGTCAGATTGGGTCAACTGATGGCTAGAAAGTTTGCCTGTGTGAGAGGAAGTCTTGGTTGTTGTCTGGGAGTATGCAAAGACTTAATCGACGCAAAAATAATTACTCCAGAGAAAACAAGAATGAACCAGTCGCCCAATCCAGTGGGCCACGCTTTCATTCGCCCACCATTCAAGCCCGCGGAATCCTGGCTCTATCTGATACGTCAAAAACATTCACTACGTTCTGTAGCTTCACATAAACGTATCCAATATAGTCAGTCCAGACGCTGTTACGTTAATAAGGGGTGCCAAATCCCTGATCATGCGCTTCTCCTCACAACATACATCCAGCCAGCTCAGTCTCATGTCAGTCCCCTCGCCTCACCGACTTCCATACCTCTCTTTCTCACACACTCATCCACCATATCCCTCCACCTTCTCCTTGGCCTACCTCGCCCCCTCCCTCCTTCAAATTCGCTCAGATATACCTTTTTCACCTCTTTTGTTATCCATTCTCTCCACATGACCAGACCATCTCAGTACACTCTCTTCGATTCTGGTGTCCACAGACTTCCTCACTCCACATCTTTCCCGAATCACATTATTTCGTATCCTATCCACCCTCTGTTCTTCACATGCATTCCTCAGCAGTCCCATCTCCAGTGCTGTCAATCTTGACTTTTAATTTTCATGCCACACCATAGTCACAAATCCATGTGTTAAAGTTGCCACTAACACTCCCTCATGTAAACCTCGTGCAGCTGCAACACTCAAGCCTTTGTTTCTTCTTCTTCTTCCTCTTGTTGTTATTATTATTATTATTATTATTATTATTATTATTATTATCAATTCCCCAAAGCAGGAATTTCTAATATCTTTTGAGACGCGAATCAGAGGAGACAGCCTTGAACACCCCTTCCCTCCTCCTGCCTCTATCCCCAGTAACACACACACACACACACACACACACACACACATACACACACACACACACACACACACACACACACACATTCCTCCGTGATGACATTCCACTTCTCACGCGGTTCATACAGCCGCTGTGATAATAAAACCTCAAACGGTATGACGAACCAGAGTACTCAGAAGTAGGGGGCTTACCATCCACTCGTTGGATGTAGGTCTGCCTTACTTTGACTGTACCACGACAAGCCTTATTTGTATTATATATTTGAATATTTATTTTATAATGATTATAATGATGATTACTACTACTACTACGACTACTACTACTACTACTACTGTTACTACTACTACTACTACTTTAAACCAAGAAACCGTTTACCACGTTGGGTGGTAACCATATCTAAACGATTGTGGTTTAGTGGGCCAAGGCGCTTCACCCGAATGTTACCTCTGACGATGTTCATCCAAGGAGTGATTGGGTTGTCTTCCTCCCCTCTCCTCCTGTGTCTTCCTCCCCTCTCCTCCCCTGTCTTCCTCCCCTCTCCTCCTGTGTCTTCTTCCCCTCTCCTCCTCTGTCTTCTTCCCCTCTCCTCCCCTGTCTTCCTCCCCTGTCTTCCTCCCCTCTCCTCCCTTGTCTTCCTCCCCTCTCCTCCCTTGTCTTCCTCCCTTCTCTGTCTTCCTCCCCTCTCCTCCCTTGTCTTCCTCCCCTCTCCTCCCTTGTCTTCCTCCCCTTTCCTCTCTTGTCTTCCTCCCCTCTCCTCTCTTGTCTTCCTCCCCTCTCCTCCCATGTCTTCCTCCCCTCTCCTCCCATGTCTTCCTCCCCTCTCCTCCCATGTCTTCCTCCCCTCTCCTCCCATGTCTTCCTTCCCTCTCCTCCCTTGTCTTCCTCCCCTCTCCTCCCTTGTCTTCCTCCCCCTCTCCTCCCTTGTCTTCCTCCCCCTCTCCCCCCTTTCTTCCTCCCCTCCTCTGTCTTCCTTCCCTCTCCTCCCTTGTCTTCCTTCCTTCTCCTCTGTCTTCCTCCCTCCTCTGTCATCCTCCCCTCTCCTCCCTTGTCTTCCTCCCATCTCCTCTGTCTTCCTCCCTTCTCTGTCTTCCTCCCCTCTCCTCCCTTGTCTTCCTCCCCTCTCCTCCCCTTGTCTTCCTCCCTTCACCTCTGTCTTCCTCCCTTCTCTGTCTTCCTCCCCTCTCCTCCCTTGTCTTCCTCCCTTTCTGTCTTCCTCCCCTCTCTTTACAACACCAGCTCTATCCTTTTTTTTTTCATTGGTCCAGGTATGTCGCATTCGTAGCACAAGAAAATATATCATCATCATCAGGACCTCCTTTCCCACTCTAGGGCAGGGTAAGGAGCAGCAACGTCCAGACAGCCCAAATTTGCCTAGTTCAATGGGCCACGCTTCCATTCACTCATCATTCAAGCCCCCGGAATCCTGGCTCTATCGGATACGCCCAAAAACATTCACCACGTTCTGTAGCTTCACATAAACGTATATATAAAAAAAATTCTCGGTCCCCGTATTGGCGACAAGTTTTTCCCCGACAGGTCTTTCGCTTCACACGTTCGTAAATCGGTAACCGAATCGAATGAACAGAACACATGATTTTTTTTTAAATTTCAGTTCATCATCATCATCATCATCCTACTACTGCTACTACTACTACTACTACTACTGCTAATAATAATAATAGTAATAATAATAATAATAATAATAAAGACCCCCTTCACTACACGGACTTTGCCTTAACACTATAGTCGTTTGGTTATGGTCTCTCCCAATCCCGGTATCGAGCAGACCCATTGACTGCAAGTAAGGTAAATCCTAACTACATGACACATCTTTTAAAAATGGGCATTTAAATTTCCCCCAAAATGAGAGAGAGAGAGAGAGAGAGAGAGAGAAAGTAATTACGATACAAGGATTAAATTTTTCATCTTAGAGAGAGAGAGAGAGAGGGAGAGAAAGAGAGAGAATTAATTACGATTCAAGGATTTATTAGTTCTTTTTTGAGAGAGAGAGAGAGAGAGAGAGAGAGAGAGAGAGAGAGGGGGGGAATTACAAGGTTTAAATTTCTCTTTCAGTCCGATGACATTTCCAAAACTCAGGGCCAAGGGAACAGAAAATCTCTCTCTCTCTCTCTCTCTCTCTCTCTCTCTCTCTCTCTCTCTCTCTCTCTCTCTCTCTCTCTCTCTCTCTTATTTTTTACGATTTTAGACGTTGGAGAAAAATACGTCTAAAAAAAATCACTCCCGGTTCATGACGTTCAGAATCAGGGGAACATTCGAGGTTGAAAAATATATTGGAAAAAATAAGCCTGATTTTTTTTTTTTTTTCGTCTGAACTCGTATCGTTCGTTTTGTTTATGGCGACTTTCCACGCTGCTCGAACTCTGGCAGCCTCCCTGTTCAGTCCCTTATCCCTGAGGTCACCCTGCATGGCCTCGTCCCAGGTCTTTTTCGGTCTGGCTTTCACAATCCTACCCCCGACGTTCACATTTATCACTTTCTGCACCCAATTGTCATCCCTCGTCCCTTCCACATGCCCGGACCGTCTCTATCCACTCCTCCTCTTCACGACACCAATACACTCCAGTCCCATCCTTCCTCCCAAACCATCTCAATCTGTACCCCTCCTCATCACGACACCAGTACACTCCAGTTCCATCCTTCCTCCCAAACCTTCTCAATCTTCCCCTCATCACGACACCAGTACACTCCAGTTCCATCCTTCCTCCCAAACCATCTCAATCTACCCCTCCTCATCACGACACCAGTACACTCCAGTTCCATCCTTCCTCCCAAACCTTCTCAATCTTCACCTCCTCATCACGATACCAGTACACTCCAGTCCCATCCTTCCTCCCAAACCATCTCAATCTTCTCCTCATCACGACACCAATACACTCCAGTCCCATCCTTCCTCTTAACTCTTCAATCTTAAACCTAGCCCCCCCTCCCTCTCCCCAGGCCTCGCATCCAAGGGCGCACTACACATTCACCAGATCATTATCATTTCTGTGCGTTTGAGCCTACGAATATCCTCTTTCTTTCCTGCCCAGGTCATACTACCATACAGCATTGCACTCTGACACATGCCGCGTACAAAGACCCCTCAGCACGAAGGGAGGAGAGCCCTCTCAATATCAGGAGAGGCAACAGCTCCCTAAATTTCCTCCAACCATTCCGTACTCTAGCCACAGATCTCCAGCCCCACCTCCGACACATAACATGTCTCCCAAATAACAAAACTCATCCACACACTCGAGAGACACACTTGCATTATCAATCCATTCACGCCTGACATTCTCTACATGCTCTCCCCGACACACCACACACACGAAACCAGCATTATCTCGCAGTCCACCTCTAATACCACCACACCAGCCCCACCTCCAGCACATAGCAGGTCTTCCAAGTAACAAAACTCATCCACACCCTCGACTCACCAGCAAGATCAATTCATTCACGCCTGACATTCTCTACATGCTCTCCTCGACACACCACACACACGAAACCAGCATTATCTCGCAGTCTACCTCTAAATCCACTACTGTAGGCAAAAATACATTCGTGTTTGGCTTATGATTTCGAACGCGAGAAAATAAAAAAATAAATCCTTGTATGTATTGGTACCTGGTTTATAAAAAGAAATCATACTTGAGGCAAAAACACAAAGGAGAAAATAAAGGAAGGAAAAAGAAAAAAGAGTGGAGAGGGAGGGACGATGATAACGTACTGTGTCTTGTATACGAAAATCGAAATGGAAAATTAATTCGTTGTACCTGATTTAAAGACATTCAAAAATCGGGAGCACATATAAAAAAAAATCGTACTTAGAGAAATCCAAACTCGGGAGAACCCCCAGAACCCCCCTTCCAACCCCCCCAAAAAAAATGGTTTAAGACACAAACTCGGGAACGAAAGCGAGAATTAAAAAAAAAAAAAACTGGATATTCATGCCTGGTTTATGGCCAGTCGAAACTCGGGATCATTAACAAAAAAAAAAGTTTGACATTTAATTTTGTACCAGTGAAAAAATCGAAAAAAAGGATGTTTGAAATTATGGCTTGTGGCGAACTCAGACTTTGGAACGAAGCGAAATAAAAAGAGAATGTTCATTTTTTTCTGTGGGGGGGGGAGGAGGGGGCAGATCAAACTCTGGAACACGTTTGGGGAAAAACAGGGGAAGCTCTGAAACAACGTAAAAGACAAACAAAAAGTTCGAAATAGTGACTCGTGATAAATCGAAACCTAGGACTTTCCACTTTCTTTTGAACTTACCTTGGTGACGGGCGAAGTGTTGGCGCAGCAGAGAAGGCCTGCAGCCACGAAGAGCACTAGGAACATGCTGGTGGTGTTAGTATCGATGCTGGACGTGTGTATATTGATCTGTGTGTGTGCCCTGTGGTGTGGCTTAGTGGCCGCGTCTGCCCCACTGACTGGCTACGCGACCCCGAGCGACCTGGTGTTGATCGAGCGACGCGGGTCCTCGATGTGGGGCCGTGTGGGAGCCAGCCCGCCTTATATAGCTCCCTCTCCCTCCTGTCCCCGCCCCATCCATGACGTCACGCATCCTAAATTCCCCGATTGGCTGAACAAAAATCCCTTGTGAGAAATGGCGAGATCTTTCGAATGGATCCGTCACTCATGGATAGGTTAGAGATTAGTTATAAAAATTGACCCGTGTCTCTCCCCACCGGTGGTTTCCCAGAGTGAGGATGGCGAGATTTTTGGGCGCGAATTTCGGGGATCTAGCTGGCGTGGGCGTGATCCTGAGGCCGCCCACGAGTGCCAGACCCCGCCCACGCGCCGACCACCTATAAGATCATTCAAGTGAGCTAAAGGGAGCCCGCCTCTTGAATTAATGTGTGTGGTCTTCCTGCTTACACACACACACACACACACACACACACACACACACACACACACACACACACACACACACATCTTCCCGGCATGGTACACTCGCACACACAAGCATATACGCACACAGGCACATACACACACAGACACACCAACGCGAACACAAGCACACATACGCACACGAGCACGTACGCATACACAAGCACACATACGTACACACAGATAAATTCCAAAAACATTCACACTTACGTACACATGCGTACATAATTTCAAGAACACCCACACTCACGCACACGAAAGCATTAGTACACACACACACACACACACACACACACACACACACACACACACACACACAAGTAGAGGTGAGGCAGAGGGATGTCAGACAGAGGAGTAAGGCAGGGGTCAGGCAGAGGAGTAAGGCAGGATAGGTAAGGAAGAGAGGTAAAGCAGAGATATTAGGCAGGAAGTTAGGCAGAGAAGTAAGTTCAAAGACAAGTAAGTTACAGGGGCAAGACAGGGAGGGAAAGGCAGGAATGTGAGTTAGGCAGAAAGGTGGGTAAGGCAGGAATATGGTTTAGGCAGAAAGGTGGGTAAGGCAGGAATATGGTTTAGGCAGAAAGGTGGGTAAGGCAGAGAGGGTAAGGCAGGAATGTGGGTTAGGCAGAGAGGGTAAGGCAGGAAGGTGGGTAAGGCAGAAGGTCATTTAGAGGGGTTACACAGAAGAGGTGAGGCAGAGATGTAAGGCAAGAGGGTGAGGCAGGAGGAAGGGATAATCAGGGAGGGTGAGGCAGGTAGAAGAGTAGAATAGAGAAGTTAGGCAGGAAGGGTAAGGCAGAGGGATGAAACAGAAGGAAGGACAAGACAGAGAGGGTAGACGAAGGAGATTAGGCAGAAGAGGTGAGGCAGGTAGATTAGGCAGGAAGGGCGAGGCAGACGGATAAAAGAAGAAGAAGGCTGAGGCAGAAAAGGCAGACAGAAGAGGTTAGGCAGATAGGGCGAAGCAGAAAGATTAGGCAGGAAGGGTGAAGCAGACAGATTAGGCAGGAGGGGTGAGGCAGAGGGGTTAGGCAGGAAAGGTGAAGGAGACAGATTAGGCTGGAAGGGTGAGGCAGACAGATTAGGCTGGAAGGGTGAGGCAGACAGATTAGGCAGGAAGGGTGAGGCAGAAAGGGTAGACAGAAGAGGTTAGGCATATGGGGCGAAGCAGGAAGATTAGACAGGAAGAGTGAAGGAGACATTAGGCAGGAAAGGTGAGGCAGACAGATTAGGCAGGCAGGGTGAGGCAGACGGATTAGGCAGGAGGGGTTAGGCAAGGCGGGGGTGTGGCAGGCCCAGGCAGTTTCCACGAAGCCGTCCAAATAGAATAAGCC
>NC_136991.1:50726193-50731193 GCF_032717465.1 Coenobita brevimanus | reverse complement strand
TTCGTGTTGTTATTTCGCTTCCGACCGTAGTTTACATAGCGTCAAGAATATGTGTATCTGTATCACCCTAATCCCGTAAGGGGTAGCCACAAACAAATCACCTCCATGTCGCCCTGTCGTCTGCCAGTTGCCTGCCCTCCCTCCAATCCATACTGTTCCATCTCTCATATCTCTCTCTCCACTTCACATACCACTGTCTCATCCTCGGTCTGTCTCTCCCTCCAACCCACGCATCCCTCTCTCATACTTCTATCCACTCCATATCCCTCTATCTCATCTCGGTCCTCCTCTCCCCCTCCACCTCACTCAACCACACACACTCATCTAGTCTCAAAGCACCATGTATAGGACTAAGAATCTGAGAGCATCTTATACTCTCCTTACGTGGGAGCGAGGGAAGTGTATGAGAACTCCTTAGATGGTGCTGTGTGTGTGTGTGTGTGTGTGTGTGTGTGTGTGTGTGTGTGTGTAGGGGCTTTATGGAGCACGGACTACCCTCGTGTAATTAGAGAAGGAATATTGCGTAAGGACCAACTCACTTTTTGTTATCGTCTTTTTAGGTCTGATTTCCACCTTCCTTCTTGCCTTGATTTCCCTCCCCCAGTTGCTTAGCCAGGGAGAGGGGGAGGAGGAGGGAGAGGAGGAGGAGGGAGAGGGGGAGAGACAAGAGGAGGGGTGAGGGGGTGGGGGCAAAGTGGGGGAAGCTATATTCTTGGGGGTCCACTATTTCACCTATTGAATAATCCGTAACATGTATGGGGAACCTGTGGGGGGCCAAGAGTTTGACTAGGGGGCCCGGACCCCTCCAGACCCCCTTTTAGCTACACTACTGCTCTCTTATCGAGGGTAGGTAAGATGGTGTCGCTGTAGTAACCCACACAGCGACCACATAACATCCACCACTACATATCACCACCACGCGCCACAACCACGATCACTGCCACATATCACACCACTACCACCCACCACCACACGCCACAACCACAGTCACTACCACATATCACCACCACGCGCCACAACCACCATCACTACCACATATCACACCACTACCACCCACCACCACACGCCACAACCACAATCACTACCACATATCACCACCACGCGCCACAACCACCATCACTACCACATATCACACCATCACTACCACACACACCATCATTACAACATACCATCACATCTACCACGCATCATCACCACCACACCACCACCACACAACCACCACACCATCAATCCACCCTCCCCTCCACACACACACACACGTTCATCACCACGTTACCAGCATGCCAGAGCATTAGCAAAACGCAGTTCGTGTCATGTTATTGCAATACTTTTAATTAAACCCCATCACGCAACCCCATCCTTCCATCATGAATCTATCCTTGCGTTTTTCCTCGTCAATTTGCAACTATGGTACTGTAAAGCATTTTTTTGAGTTGAATTTGAGTAGAGAGACACTGAGGTGGTTTGGACATGTGGAGAGGATGGAGAGCGAGAGACTGACGAGGAGAGTGTGTGTGAGTGAAGTGAAGAGGCGGAGGAGAGGGAGGGGGAGGATAAGGATGAGATAAGGATGGAGTGGAGAGGTATATGAGAGAGAGGGGTGTATGAGCTGGGAGCAGGGCAGTGAAATGGCGGGGGACAACAGGGCGACATGGAGGCGATTTGTTTGTGGCCACCCCTTACGGGATTAAGGCGTCTGGCAATAGATAGATAGATAGAATGTGCCTCTTCATACCGAGTACGTCATTTTTATCTCATGCTTGCTATCTCCACTTGAGTTTTTTTTAAAGATATCACAGGTTCTTATCACAGCGTCTTATCTCTCTTGATTCTGTGATCTTTCTTGTCTCTGTCTCTGCCCTGTTTCTTCCTTCCTCTCCCCTTCATTTCTCACTTCTTCTACCCCTCTTTCTTCCTCCTCCTCCTCCTCCTCCCTTCACTCTTCCTCTTGCTTCTCCCCCTCACTCTTCCTCCTCCCCTTTCCTCCCTCTCCCCCCTCTCGTTAGCGCCTCTCTCTCTCTCTCTCTCTCTCTCTCTCTCTCTCTCTCTCTCTCTCTCTCTCTCTCTTAATTCTCCTCCCTTCCGCTGTCTCTCCCTCTTCCTTCCTCTGCAAGATCAGCATGAGAACAGACTGATATTAGTATGAGATCAGAGTGAGATAAGGTTTTAGTGAGCTCAGTATGAAGGTGATGTGAGAAATTGGGCTCGCCTCCTAGTGACAAAGTGTTATCTATACTTTTAAGAGATTAATGTGAGATTAGAGTAAGACGAGTGAGATTAGTGTGAGATTAGAGTCAGACTGGTTTGAGATTAGTATGAGATTAGAGTAAGACGAGTGAGATTAGAGTGAAATTAATGTGAGAATAGACTGAGATTAGTGTGAGATTAGAGTGAGACTGGTAGGAGATTAGCTTGAGGTTAGTGTGAAATTAATTGAGATTAGTGTGAGATTAGAGTGAAATTTGTGTGAGATCAGAGTGAGATTAGGTTCTAGTGAGCTGAGTGATCTAAGTTTGGGCTCCCCCTGCTAGTGGTCATATGCTATTGACATGATTTTCAATATTGTAAAGCGCCCTGGGTCGTAGTGATGCTCTCTCTCTCTCTCTCTCTCTCTTTCTCTCTCCTGTGTGTGTGCATGTGTGTGTGTGATAATTCTCTCTCTCTCTCTCTCTCTCTCTCTCTCTCTCTCTCTCTCCTGCAAATTCGCTACAGGATTCATTGTTTTTTTACGATCGCTACGTATCAAATGTCAAGATGCTACTTAACCTTCTCCCTCACTCTTCCGGGAATCGTCTTACTGTCTCTTAAGCTTGTCTCATCCTCTTCTTTGTCTCAGTGTCATCGTCAGTGAAGGCGGCAAGACATTGACCTACACACACACACACACACACACACACACACACACACACACACACACACACACACACATAGGGAAAATATCGTAGGTGGAAGGTCTGAGTCATTTTTTACTTACACACACACACACACACACACACACACACACACACACACACACACACACACCTGAGGAAGATATCGTTTTTTTAAGGTCTGATGATTTTTCTGTTATTCTTTTCTTTCTTATTTATTTTTTTAAATACATTTTTCGTACTGGATTTTTTTTATATGTAGCCGTCATTAACCTCTTCATTACGAGGACTCTTCTTAGGTGAACTAGAATTACCCTGCTGTTTACTGCCGGACTCTGTCGAAAAAGGACTCACCCAAACCTATAGCAACCCAAAAGATAACATGTAAAGGTATAGGTAAAAGTGATAAAACTCTACGGGAAAATCTACCCATATGTGTCTTGTAAAAAGTATAGGAAAAAGTGATAAAACTCTACGGGAAAATCTACCCATCTGTCAAAGAACTCTTGTAAAAATATAGGAAAGATTGATAAAACTCTGCGGGAAAATCTACCCATCTTTCAAAAAAACTCGTGGCCGAAAAGGAAAGGAGGGGGGGGGTAGTAAAGGCCCCTGAAAGACCGCCAAACAAGGAAACATCTGGAAACTCTCCCCCCCCCCTGTAACTGTCCTCGTGGCTCTAGGGGACAGCACAAGACCAGTTCCATGAAGGTCCTCAGTAAGAAGGTGAAAAGTAACTCAGTGACATGGGCATTTTCTAGGCTGGGCCCTGGGTGTGTCACGCAATAAAATTCTCTGGATGTGGCAAGAGCGTAGTAGTTGTAGTAGTAGTAATAATAGTAGTAGTAGTAGCAGTAGTAGTAATAGTAGTAGTAGTAGTAGTAGTAGAGGACTGAGTGCCCATGAACATCTTCTTAACTGATACTGTTGCTCTTGTGAGAAATTTTAACTTAGTGAAGGCGTGTGGTATTGAATGGATTAATTACCACGGCATTGAGGTCCACTAATTTCGGGTCAGTGTGAAGTTTGACCTTCTTAGAGACACTCCATGACCTTCCTTGACCTCGTTTTCCTTTTCATTCCGGCTACCTGTTGAGCCACCTTCCTTGTTCCTTCCTATCTAACCTACATATAGATAGATGGATAGATATAAATAAATAGATGGATGGGTGGATGAATAGATAGATGTAGATTGATGGATGAATAGATGAAGAGATAGATATGAATAAATAGATAGATGGATGGATGAATAGATAGATATAGATTGATGGATAGATAGATAGAAAGTGTTTGTGTGTGTGTGTGGTTCTTGGAAGTGCTTTGTACCGCCTAATCTCTCTCTCTCTCTCTCTCTCTCTCTCTCTCTCTCCCTCTCAGACTTACACCAAAACTTTATCATCTTTCAAAGTTTTTTTTTGCGTTCCTCCCCAAAGATTTTCAAGTTTGGTTATTAATACTCGAAACTTTTAGAGCTACCTTGAGAGAGAGAGAGAGAGAGAGAGAGAGAGAGAGAGAGAGAGAGGAATAAGTGGAAGAAAAATGCATGGAAAGAGGTGAAGAAAATTTGATGGAGAGAGAGAGAGAGAGAGGCGCCTTCACGCGATGGTTCCTCTGCCTGGTTATACAAAACGTCCCTCAACTCCCTCCCTATCCCCCGAAAGGTGGATGGTGGTGGGACGGGAGGATGGGGCAGTCTCTCTCTCTCTCTCTCTCTAATTCCGACACATATAATTTCCCCTTATCAAAAAAGCCTCCCGAACTTTTATTTATATATATATATTTTTTTGAGTCTGTCCTTCCTTCCCTAAGTAGATTGAGCTAGTTTTATTATATATATTTTCTCTCTCTCTCTTTTTTTATTTTCCAGGCGAAAAAATTTGTTTTCGTTCGATGTGAGATGATTGTTATTTATGGGTTGACAGGAAGGAGGTAAATGTGTGTGTGTGTGTGTGTGTGTGTGTGTGTGTGTGTGTGTGTGTGTGTGTGCGTGTGTGTGTGTGTGTGTGTGTGTGTGTGTGTGTAAGGAAATTGGAAGTTTGCAGGTCGGTGTATCTATCTATCTGTCTATCTATCTATCTATCTATCTATCTATCTATATCCATCTTCGTATCATTATTTATTTTTGTATCT
>NC_136991.1:50623693-50721193 GCF_032717465.1 Coenobita brevimanus | reverse complement strand
TCAGCCATGTGACCCTTACACTGCCCTACACAGTCTCAGGCACACATGAGGGCAGTGCCAGTGTCATTCACCGTTACGAGGCACCTCACCGTCATTAAGGTACCTATTATAGTAAATCAGTTCCCCTGTAAGGCAAGCTGTTACTTATCCACTACTTTTGAAAATTAAAACTACACACTCGTATTTAATCACAGTTTGGAAGTCAGCCGTTAAGAAGGAAACCTCTCTGATGGTTTTGTTCTACGTTAATTGATCTTCCGTGCAAAGAAATGTGTTTAATGAGAGTCAGTTCATTTATCGACAAAGGAAGTGTTTTTAATGAACTATATAGATAGGTAGATAGATAGATGATAGATATATGACATGCACCATAAATCAGTGCTCCATCCCACACATCCCTCCGGTAACGTTAATTTTCCTGTTGGCTGACTGGTGAGTTGTCCTCAGGGTGCTGCCTCACCCTTCCCTGCCTTACCCTTCCTTGCCTTACCCATCCCTGCCTTACACCTCTCTTCCTCCCGCCTGCCTGTCTCCCCACCACCCGGCCCTAGAAACCATATAAAAAAGAAAACAGTCCACTGGTGCCGGGTCCTGCCTGGCTCATGCAGTGAAATCCATTCTGTTTTCTCCTCCTCTGTTAACTTCTCTACCTCCTCTTCCTCCTCACCTTTATCATTATTTTCCTGTGTCTGTCCTCTCTCCTACTTCCTCCTCTGCTTCCTGTCTCTTTTATTACTCCTTTTCCACTTCAGGTGTCTCTGCGCTGAGTCACAAGCCTAATGGTTTCCTATAACCCAGTAAACCATTCACAACGCTGGGTGGTAACCATATAACCAAATAACGGGGTGATGTGGAGCCTGCTATGGTGTCCCTGCTACCTGGGTGAAGAGGCGCAAATGCAGCATCCATCCAGGAACCCAACCTCCACACTTTTCCCCGCGCCTCGCTGTGACGATATGCCGTGACTAGCAAGGGAACATTGGTTTACTGCACAGGGCGACTCTGCTGGGCGGTTGTTTGCCTGTGGTTGATGGGTCTGCTTAAATAGACCGGGTTGATCAACAGCAACAACAACAACTTACATACGATTACCTGCCCGATAATTATCCTTCTGTTTATCTGTTTTATCTGTATCTGTCAGTCTGCCTGTGTGTGTGTGTGTGTGTGTGTGTGTGTGTGTGTGTGTGTGTACTATTATTTGTTCACTGGAATGCGTCTTTCATCATCTTATACATTCGGGTTGTGTGGAGCATCTTCTTACTCAGCGGCTTCACGCCCAGGTCACGAGAGAGGACGTTGACCTCACTGTGTTTTCAAGTGGCGAGATGGAGTCAGATTGGAGGGTAAATTTGACTAGTAACCAAGGAGATTCTGATTTGCCTGTGGTGTCTAGTAACCAAGGAGACTCCGATTTCCATAGGGTGTCTCTATTAAACATGGTGCCGCTGATTTCCCTTTGGTGTCTGGTGGTCCCTTCTGAGATTAATAAAACTCTTGAAATTTTTTTGGGAAGGCATGACTTAAAATCTGCCTGGAATATACTTTTTGCCCCCCCCTCCCGTCGTGTCTCTTTCCCGCCAAAATTCAAAAGCATCCAGAATGCACAAACAAACTTCCACGCAACCCTAGTGCACAAACAGGCTCCAAAGACAGCCACAGTGCACAGACAGACAGATTTTTCAGGAACCAAAGTGCACAGAAAGACAGCATTTCAAATATCCCGACGGACAGACAGCATTTCAAATATCCACAGTGCTCCAAAACTAGAATTTCCACGCAAGCCACGTGCACAAACAAACTCTCCAGACGACCAGAATGCACAGACAGATAGCATTTTAACAGACAGACCGATCTCATAAACACGGGTGCACAAACAATCACAAATCATAAACAAATACACACAAAAACTCGCAGACAAGTCGAGTGCACACATCTATACATCTCAAACATCGCTTCTATCTCTCCACCACCATGGCGGGCACGTAGCACCCGTCTAGCAGCAAACTCTCATTCCTTTTCTGTCCAGCTCCCTAATACAAGAGGTAACCGTTACTCCCAGTCCGTCATGTATGCAACAGGTCAACTCTGGAACTGTCTCCCTGTGTGGTATTTGGTAAGAGACTGTTGAGAGAGTGAAAACAGACAGACAAAGACAGACAGACAGACAGACAGATAGAGGGGGGGGAAAGGGGAAATCCGCAAGTTTTTGATAGATGTAATGATAGTGTGTGTGTGTGTGTGTGTGTGTGTGTGTGTGTGTGTGTGTGTGTGTGTGTGAGAGAGAGAGGGAGAGAGTTGAAGAGTGACAGTCCGCTTACCTGGCATCACCACTCACACACCCAATCACTCCACGGAATGCTGCTGACAGATCCAGGTGCTTCCCTCTCTTTCCCCCCCCCCACCTCTCTCTCTCTCTCTCTCTCTCTCTCACACACACACACACACACACACACACACACACACACACACACACACACACACACACACACACACACACACACTACTAGGAAGTCTTTTGAGTCCGCACGAGAGATTTCTTAGATCAATCTTTGTGGGGCTTTATGGGGCTCTGTCTCCCTTTGAATTTCCCGCTGACATTTCCTAGCATTCACCAGTGTAAGTTATATGATCCCTTCTCCACAGTACGTCGTTAAAATTAAGTGAGTATGTTATTTATGTCTTTTTTTATAAACGTTTGAGTACTGCTGTGTTTTGCTTCCTGAATGGTTTGGAGATTGGGTATGCCTTTGTATTGGTTTCTCAGCGTGTCCTAGAGTTGTCAAGGCTTCAGTTTTCCCGCACAATTGGGCTAGTTTTAGGGCGGAGTTGCGGGAAAATTTAGTGTTGCGAGTTGGGAGGGGGGGAGTGCGACGAAGTACGAGTCGACACTTTTAACTGGAAAATTTTATAATATTTAACACCATATAGTTTCATACAGCCCTAGTATGTATTCAGTATGGAAAGTTGTTCAAGCATGTCAAACGAGATGGCTGTCTGTTGCAACAGCTGTTGAGAGGATATTGACAGGCAGTGCTTGGAATTAAAAACTCATTTTGATATTGTTCATCTTAGTGAGAAGTGTTTATACAGCTGAAATGCTGTATAATATGTATGGTGATGGAACTAACCAGGCATATATCAAGTTTTTACTGTGTGTAGGCAAGACCCACCACCTTCTGCCTGTTCTAAAAGATGTCCAGACGGTTAATACGTCCTTTGAACAGAACGAGGCAGATCCAACGAAATTGTTGGAGAACCTTACATTGCTAATAAGTCATGAATTCATAAAATTGTCTCAACATCAAATGTTGATCCTCTCGAAGGCAAGATCGAGAATGTACTGGACCCCAACCCTTACTGGGGATATCAGTTGGACATTGATCTGCTGAGGGAGAAATGTTACTCCACTGAAAATGAGCAAGCATTAAGAGGCAGGTGCGTTGAGTTTGTGACATTTTAGTAAATCAGATTAGACAGAGGTTGCACAACATTGTGAACATTCTTCAGAAAATGCCATTGCTTTCTGTTGGCAAGGCACTTCATTCTGTTAAAGAGGTATTATCCTCTGATGGAATTATTGGAAGTGTCTTATGACGATATCGACGCCATCGAAAGCCAGTGACAAAACATTGCATCATTTAAATGAAGTGAAGTTACCAAGACTCTCTCATTTTGGAGTGAAGTTTGCGGCAGGATTTGCTACATTTGTTCTTGCTTTACTGCACTGAAATGCGAAAGTGGAGCGCATATTCAGCCAGCTGAATATTGTGAGAACTACGTAACGGAATGCACACAAAAATGGCCAATGCAATTTTGGTCGTAGGTGCAGGACTAAAAAGGAATGAGTTGTTGTGGTTATGAAATATCACCTAATGTTGCAGGTGTGATAGGAACAGACTTACTAGTAAAATCCGCGGGTTCATCAGTGATCTGTATAGATCCTATTGCCTGCCTCCATTTCCATCTGTGCCATGTGTGTATCATATCTGTTCTTGAAAACATTTACGGAAGGAGCGATCAAAGCATTTTCTGGTAAATTGTTCTACTGATTAACAACTCTGTGTGTAAATGTGTTTCCCGTTTGTCGTTTAGCGAATCCTTTCTTAAAAATTGGCTTAGAGCGGCATCTTAAATTTGTAATGGCCTCTTGGAAGAATTCTGTTTGATGTAGGTTTTGTAGTTTGTTTATGATTTTGAAGACTTCTATCATATCCCCGCGTTACCGTCGGTCCTTCAGCTTGGATATGCCCAGTCTTCGCAGTCGCTCCTCTTATCTCAAGTCTGTAAGGCTGGAAACTATCTTAGTTGCCCTTTGTTGTACCTTTTCCAGCTTATTTATGTTTTGCCTCCCTTGGGGTGACCATTCCTGGACTTCATACTCAGGATGTGGCCGAATATATGTCCTGTAGATTGTGGCAAACCCTTCTTCAGTCCAGTTTTTGAAGGTTCGTGTAATAAGACCAAGATACTGTTGGCCTTTGAAACAGTTTCGTCAATGTGGCATCTCAGGCATATGATGGAGGTAGTTTGCGTCACCAGTGCCTAGTAGTTCTCGTGAGGAAGCTGAAGAAGAGGAGGAAATGGACGAGATTCTGCAAATTTTTCTTTTTTAACAGGTAAGAAATTCAAGTATGTACAAGAATGTTTAAAGTAGTAACGCTCTAGTGAGTGTTAGAGTCATCCATCCATCCATCATCCAATCCTACACTGCCCCATGAGGAGCGTAGGAGCCAGGGGCTAGGCAGTTGGTCCCGACATTTAAGATGAGAGTGACCAGCCTCACTCTTCTCTGAGTGGCATTACATGAGCAGTCAACCCCGTGGATATAAATCTTCGCCGGCTCAGTCCGATTGGAGCGCAATAAATATCCACTAAACCACCAGGTGCCCAAATTTGGTTATGTGGTTACCACCCAGCTTAGTAAATGGGTGTACAGGAAACCATTTGGCCAGTCACCCACAGGCAGAAGGAAGAGGAAAGAAAGAAGGGAAGAAAGACAGAAGAGGGAGTGTAAAGTCACCCGTAGGCAGAAGGACAAGGAAAGAATGAAGGAAAGAAAGGCTGAAGAGGATGGAAGGAAAGAAGGGTGGAGAGGAAAGGGCAGACATCCGAGAGCAGCACTACAGTACATCGAGTGAGTGGATGGTGAGCGCCCCCACCTACCACAAGGTGTTAGAAATACCAACATAATATATAGGATTACTGCAAGCACATTATTATCGGAGTATATTATCCATTTTTCGATACTTTAAAAATATAGCGATTTGAGGGGATGATTTAGCGGGTTTTGAGGTGGAATCTAGCGGGATTTGAAAGTTCTTGAAAGTTGATGGCAACACTGGCCTCAATCCCCATTTCTACTTATTGATACGGAGGCCGGAGGGAAAGTTCAGTCACAGGGTGGTATGTTTGGGACAATTTTTGATGTTTGAATGGGGTTTGTAGGGGTCAGTATTAAAGCATTATTTATATCGGCCTACTGTACGGCTAATGGGAAATATCCAGCTGTCGTACACAGACTGATAATGATCCTTCGTTGCCTGCTTCGTGGGGTATTTCATTATGCTCTTTGACATTGTATTTCCAAATTAGGAGGGGGGGAAGTCTTCTCTCTGCATTTCAGTCGCAAAAACGGCTGTATGGTGGGATCGAGAGGGTTCTGGGGGCGAAGATTAAGATTAGTTTGATTTATTATTCGGATACCTTGTACTTCGCGTTGTATTTTTATATATAAGTAATTTGGTTGTGCAGTTATATCCGGCACCATGTGTTGTTGTATAAGTACTGTGTATCTTAACAATAAATATCATCAAATCAAATTTCTGGTTGATATTTAAACCGAATTCTATTTGTTGCCGAAATTTGGCTGGTGGTAGGCAGGAAGCCGAGGTAATCCAGGCTGTGTATCGTGTTAATAAGTAAGTACCATAAGTTTCATTCCTTATTTTGTACATACTTCAGAGTACCTGTTGTTTATAAGAGGAACTGGTGGCTTTCATGGTTAGGTCAGGTGTTCTGTGTGTGTTTAGGTCAATTTCGGTCGATGTTTTTGTTATTAGTCGACTGACCATTGACACACGAAGCTAACCTAACCACGAATATTAAGTGCACAACCGAATTATATTTTTTTCTTGCTCACTGGACCAAAATTACATTGGGATAGAAAATGAAATCAGTAGAGCGAAGTACAGGAAATCCGAACAATTACCCTTATTTTATATTTAATGTATTTTGGTTATAATAGGTTATTTACGGCAGATCAGGTCATATATGGGTAGGTTTTTAAGATGCTTCGATTGATTTGGATTGTATTCTGTATCTGTCTTCAGACGATATGTTTTGATTGATTTTGTTGAATTTACTCTGTATCTGACTACACAGCCCAGTTGGGTAGAGGTCATTTGCAACAAAATATTAAAAACCGATCTAGTTGTTAATAAAATAAACAAAAATGGGTGCAACAAAGGAAAATAAATTGAATTAATATGCTCAGTACTGAACTTAAGCAGTTCTAAGCACTTCCTTTTCTATAAGCACCAGTCGCTAATGCTTTCTTAAGTGACTAAATAAGATGGTTGGAGATTATCGAACTCATCCATCACACATCCATCTGCATGAAAATGAAATACCCTAACCAAAGCCAACCAGACCAGATTTAATCCCCTTTCCATATAAGTACAAAATGAAGCACATCGATGTACATAATGTATAACCAGACACCATAATCCCATATGGGGTGGCTGTTTGAGTTAGTTGTTTTACAGGGAGGGGCACCAACCCTCTATTGACTCATTTGTTGGCACATAGGGAACACGTATGGCTTGGTTATATTGTACAGTATGGTTACCACCCAGCTAATGGCTTGTCAGTTAATGTAAAGGCACTAGAAAAGGAGAGACTGAAGCACATGTGACAGAAAAATGATAAGGAAATCCCCCGTCTGGTGTGACCTGAAATTGTTATATTTAAAAAAAAAAAATATGGTTGAAAATTAATATTTATCAAGAATTCGTGGTCAGAGTGAAGGAGCGTGCCTTCTCGCAGGTTTTGAAAAGTGTATGACAAGGATTATGCTAAAATTTCATCATACCATGCAATTCACGTATTTCATTTTTTTTTTCATTCATTGCCAGACGCCATGTATCCCAGACAGGGTGGCCAAGGGCTTAGAGTTAATTGTTTTACAGGGAAGGGCACTAATCCTCCACCAACCCCACATGACACGTAGGGATGCCAACAGCATCTGGTGTTCCCAGGCGGTCACCCATCCAAGTACTAACCAGACCCAACGTTGCTTAACTTCGCTGATCGGACGGGAAGCGGTGTACTCAACGTGGTAGTCTGCTGTGTGTGGACATCCTTTTCTGTAGTTCTCTTACTGCAACTTGGCCCAGAGTTTTTCCCTTTTGCAGCTTATTGAAACCAGTTCATTTGTGGGAGAAGACAATGCTGTTGTTCTGCATCCTTTTCATAGTATTTCTTCATAACTGATGTCATATGCTAATGATATTCACTTATTACAGGTCAGTACTTTAGATTGAGAGATGATAATTTTAGGCCAAATCTGAGTTTAAAGAGTATAGCACAGTAACATAGGGTGGTGAAAATGGTTTAGCCTACTCTGAGTGAGGCTTTGGGTGAGACGTGTGGAAGGTCAGGAAGGTAGCAGAATGTAGTAAGTGAAACTGTGAATAAGTGAGATGTAGAGGTTAAGGAAGTGGGTAAGTTGATAAAGGATAGAAATGGATCAGTGAAGCTGCATACAAGAGGGATTTCTAAACCCTCTCAAAAGCTGGCAATCAACCAGAGTATTCTCTCTCACTGGTATTATCAGGCCCATCAGAAAGTAGTTTATTTTTGGTATTTTTTAAGTATGGCTTATTATGGCCCCACTTTTTTTTTTTTTTTTTTCTCTCCAGTGTCTGACATTTTCAAATTTGGGAGGAGGGTCTTCCCAGTGACTTTTCTTCCAGAATGAATTAGCTTATACGATACCATTAGAAACATTTAAAGCACTTGAAGTAACTCAAAGTCAAGTGGCCACCCCTTAAGGGATTATGGCGTCTGGCAATAGATAGATAGATAGATAGAAAACCAAACAGAAAAAACAAGCCTGAAAAAAATTGGTTAATTTAAAAAAAAAAAAAAAAAATCTAATTTGTCAGAGGTAACTGAGGTAGTGTTAGGCCACAACCCAAGAGCACTGCACCCACCCTGCCAGAGCATACAGTAGACCACCTTTTTTATTAATATTATTTTTTATTATTTTTTTTAAAATGGCCTTTACCTTTCCTGGTTTCAAGATCAGGAAGGATCAAGTAAATATTGTACTAACCCCATCTAACATTTATCTGTCTTGTCTTGGACACAGTATAGCTAGAGCTGACACTATAGGTTTAGAATACAGATTATAATTGTAAACTGTCCATTAAGGTGATGAAGGGATGTTGTTACCAAAGATATAATTTGTGTCTTTTTTTTTTTTTGCAGGTGTCACCACAATGTCGCGCCTCAAGAAGCCGGTAGATAAGGTATGTTCTTTCATGTCAGAATTGCATTGTACTCTCCTAGGAACACTCATAAAGTTTTTATGTAAAATTATGACTTAGACAAAACTGTCATATCACCATATTTGTTTAATAATTTATTTAAATGGATGGTATTATAAATCAGAGCAAAGACAGCAGCAGTATGAGAGATTATTCTTTTTTCTAATCAACTTTTGTGTAGAAAGTCATTGTTCTGATAGTGACTGAGTAAATTATTTTACTGAACTCATATTCAGCCTGAGTGATTGGGTGACATGAGTGTAGATGCTGGGGGGCGGGGAGGATGGTAGGGATAATTCCCCCTTACAACTGAGTCAAGGAGGAATGTCGTACATACGCATCCCCCAGCAATTTAGGTGATCCAGAACAAATGGAAACTAACATCTGCAGTTACCCTCAATATACTTAACCCATTAACTGCTAATGGCTGTTTTTTGAGGGTGTCTGCGGTGCTCAGACATAGGGGTAAAACTGAACTTTATCATAGGCCCAATTTTGTCTTAGGAATTGAGAGAATACATGCTAAAGTATATAGTAACAAAATATTAGCTCAAAATTTACCTTGCTAAAGCCGTGGAAGAACATCGAATTGTCTGAAACTATATTGGAATGTATAGTTTTCGTTTTCATTTTTGAAGGCTTCAACATGTTTGCATGCGTTGGCCTTGGTCACCGTGGCGCTATATACGACCTGCACCCGTGCAGCCAGGGCTGTATTGAGCAGTCACACTCGGAACAGCAAAGTCTGTATAGAGCAGTTAACAGGTTAAATTCTTTACATTGAAAATGTAGTTACCCTTTAGAAAACAGATAAGCCGAGACTGTTAAAAATATTAAGATGTAAGTTGATCTGATAAAACAAGCTCAACTTTTAAAACAAGTGCCAGTGTGGTGTTGCAGAGGTGCCCAGTTTGTCTGCAAGTAACAAACTGTGCTACCTTTCTTTTTCTCATGCTACATATTTTGATGCTTTGCATACTTAATATAGTTTACACTGTATGTAAGCAGTTACAACAGTGCATTTCCCTTGTTGGAGGTACCCTCTTCACTCTACATCTAAGAACTCTGCCATTTCTGAAGTGACACCCCCCCCCCTCCATAACCAGAATAAATCTACATCAATGTTGGCTGAGTTACATGTACAGGATGTCTATCAGTCAGCTAGAATTGGGTTCCGTCAGAGCTGGGAAAAGACTTTGTTGTGGGTGTAGAACTATGGTCTTCCATATTTTTTCACGTTCAAAGTTCCTTCAGTTATGTAGCAACCAGTGCTTATACTCTCTAACACTGCCACTTCAACAGAACATACATACCTATATAGCCTCGTCCACAGTTGGAGGCATAAAAAAAAAGTAGCATAGTGTGATGCAGGTCACTCAGGGCTCTTGCTAACTGCCAATGGTTGCGAGCCATTTGGCTCCTAAGGTTTCAGAGTTACGAGCCAAATAAATTTTGAGTAGCCAAACAGACCACGAGCCAAAATATTTTACAAGCAATAAATATATTTATTTACACATTGTGATGATTAGAATCATGTAATAAGTTTTTAAGTATTTACAATGGCGACAAGGAAAGACTAAATAATCGATCACAATGTGCTTTTTTGTTCATTTAAGTGATATTTACTTATTCTGTAGTTACTGGGTTTTGAAGTGGATGTATTTTCTTCTCGCCAAAAGGCGACTTGCATGTAAAATTTGTTCGCTGAAGGGAAAAAATACTCGCATTTGTGAGCTGTGGCTCGCCAAACAAGAGCCCTGTCTCCTCCAGTGGCTGGAAGCAGTGTTCCCATACTCTTCACGTTATGTGCTTTTCAAAACCTGTAAGCCACATCTTGTATATGGATAGTAAAACTGCCTGCCCATGTCAGGTATGTTCAGGATGGCCACTACAGTACAGTTCATTCCCTTAACTATATATATATATATATATACATACAGTATATATATTCTCTGTTATAAAAGGTTTTATATAAGGAGGGCCCCCACTTTATGAATGGATGAATGGGTTACATTCCTGAAAAACCATTCGCTAAGTGATTTTTCGTTGTGTAATCCCATTATAACATGGATTAAATGGAGTTTGGTTCCAGGACCCTGATTTTCCTCCCATCCACCTGTATTAATCCCTTTTTTGCTCAGTTTGAATAAATTTTTGTGTAATTCATGACTCACTAACCCTTAATCTGCAACTACATCTACGATTTAACATGCAGTAGGCCAATGAAAAACATAAGTAACACTTTAACTGAGTTTTATTTTCTTAAATCTAACTGCTGTTTAGGTTTGACATGGAAATTACATTACCTTAATTACATCAGTGAGTAAATTAGATGTTGCACATGTGGCGATGAGGCACCATACTATCCTATTTTGGATGGTAGGGTGGGAACGAATGGTGCACATTTTCTCTGTTAGTGGCGCTGTGGTGAAATCAGCTGACCAAGAGCGCGCTCGGTTTAAAATTGCCCAAAGGAAATCGTTACAGATAATTTTGGCGTTCATTAGGAGAGCGAAGGGTGGTAAAATGCGATCTTCGTTAAAGTGAATTTTTGCTGCGTGATCGTTCGTAATGTGGGGGTCAGCTGTATAAGGTAATGTTACTGGTATGTCCTACTTTGGGGATTTGTTTGTGTTCCAGTAGTCCTGTACATGAGGTTTACTGTATGTTATACAGTACTGGAGTTGTCTTGGACTTTGGGAGACACCATTATTTGTTTATTTTCTATTATTCTCCTTAAAAAATTATTGAGGACCTTTTTTTTTTTTTGCCCCCTCTCAGTATACTGCAGAGGAGGTGCTGAAGAAGTTCCCTGAGATGGCCTACTCAGTCAACCTTAAGGACCTCTTTGCAGAAGCTGTGTGTGAGTACTGAATTGTGTGGTTATGTCTACAGTATCATGCTGTATGAAGAAAACAGATATTTACTTCAATAGTTACCAAAATTTACTGTACAGTTAGTTGTGAATTCTAGGAACAGAATGTCTTTCATAAGTTTATACAGTAATGTACTGATTATTGGTCCATTTATTGACAGAGGTATTTTTGTTACCAGGGTTGCTATATCATTCATTTTGTTTGTCTCCTAAAGCTCCAACATGCTTGCATGAGTTGGCCTTGGTCAGTTAATGGCAGTTCTCCATGCTGCTTGATCTCTAGCAGCCAATCTGTTCAGTCCCTTATCCTTGAGGTAACATTGTATGACTTTGTCCCAAGTTTGTTTTGGTCTGCTTCTTGTAACTTACTCTTAACATTCATACCTGTCACCCTCTGCACCTATTTGTCATTTCCCATCCTCTCCACGTGCCCAAATCGTCTCAGTCTACATCATCTCATCATATTGTATCATTTAGCCTACAGGGGCACCAACATGCATGCTTGAGCCTTGGTCACCTAGTAGCAGCTCACTTTGTATCACATCACTAATACGTTCAGGTCCCATCCTTCCTCTCAGTTCTTCATTCACATTCCACCCCCTCCCCCCAAGGCCTGTTACTCAAGGACTCACTACATGTCCATCTATTAATAGAGATACTGTAGCTACTGTATATGTTTAATGAACAAGTGCAACCAGTGGATCAAGATGAATGTCAGTAAAATGGCTTGGGTTACTGCCAATAGGTATATACCTCTTGTTGTTACCAGTTTTTGTTTCAGTTGGGGTTTACATGTACTTCCCGTTTGTTAAAGTTTCTTTTTCGATATTTTTCAGATATTTTGTATGGTGGAGCTTTTATGATCAAGACTGATCTCTCCCGTCGAATGTTATTTCATTGTGAGGTAAGATTTTGCATCAAGAGATGAAATCTTGGTACATGTATTGGATATTCCATAATATTTGTACTGGTAATGTTCAGCTGTGTAGCAGCTCATGATGTACTGTGTTAATTTTACTTTAAGATCGTAGAGATGCATATTTAGTAAACTGGAATGATCATTTGTTTCACTTTTGAGTGGTACATTGTCAGTAGGTTGTAAAAAGTTTAATGTTACTGATATGCTAAACTTTGCATAATGCTGGTAGCTAATAACATTTTCAGACAGATTGAAAGAAGGAGGTAAAAGTAAAATGTATGGTGCAGAGAGAAAGGAGGAGGGGGAAGCCAAGGATGAGATGGAGGAATGGAGTGGAGAGACATATGAGGGAGTGTGAGTTGGGGGGAGAGTAGTCAAACTGCAGAGAAGAAGGCAATGTGGAAGTGATTTGTTTGTGTCCACCCCTTATGTGATTAAGATGCCTGGCAATAGATAGATAGACAGACAGAACTTACTGCAATTCATCTTAAACTATTTCAAAGTTTCTGTGTCGTTTTCCAGCTGTGCAACAAGGACATGAACTCAGTGGAGGCCCTAAAGAGTCACTGTAGTTCAGGAACCCACCAGAAGGTAAGCAATGTTATGAGTTGGTGTACAGGAGTGTTGTATATTGTATGGAACAGTGAGGAATAAAGGCTTGTCAGAGATTTCACCCATTCTGTATTTCTCTTTCCTTTACTGGCTGTACTCTTTTCACTTTCCCTAAAATTGCCTCCTCATCATCTTCAGTGCCAAGCTGTAACAATAAATTAACACTGGAATGTGACTCTAGACATGAAGAAATGCTGTGGATAGGGTGTTGAGTCACAGCACTGTCCTTCCAGCCAGAGAACTACATGTAAGTTACCAAAGGACGAAAATTTGGGTCAAGATAAGTGAAAAGAGTATAGTATCCCTAAGGTGAGAGAGGCTTTGTGTCTCTGCCCATTGATGATTCTCTTTAATGTGATGCGTCAGGGAGGAAAGTGACGAGACATATCCAAAGACCGGAGTAGATGCAATGGAATGGTAGGGAGTTCCTAAGGTGAGAGTCCTGGTACTTTCTCTGTTCATAGATGATTCTCTTTGATATGAAGTATCAGGGAGAATAGTAATGGTCATACCCCAGTAGTGGAATAGGTGCAGTGGAATAGTAGGCAATGTTTTATCCCTTACTATCTTATACTTTCTGAGGCATAGTATCGAATTATGTCAGTGTACTCTTTTCACCTTAACCTGGCCTAGTTTTTCATCCTTTTGTAGCTTACTTCACATAACTCAGTGGCAGAAAAAGATTGCTGTAGCTAGTCATCATTTCCAAAGCACCTCTTCATGACTATGACTAGCATCATATTTTACTGTTAATATGTTTTTACAACTCAGCATGCAAGATAGACAGATGTCAGGTTTAGGCCAGGTTAATGAGAAAAGAGCAGAGTAAAAATCCAGACATTTTAATAAAGAGCATAAAGTACAGGTTTTAAAAATACTTAGCCCACTTCACAGGCATAAGATTTCTTCATCTTTTTAAGATTTTGCCTTTTATTTATAGATGTCTATCTATCTATCGCCAGATGCCTCAATCCCGTTTGGGGTGGCCACAAACAAATCGCCTCCAAGTCGCCCTGTCCCCCGCCATCTCACTGCCCTGCTACCAACTCACCCCCCCCTCTCTCATATACCTCTCCACCCCATCCCTCCATCTCATCCTCGGCCTCCCCCTCCCTCTTCCCCCCTCCACCTCACTCACATACACTCTCTTCGTCAGTCTTTCACCCTCCATCCTCTTCACATGGCCAAACCACCTCAGTGTGTTCCTCATAACGCTTCCTATCACATAGATGTGCTTTACAAATATGTGAAGAATACTTATTCCATAAAGTTACTGTACAAGGCCACTGACTATTCTGTACCAATGGGCCTTTTCCTGTACATCATAAACACACACTGCATCCTTAATGTTGTGATGTCATTGTTTTCACATGCCACCCTAATTTGGCAGAAAAGATCAAGGTGATGGAAGTGGTGGAGGTGGTGTTGATTTTGTACCCACAGACGATTAGGTTTTAAGATACAGGTTTGGCCATGTGGAGAGGATGGAAAATGTGAGACTGATTAGAAGAGTGTAGGTGAGTGAGGTGGAGAGAGAGATGAGGAGGGGGAGACCAAGGATGAGATGGAGGTATGGAGTGGAGAGAAATGAGAGAGAGTGTATGTGAATTGGAGGAATGGCAGAGGACTGAGTAGTGTGGAGGAGGTTTGTTTGTGGCCACTCCATATAGGATGAAGGCATTTGGCAGTACAGAGATAAAGGACATACAGGTACAAGAAATACTAACTGATCATAACACTTGGTACACAGAACAAGGACAAGAAGGACCGTGAGAACCGAGGCCCGTCGCACTGGACCGGTATCTCCAACTTCCACCAGGACTCCCTCCAGTACCGCCTCATGATGTGTAACATCAAGCCAGTTGGTCAGTCTCATTCACCTTTGATTCATTTAGATCTTACAGCAGTTGTTTGGAAGTTATAGCTGATTTTAGGCACTTGGGTTAGCTTTTATTCTATAGAAACATCAGCTGTACCATGGCCAGCCCCAATTCAGGGATTCCTTAAGACAAAGCATGCTATTATTTTTGTGTATAGATGTATATTTTTATTTCCAAAGTCAAGAGGTTTCCATTATTGTCAAATTGTAGTAAGAGAGAGTAATACCTGAAATTTGTTACATCTCCAAATGATAGAATATCTGACTGAAGAGATTATTATTACAGTATTATGTAACTTGAATAAGGGAGAATAATGGATGTTGATGCATGTTATATGTAATACAGGTTTGCAGATGGTGGAGGAGTACACCCGAGGTCAAGGTCCAAGCTACTATAAGTGTAATCTGTGTGGTGCTCATGGAAAGCTTGATCATATGTACAACCACATCATTGGCAAGAAGCACACAGATAAATATATTGTAAGTAGTGCGTACTTGGTAGGTTGGGGTGCTCGCCATCCGCTCACTCATTGTAGTGCTGCTTTCGGATGACTGCCCTTTCCTCTCTTCCTTCCTTCTTTCCTCTTCTGTCTTTCCTTTATTCTTTACTCTCCCTTCTGTCTATGGGTGGCTCTGCACTGAGTGATAAGCCAATTGTTTTTGTGTACACCAGGAAACCATGTACTATGCTGGGTGGTAACCATATGACCAGATTATGGCACCTGGTGGTTTACTGGGCATTGAAGGCACTTCAGTTGGATTGAGCCTGTGAAGGTTTATATCCAAGGGATGGTTGGGGCTTCTACGGTCCTCGTGGGGCGACACAGGATTAGATGATGAATGATGATGAATTTAAGTGTCAGATGTAGTAGGCTGGCTGACTTCCAATAACTAATTCAGCACTGTGATGATTGGAGTTGTATATCTATTACAAGATGCCTAAATCCCAGAGGGTGTGGCTGTGAATAGATCATGTCCATGTTACCTTGCCCTTCATCATCAGACTGTCCCCCTCCAGTTCACACCACCCACATTTGTATATCTTATCCCTTTCCTCCATCTCATCCCTGGTTTCCCGCTACCCTTTCTCCCTCACTGCCTCACTTACATGCACACTCCGAGTCAGTCTCTCAGTTGCCTTTCTCTCCACATAGCCAAACCATCTCGGGGTATTTCTGCACTTTCAGGCACATCCACATCAACACCACAGCGCTCCCAGGCTTCCTTATTTAACTATCAGATAAAATGATGATGTTGATGGTAATGGATAAGTGTTTTGTCATTCACCATCCAGGGTTCATTCTCATACAAGATTATTGGAGTGAGTTTATGAGATGCAGGGGTGGCGTAGAGAGAGAGATAAGAGAGAGGAGGGTGTGAGATGGGGGGGAGGGCAGCCAAATGGCAGAGAACAGGGCAGTGCGGAGGCAATTTGTGACCACCCCCACAGGATTAAGATGTCTAGTAAGTTAGATATATTTTGAACTTTGGTTAGGATATTGTAACCACTGAGCCATTCATTCATTACCCTAACCATCCATCCAGCCATCTCCCAGTCCATTGTTGGCTTCTCAGGAACATAGGGGTCCAAGGTTAGGCTGCATCATTTGGACATTTCTCATGAGGCTGACCCATTGCTGCTCCCAGGCAGCTTTATATGAGTTGTAAACACCAACTGGTCTTTGGATATAAACCCTTTTGGATAGCATCTGGTTGGAGTTCTGAATCCACTAGACCACCAGGTATCCATTTGTCCATTTTATGGTTACCACTCATAGTAGTGAGTGTTTTCTTGGGTTATGGTTCAGGAAACCACTTGACTTTCTCTTTAGCATAACCTGAAGGTAGCATGCCATCCACGTACTGAATGTAGTACAGTACTGTACTACCTTCAGGTTCTGCTGTGGACCTGACACTGATGGATACAAATGAAGAAAGTAATTAAGAAACACTGTAGTTCCCAGTCAGCTTTTTTACTAACCCAGTTTTTTCTCTCATATTATCCCTCTAGAAATCGTCATTTCGTCTTGATAATGCGGTTTTGACTGGTAATGAACGAGATCATCTGCGAGAGAGGCTGGCAAGGGAAGAAGGTGTAGATGGTAGCGTCATCCGAACTATTACAGGTAAGAAGTGGCAAAGGGTGTGAGTAGCAACAGCAGCTGGAAAGTGGGTGATGGAGAGAAACATGGGGCATTCTCCCCCCAACTCTAGATATAGGTTAGGTACCTGGTAGTCCAATCCCTGAGGCCCAGTAGGCCTCAGATGCATACCAAATTAAACATATCAAAGAGGCACTTACGCCCACCATGTTTATAGAGCAAATACTTGGACCATTTTATTCAGGACTGGAGTAGTGGTAGTAGCTGGAATGCTTCAGTTAGCATGTTGATAGGCTTTGTAGAGGATGATTACTTTTTTTTCTTTTCCTTTTTTTAATGCAAGAATGTTTTTGGCATATCAGATAGAACCAGGATTCCAGGGGCTTGAATGATGAATGAATGGAAGTGTGGCCCATTGGATTGGGCTAAATTATGCTTTCTGGATGTTGTTACTCCTCATCCTGCCCTAGAGTTGGAAAGGAGGTCTGGATGATGATGATAATGTAAGAGAAGAATGAACCCAAATCTAAAACTTTTTTTTTTTTTTTTTTTTTTTTTTTTAAATAAGGAAAAAGTAGAGCAAATGAATGCCAGTTTCATTATCTGTTTATTTTGAGATGCCTGGATGGATTGCATTCAGAATGCTAGGTCTTAGGTAGAAGGAAACACAGAATGAGGACAACAGTTGTAAATTTGTCCTGTTATATAGAACAAGGACATATTACTAGTTAATTCGTACATTAGAGAGTTGGACAGAAAAAGGGTGAGTGTGTAGCCAGACAGATACTGGACTTCTGCCTTACTGGGGCAGGGATGCAGGCAGATATTTCAGAACTGCAGTGGCCATTGTAATAGCAAAGGTAGAGGGAAATCGATGTATTGGAGATAGGGAATGGGTGACTAGGAGAGGGGAATGGGTGAAAATAAACCCTCTGACTCCATCATGTTTAGAGGAGCTTGATGTGATGAGGCACCCTAGCACACACACACACACACACACACACACACACACACACTAGAGAGAGAGAGCTGGACATTACATGCATTCATTATGCTTATGTATAAAGTCAGCAACTCTGTGGGGTTAAAGAAAGTACAGTATGGAGCTGGTTCAGCCTGCTTTATGTATGGATAGTTGATTTTGTTGGAGTTTAGCATTAGCAAAGATTATATTTTGCCAATTATGGTAAATGAAAAAGCTGGATCAGACTTTTGTACTGTAAAATCTGCTGGTTTGTTTTCTTTGAGATGAAATGTAGTAAAGTTGTAATTTACTTAGTTTTAAGATCAGTTATATTTTCCTGTAAAGTGGGAGACTGGGAATTTGATAATATTGTCCAGAGAAATATTTTGCCATATTTTTGAACAGAAAAATGCTGAATCAAATTTCATGTACACTTGCAGTATGGTTTCATAGATATTAAATGTCGGCTGTGTTTGTAATGTATAGTCTTTCAGGTTGGGATTATTATCCTAAAAAATGGGAGGCCGAGGGAAAATCCTTCGTTAAACCACAGTCCAGACTAAAAGACGAACCCAGGTGAGTAACTAATGTTTTTGCCATGTTGTAGTAACAGTACAAAAACTAAAAGAGTTTGAACTGTTTATAAGAGAGTTGGAATTGGTAGGAAATGAGGGAGCTGAGAATGGAAGAAGAATATGTATGAGAGAGGAGTGAAGAGTTCATTTGTGAGAGAGCTTTGAGTAGAAGAATAAGAAGAATAGGCCCAAGAAAAGAGAACTTTTCTTTAAGAGTTACAGACTTTTAAATAAAAATGTTTCATTTCACGGCTAATGGCTGGCTGACCCAGATTTTATGTACGGTACTTTCAAGTATAAACGCAATGGACATTGCTACTCCTCACCCTGCCCTAGGGTGGGAAAGGAGGTCCAGATGATGATGATGATTGTTATTTGGGTAATGACCAGAACTTACATACATAATGCATTTCATGTCATTAAATACCAAGATTTGACTTTGGTTTTAGAAGTTAAAATTTAATCCATCCATCCTTCATCTAATGTTTATTATTTGTCAAATGATTGAATGCTGTGTACTTTTGGGGAAGCACAGAAGTTATGGTATGTGCTTTATGTTGTTTCCTGTTATTTGGTCAGTGGCAAAGACAATAGCTACCAACTTTAAAGTATTGATATGTCTTAATAAGACTAAAGTAAATCCATCCATCCATAAGCCAGTCTTATGTTGCCCCATGAGGAGCGTAGGAGCCCGGGGTTAGGCAAGTTGGTCCTGACATTTAAGATGAGAGTGGCCAGCCTCACTCATCCCTGAGTGGCATTACGTGAGAAATAAACCCCATCCACCCCTTGGATATGAACCTTCACTGGCTCAATCCAATTGGAACGCCATACTTTCTCAGTAAACCACCAGGTGCCATAATTTGGTTATGTGGTTACCATGCAACGTGGTAAATCATTTTCTGGTGTACAGGAAACTATTTGGCTTGTCACTCAGTGTAGTCACCCACAGGCAGAAGGAAAGAAAGACAGAAGAGGAAGTAAGGAAAAGAGGAAAGGGCAGATACCCAAAGCAGCACTACATCATTATTACGCAGCTGATTCCAGTTATCGGATAATATTTCCCTACCAGTGTGGATACCAATATTAATCAGCTTTTGCTATTCGATTCACACAATTTTCTTGAGTTATTGTCAGCCCATGTTTCCTTCCAGAACTCCCTCACCCTCCTCACCTGGCCCTTCTCGACAGTGGTCATCCACATCCTCCAGCAGCAACCGCAGGTCAAGTCGCAGGTCGCCCCTGCTGAGGTCTCCGAGGAGGTCACCTTGGAGGTTATCAAAGTCACCCAGAAAGTCATCAAAGTCACCTCGGATGTTATCCAGGTCACCTCAGAGGTCGCCAAGGTCACATCGCTCAATGTCCAGGGATGTGTCACCCATGTCACATCGCTCAGTGTCCAGGGAAATGTCGCCCATGTCACGTTATCGCAACCGCTCACCCCCGCCACCCCCATCGCTCCCACTCCTGCCACCACCACTACCTCAGGCATCCAGTGAGTCATGCTTTCAGATACCTTGCCAGTACAGGTTAACGTTGCTGTATTATTGGGTTACATTGACAAAAAAATTGGAGGTAAATAAAAATGACAGTGACACAGGGATTCCAGCTGTTTTCTTATAGACCTACGTCCTCAAGGAAAATCATTTAGTACTTGATAATCTTGGGTGATTAACATCTGATTTTTTATTTAAAAAAATAGTGGAGAACAAACGAAACACTGTACTGTATACGGTACTGACTTAGCGTCACTGCAGAAAACCTCCTGAACACCCAGTCCTGCCGATTAGACATGACTTCAGCACATCAAAACAAATGTATACAATTTAAAACCATAAAGAGCTGAAACCTAACTGGGGGACTTTGCCCTCCAGACCCCCTGGTGATTATAACCTTCCTTAACAGCATGCAAACTAAAATGTGCATTGAGTAAAACTTGCGGCAAAACAGTATCGTTCATTAAGAGCATACGTTAATCATGGCGCAGTTGTCACATGACCATGCGATAGCTAAGGTAGGTGCAATCATATAGCAAATCTTTATATACATCACACAGGAGACATCCACTATAATACATAGGTTGGTACAACAGCGATCAGTGATAAAATGAAATCACTTCATAATCCATAGAATAGAAGGTATGGGCAGTATTACACACAGTAATAAAACTTCCTATTTACAAACATTTTTAAAAAGCAACATTGAAAAGAAACTCACTATATACACTACCGGTAATTTGTAAAAAATAACAAAGGATCCTGTCAACTCTTGATTCCAATAGGAAATTTGGAAATACCGTGGCTCTGTCGTTCATAATCAGCTGGATAAAGATTGATCATTTATATCGAACGTAGGGATTGAATAAGTTAAATCAGCAATTGTATTTTGAAAATTGGGGTTTGTTGGGGATTTTAGTGATTGTATACGTAAGAACCATACAGTTTATAAAGGCTCCAACATGCTTGTTTGCATTGGCCTTGGTCACCTAATGGTGGCTTCCCGTGTTGCTTGATCTCTGGCAGCCATCCCATTCAGTCCATTATCCCTGAGGTCACCCCCTATGACCCCATTCCAGGTCCTTTTTGGTCAGCCTCTCGCACCCCTACCCCCTTTGTTCACACATCTCACTTTCTGCACCCAGTTGTCATCCTCCCTCCTCTCCACATGCCTGAACCATCTCCATCTACCCCTCTTCTTCACAACACTAATGCACTCCAGTCCCATCCTTCCTTTAAACTCTTCAATCATAGACCTAGCCCCCCCAAGCCATGCATTCAAGGATGCACTGCACATTCATCTTATCATTGTCATTTCTGTACATTTCCACAAACAAACATGCTCTTCTTTACAGCCCAGGTCTCACAATCGTACATCTGAATTATTGGGATCACATTAGTGAAAGATTGCATAATGGTCAGTCATAAGTCAAGGGTGACCTCTCATTGTTGTATGTAAAGAAAAGTAAAAAGACACTCATACTAATATAGTGTAGAACATTTAGGGTAGATGGCTAACCTACACACATGGTAATGTTTTCTATCCATCTTTTTCTAGCCAGAAGCCTAAATCCCATAAAGGATGGCCACAAACAAATCATCTACACATTGTCCTGTCCTCTACCATTTGGGTGACTCTCCAGCTCACACACACCCATGCTTATATATCTCCACTCCATCCCTCCATCTCATCCTTGGTCTCCCTCTCTTCTCACCCTCCACCTCACTCACATACACTCTTCAAGTCAGTCTCTCAGTGTTTTACTTAATAGAAAAACCTCAGGTCATCTGTAGTACTTAAACTATAATTCTTAAGCCACAGTGCATTCTGACCCAAATGGTCTGCCAACCACACCACAACCATCATTACCATATCCAGTCCTAATTCACTCCCACCACCACTACCACTGCCATTCCCTCAGGCATCCAGTAGGTCATGTGCATAGATAAATACAGTAGTCATTATACCCAGTACCTGTATCTCTATGTCATATCCATCTCTCCAAAAATCATCATTATAATAACCAATCCAGACTTGCCACTATTACTCCTATCACCACCACCAGTACTTCGGGCACCAGGTACATCATCGTCATCATCATCATCTTTGTCCTTGTCCTCATCCTCATACTCTTTGATATTGCCATCATTAGAAAGCAAAGAAGAAGAAAAAAATTAATAGTGAGAGAAGTAATGAAAAGTGTGGCCACTAGCCAGCGGAATGGTCCAGACTATTCATTCAGTCACCCATTCTCCCATATGACCATACCTTCCAAGCAAACACTCCTCAGACCTATTGTCAGCAGACTTCCTTACTTCACATCTCATGCAAATCAGAGTAACTTTCCTGTCTACACAGTGTACTTAACATACATCCCTCAGTAAACCCATTTCCACGTCTCATACTCTTCTTTCATTTTCATGCCACACTAGAGTCTCACACTCATAAGTGAATGTGAGCACTGAAGCACCTTCTTGAAGCTTCCACACTCATATCTTTCTTTAGCATCAAGAACTTCAAAACACCTGTCACTTTCCTTCCCTGTGCCACTCTCCTTTCCACTTTTTTTTTTTTTTTTTTTTACCTCTATTACTGTACCAAGTAATCACCAGCAATTCACAGTGAGAGTAACCTGGCTATATTTTACGTAGCACCTCTTGTTTCATAATTTAGTTGCATATTACACATTTATTTTTTATTTATTTATTTATTTATTTATTTTTTTTCCCAAGGAAGAAGGCACCAAAGGCCTGGAGCCCGCAAATTGTTCTCTTCAAGAAAAAACAAAAAAAGATAACAGAGAGCCAAATTCCTTTTAATATCATCATGATTATACAGAGGGATGCCTTTCATGTGGCTGTACTACCATTATAACCTGATGGTGGAGCTGCCTGGTTATTCAGACTTCCATCAGGCCCTCCCTGTCCCTAAAAGGAGTATGGTTGACTGCAGTAGGGCAGCTTCCTCCAGAATCCACATTAAGATGACCCTGTTGTAACTACTACTAATAATAATTGACATAAATTAATAATATACAAGAGGCCATTAAGGTATAATGTGCAGAATAAATCACTAAAGGAAAACTTGAGAAATCTCCAAAGTCACTTAAAATACAACCTTTACTCTAGTTGACTGAAAAATGACACAGGGGAGGGACTTTCATATGCTTTATCCTCCACAGCCTCTGCACTGGATCCCTCATGTGATGTGGAGGTCAGGGACAAATTCACTCAGAAGTTTGACCTGGAGGAACTCATGATCCAGTTTAATTTCTTGGTTAAGAGTCATAACATGAAAGGTGAGTTGTATCGAGTAATTTTGCTCAATTCCCATGAACATTACAGTGTGATACAATGATTACATATGGGTGTGCCTACCATCTACTCACTCAGTGTAGTGCTACATTCAGGTATTCTACACTGAGTGACAAGCCAAGTGGTTTTAAACCAGGAGACTATTTACTACATTGGATGGCAAGCATAAATCCAAAAGAAGGCACTCTTTCTCTATCCTCTCCACATGGCCATACCATCTCAGGGTATTTCTTTTAACACTTTGTCACATCCACATCAACACCATAACACTACTTCCTCATTTGTGTGTTTCTCTTTGTAACTCCACAAACTCCTCTCAGGTACTGTAACTTGTTTTCACTGCTTTCACTCTTGACTTCTGTTTTTTCACATCAGATATGAAGCCAGTTTTTAAGTCTATCCTGATCCTAGTGTATTTGCTTTCCAGACAGTGAAGTAAGAACCGAGCAGGATGCAAAGGCAGTGATTGACTTAATGTTCAGAATTGCAGACACACTCCACTATATCACTAAAAACCAACTGGAGGATCCCAAGTATAAGAGGGATGACTTCTTGCTAAAGCTCAAGAGGCAGAAACAGGTGAAGCATTTTTCATTTCATTGTTATAAACAACCTATTGAGTCCAAAGACTCTTTGTTTATACTGCCAGATAATTTGATTTAACATATGATAGGTTTTGTAAACTGGTAGACTTAGATATAGTCCTATTATGCACCATCAGAATGAGAAGCTTTAGAAAACTCAGTATAATAATATCATCTTAAAAAAGAAAAAAAAAAAAATTATGCCTTGTTCCCTTTCAAAGATTCCGTATATTGTGGTTGGCTATGGTACAGCTAATGTTTTCTGTGGATTGGAAACCAAGCAAAGTGCCGGAACCAGCTCATTACTTCCCAGCTGGAGCTAGCTGGTAGTTGCTGAGAAAAAGAAATTTGAGATGCTTAAAAAGAAATGTGACAATGTGAGAGTCTTGGCTTAGACCTCTGACTCTGTGTACTGTCACTCAGAAAAGGGATCATTGAGTGACTACTTGTGAATGAATATTTTCTACCTAAGAGTAATGATTGTGTGGCTGATTACTAAGCTTGTAGCCACATACAGTTGCTCCCCATAGTATGTGAGTATATGGGCGACAGAGGATGTCGCGTACTAGGAATTCGCATACTCTGAACACATAAACTTATGGGAAAGTTTACATATAGGCGGCACCCCCCTTCATGGGCAACCCTTGAGACACCTTTCAGACCTAGGTACTGTATTGTACTGTACAGGGAAACTGTCTAAGACATAGTACCTAAGATAAAGTAAACCAACAAGATTATGGCTTTACTAAATCAACAAGGATGTGGCTTAACTAAACCAACAAGAATATGGCTGCTCACCTTAACCCAAGAGGACAACAGGCTTATTGGAGGTAAGAAGGGGATCCGAGGCAGGGTGAGGCACCTAGCGTGGGTTTCGGGAGAATTCGCTGTCAGGTCAATTTGCCATCACAACAATAACAGTTCACTGTCATTAATGAAGACAGCTATGGATGATGCTAGAATATGTATTCAGAGGCGACTACAGCGAGGAAGAAACAAGTTAATTATTGTCTGACAGCGAATTGACTGGATGGCGAATTTTCTCGGAACCCTGGCATACCCCTTCTGTACCACCCACCACACCACTCTTGTCACCAGCATTTTTGACACTTTCACTAGCTAATGCACTCACTTCGTTCATAAATCCTTCAAAGTGAAGTCATCACTTCCTCCACTTGCAACTGAGTGTTCGATATTCTTGAATTCTTCCTTGAATTTATCTAGGGCACACAGTACCCAGCTGAGCTCCATCATTGACAAGTCTCCATTCTCCATCACTGATGGTTGGCACTTCTTGGAGTGGCAATGTCGCGTGTTCGGGGTAAACCCCAGATTTGGGCCACTCTTCGCTGCCGTCTCGCCTATTACGAGTTCAATTCGCGTCACTGTTAAAAAATGCACTAAAATTCAATAAAAAATTGGTCCTTGCGTACAATGAGGATCGCGTACTGTGAACTCGTGCATTATAGGGAGCAACTGTATCAGTCTCCTGGTAGTACCTTCTAGGTTTAGTGGTAGTCATCCATCTGTTCCCTGCTGATATCAGTAGGAATAAACAATCAGATATGTGGAATAAATTATAGAGAGCATCACAAGCATTAAAGGGTTTGGTATTGTTGTTGCTGTTATTGTTGACCGTGAGATACGTTATGTTGAGGTGTCACTGGGCAGTCAATAAAGTTCCCCAGCAGATAAAATTATATTTTACTCTATAGTTGTAGTCAGGTGGCTTCCATTGATCTGGAAGCTACTCTGCTTTTTACTGTAATTTGGCCTAAAATTTCCCTCATGTTCTTCAATGCTGAGTTGTACCAATAGATAAACACCGAATATGGTGCTGGTCACAAGCAAGTTCTACAGAAAAGATGTAGAATCATAACATTGCCTTCTTCCACCACTGAGCTACTTGAAATAAACCACAAAAGGGTGAAAAGCTGGACCAAATTTTGATGAAAGACTTATGCCATGAAAGTGACAGCAAAGTGTGACGGTCTGCTTGGTAATTATCCATCCATCATCCAACCCTACATTGCCCCGTGAGGAGCATAGGAGCCCGGGGCTAAGCAGTTGGTCCCGCTCGCTTCATATTTTACTTGACTTAAAATTGCCATTTCTTCTTCTTCAAGGCAGCATTGTTGCAATATATTAACACGAGAATTTAATGCTAGTCACAAGATTTGTTATGGAAAGGATGTAGAGGTGTAACATTGTGAAATACATTGCAATAGCATAATTATCAGGCCCATTTTAAATTGAAAAGATTATAACCATGTAACCATTCACTCTTGGCCTTGAATTTTACCCACAAATACACAGAATTGTTTTGGTAGTAGATGGACGGCCATTGTTGACCCTGGGAAGTACTGCCATGAGAGTGAAACGTGGCTACAAGCTAGGTAAGTGGCCGCACAGTCATCACTCAGGGAACAATCAGCCACAAGTACAGTCATTTGCTGATCATTGTTCTGAGAGTGACTTCGTAGAATCAAGCTCCAGGCTGAGACTCACATTGTTACAGATCTTCTTACACATCTCAGATTTCTTTTTTCCCATCAGCTTCCAGCAGTTGGTAGGAAGTAATAACCGTAGCTGGTTTCAGCACTCGGTTCAAATTCATGTCCAAAGAAAGCATCAACTGTTCCATGGCCAATCCCAATATGTGGATTTCCTGAAAGGAAGCAGGGCATCATTTTTGTTATTTTGATTCTGGAGGCTTGATTGGTGAGTGAATGAGTATGTGGACCTTTTCATGAGGAGTTCTATATCTTTTTTGCATGTTTTTCTTCTTGCTTTTTGGACTGTATCTCACCCTACCTTTAGGTATGAAAGAGAGGCAAGTTGGTTATGTTGATATGCTACAGAGATTCCACAGTAACAGCTGTCCGGGTCTCTGTAGTGTTCATCCGGTACTGAACTCTTATTGTAGTAATTGTTTTGTTTCAGAATCTAGAGAAGATCATGGGGCAGATCAAGCATAGGATGGAGGATGCCTGGAACAAACAGAATCTCACTCCCTAGTAGTCACTTTAAATTCCATAGGTAAATTATTGATTGAAAATTATGTTTTAGGAAGCCATCTGCTGTGTGTGTGTGTGTGTGTGTGTGTGTGCCTGCATGCGTGTTTGTGTGTGTGTGTGCCTGCATGTGTGTGTGTGTGTGTGTACACTTTTCCATGAAGTGAATGTAAACAATTAGTACACCTTGACACAGTGACTGCCCTGTCATTATGCTCCTGAGGCACTACTCCCAATTTCAGGCACTTAGGTGGAAGCAACAGCCTGGGAACTGCAGTGCCCTATACCCACGGGCACTGATCTGAGTCCCTGCCCATAACTTAAAAAAAGCGATGGAGCCATTGTTAATTGATGACAGCACATTAATCTCATGATCTAGGTACCAGGAGCACTACTGTGTTGTTTGTTCATAAATGTAAAATCATAACACTGCCATTATCCTTTTAACTACTTTTAATTTTATGTAGTGAATTAACACCCTGAAAAGCAAGTATTATTTGGTATCTGCCAACAACAGAAATTATTCAGTGTAGAACTGTGTGTCTTTGTGTGGTACCTCTGGGCTGTGGTTTATGTTAATGGTAGCAGCGGAGTTTTGTATTTTATTCTGGTCAGCACTGGATGATGCAGTTCAGTTCTGGCAAACCTCCTACAGCCAAAGAGATAAACATATAGGCTGTGCCCAGTAAATATTTGTACCACTGTGTTTTGTAATCATACTGAATACCATATGTAGTTATCTTTTTATAGAGGATGATGTGGCAGATAAGAAGAATACATTAATAAAGTAGGATGGCAGAGGAAAAAGGCTGAGAGTGAGAGGAGCTTATGAAAACTAATCAGGCTTGAGGTGGTGGTGTCATGGTTTTCCCATGTCATGTGAGGTTCCTATCAGGGAGCTGGATATCTATGTTTTTGTCTATTTCCAGTTGCCTTAATTCCGTAAGGGGATTGCCACAGACAAATTGCCTCCACATCACCCTCTCCTCTGGCATTTGGCTGCCCTCCCTTCAGCTCACATCCCCTTCTCATATATCACCAGTCCATCCCCCCCGTCTCATCCTTGGTCTCCCCTTCTTCCTTTCCCCCGTCACCTCGCTCACATACACTTTTCCACCCAGTCTCTCATTCTCCATCTTCTCCATATGTAGAAACTGGTAACAAGAGTACATCAGTTGAGAGAGCAGTAGTAGAGTATGTGAAGAAGCTCGGTAAGGAATAAAGAGGTGACGGTATGCAGTGTTGTAGTGGGGTAGATGAATATAAACACACTGAAACTGCATGGGTATGTGAATAGAATGCAGAAAAAATGACTAGCAAGGAGGATGTTTGAAGATGAAGTGATTAAACTCATTTTACTTTAACCTGCCTTAAATTTTTGTTCTTTCCATCTTGAATGCTGAGTTGTAGCAAGAGATTAACAAAAGAGTATAGTGCTAGTGATGAAGATTTGCTGTGGAAAGGATGTAGAGTGGTAGTGTTGTCTTCTGCCACTACACTGCATGATAGAAACTGGAAGAGAAAAAAAAAATCTGGGCCAAGTTTGAGTAAAAAAAGAGTACCATGTAGTGATATTGCAAAGGATGACTCAGTTATGTGTATGTATGAAGATTTGAGCAGTTGTAAGTGAAGGAGTATATAAGAGATATAATAGTGGGTGAGAGAGGAAGGGAGCAGTGTAAGGACAGAACAAGTATGAGTAACAATAGGTAGACTACAAACTGAAATGTGTAAGGGAATAGACCACCAGTTCCGTACTGCAGTAATGATTGTATAAGATTGCCTCACATGTTGTATTTAGGGTTTGTATGTTTTGTTTTTATTTTCTTTTAAATTACAGTTAACAGTTTTTATACCTGTGAAATTGTCAGATGCTGTGTATGGTGTGATGTGAAGTTAAGATTACAAGTCTGTAACTGCTGTGAAATTTATGCACAGTTAATATTGAAGCCTTGGATCAAGCACTTTTGTTTGAAATTTATGCACAGTTTGGTAAATTTATGCACAGTTAATACTGAAGCCTTGGATCAGGCACTTTTGTGTGAAGGTTGTCAGTGTTATGGATTGCCTTTTGTAATAAGAGTAAGCACCTTTAGAATAACAAGATTGACCAGTGTATATACTTATATGTTATGCTTTGTTGAAAACTGTAATTATTGCATCATTTTAAATTAATTTAATATAATATATCTTAATGTGGTAGGTGGGGGCGCTCCCTATCCACTCACTCGATGTAGTGCTGCTCTCGGGTGTCTGCCCTTTCCTCTCTTCCATCCTTCTTTCCTTCCATCCTCTTCTGTCTTGCTTTCCTTCATTCTTTACTTGTCCTTCTGCCTACGGGTGACTTTACACTCCTTCTTCTGTCTTTCTTTCCTTCATTCTTTCCTTTTCCTTCTGCCTGTGGGTGACTCTACACTGAGTGACAAGCCAAATGGTTTCGTGTACACCAGAAAACCATTTACTATGCTGGATGGTAACCATATAACCAAATTTTGGCACCTGATGGTTTAGTGGGTAATTATTGCGCTCCAGTCGGATTGTGCCGGTGAAGGTTTATATCCAAGGGGTGGTTGAGGTTGATTGCTTATGTAATGCCACTCAGGGATGAGTGAGGCAAGTCATTCTCATCTTAAATGTCGAGACCAATTGCCTAGCCCCGGGCTCCTACGCTCCTCATGAGGCAATGTAGGATTGGATGATGGATGGATAGTATATCTTAAAACAATGATATGCCAAAGCAGATGGTGACTGATCATTTCTTTTCTTGGTAGTTTTTCTGGATTACACAAAAGTTTGTGAGATGATGAAAAAGAAAATTTCCTGCAGCCAAGGTTACATTAAAGATAATTCACTTTGTACTTGTCAGATATTTGCAAATCATACACAGAGCTTTAGCAGAGTCTAATCTTTACATTTTTTTCTCTTACAGTTCTTTCTAGATGCCGTGTGGGTATGTCCCATGTACAGTAGATCTAGTTCTGAGGGTAGTAGAGTGTTTTGTTCATGTAACTGGTCACTCTCACCTTAAATGTGTGGAATGAGCAGCCTCACCCTGGGTCCCCACGCTGTTGATGGGGCCGTGCTGGATTGGATGATGGGTGGCTGGATAATGGTGATGGTGTATAACTAACACAGAATATTAATTCATTTTCAGTTTTCACTTCTCTATACTGGTATATTGAATGGATAATGGTTATGATGATAATAATGGTGTATAATTAATCATTATTATCATCATTCAATCCTGTGTTGCCTCATGAGGAGCTCAGGAGCCCGGGGCTAGGCAAGTTGGTCCTGACATTAAAGATGAAAATGACCAGCCTCGCTCATCCCTGAGTGGCAATACATGAGCAATAAACCCCAACCACCCCTTGCATATAAGCCTGCCCAGGCTCAATCTGACTGGAGTGCCTAAATTACCCACCAAACCACCAGGCACCTTAATTTGGTTATATGGTTGCCACCCAGCTTAGTAAATGGTTTCCTGGTGTACAGGAAACCATTTGGCTTGTCACTCAGTGTAGAGTCACCCATAGGCAGAAGGAAGAGGAAAGAATTAAGGAAAGAAAGAATAGAGGAAAGATAAATTCAACATTAATTAAATTTCAGTTCATTTTAAATACCGAGATGTAATATGCAGTCTAGTACCATATTTTCTTGCTGAACATATTCCAGCTGAATGATCTTATATCAAGCAGGTATTCTGGTTTGAATAGCTCCCTGGCTGTATCAGTGTCACTGCCAGAAAGTACACCTCTCCAGTATTATACAACAGTGTAGGTTATATGCAGTTAGAGCTATGTGTGTGTGTGAAACAAATATGTTTTCTCATTTTTAAATTCTTAAAAAGAGATTTACAGCATTTGGTTGTTTAGGACATCATTGTATGGCAGGAAATGCGTGTCCGCCATAATAAAAAATGTAAGTAACAGTACTAAATCTCCCTCACTTTCTTTGATTGTTGACTTGTTTAAAACTGACTTTTAGGTTAGGAATGTTATTCAAAATCCAGATGATCAGTAATGTACTGTAAATATCAGGCCATCGTCCTTTGGAGCATGTCAGATAAAGTAAGGCTTCCATGAAACCCATAATACTTTTGCAAGTACAATGAAAACTCTCAGTTATCCAGCTTAGTGTAGCCAAGCCCTGCACCAGATATTGCATAGTACTGTACCCTCCATCGGCTCAATATTCAGAATGGAGCTGGATATTGCGTTATTATCTGTCTTAACTTTTTATCCTAAAAACTTCCCCATGAGTAAAAGATGAAAGTTATGCATAAAATACAATGAAATAATGATAAAATACAGTAATACAGTGCTGTTTGGCTACTGTTTACAAACCGATTGATACACCTTAATGCAGGATATAGCATAGAACCGGTTACGTCCTGTTTCGGCATCAGATATTGTATTCGTCGAGCTGAGCCAGCAGTGCCGGATATTGTTTTGGGCTGGATAATGTGACAATAGATAATTGAGAGTTTCCTGTACAGTCCATTCTGTACTTTAGTTTTGACCAGTGTTACAGATTTTTATTATTATTTTGTGAGGCTGGTCACTCTTATCTTAAATGTTGGGACCAACTGCCTAGCCCCGGGCTCCTACACTCCTCATGGGGCAATGTAGGATTGGATGGTGGATGGATGGATGGATGCACTACAACATAATCATGCCATCTGTTGGTTCAGTGTTTGTTTTTAATGTATGGATGCTTTACCTGAGCATCGTCCTGTAAAGGAATGGCGTCATCCTTTATACCACATAAGTACAGATTTTGTTGATTTTGGACTTCTGGCTATACTGGACATCATTTTTTCCCCAAAGGCTTCGCTGTTGTATATATAAAATGTATTGCTTAGACATTCTTTTATTTATTAAACTAAACACCAGTGAATCAAGCAATCCATCCATCCATCATCCAATCCTATGTCGCCCCATAGAGGAGTGTAGGAATCCGGGGCTAGGCAAGGTGGTCCTGACCTTTAAGATGAAAGTGACCAGCCTCACTCATCCCTGAGTGGCATTACATCAGCAATAATCCTCAATCATCCCTTGGATTTAAACCTGCACCAGCTCAATCTGATTGGAGCTCCTTTATTACCCACTTAACCACCAGGCGCCATAATTTGGTTATAAGATTACCACCCAGCATGGTAGATGGTTTCTTGGTGTACAGGAACCATTAGGACTCAGTATAGAGTCACCCATAGGCAGAAGGAAGACCAAAGAAAGACTACAGGAAACCATTTGCCTTGTCATTTGGTGTAAAGTCACCCATTGGCAGAAGGAAGAGGAAAGACTGAAAGAAAGACAGAAGAGGAAGGAAAGAAGAAAGGGCAGTCGCCCGAGAGCAGCACTACTAGTGAGTGGATATACAGTACAGTATATATATATGCACACAACTACTCATAAGCAATAGTTTGGTGATACCTTTCTGCTGACTGTGGTAGTGTAAGGTTTTACATGACCTACTTTTATGTGGTAGCAGTATGAAGCAACAACAGAATTATATGAGAAAGAAGGATATTGTCATTTGCAGAGTGCTGTAACAAGAAATATGGAGAGCAGGACACTGTGCTGGCAGAGGGTTGTCAGCAAACTTTTGCTCAAGACTGTACGTTGTAAGACACCACAGGAATCTGAAAGCAAACATACACGGTTGGTTTGTTTGTAGATAACATAAGTCTTACCTCATCCCTCACCCAATTTGTGAGTGTGTGAGTACAATGTAGTAGTGCTGTAACTAGTAGTAGAACAACTAGTAGTAGTATTACAACTCCTTTGTATGATGGCTACTGCACTTGTATGTTTATAGAGGCTCCAACACACTTGCTTGTATCTTCCTTTGTCACCTCTCCATGATGTGTTGAGTATTATTTATGGTATTAAATTGGTTACCACTTGTATAGATTTTCACAAGTTTCTTGAAGGTTTGGTAAATAAGTACCTAACATGCAGTATTTCCTATTAGATTCATACACAGTTCTGTATGTTATTCATTAGTTGTCTTTTATGTAATTTTAGTTGGACTGTACAAAATACGTACTGGATGGATAATTAGTGGTTTGAATTTAGGTTAATGTCAAAGCGCCACTTCAGGGAACTTTATTATTAAAAATACTTTTACGTACCCACTTTGTATTCCTGATTTTGTATTCTTTAATAACATTCCCTTATTTTTCTTTCTTAATCACATTCAGAAATCGAATATTGATTAGTGGTGATATGAGATGTGGATTTGATAGGAAGTGTTAAGAAAAATACATTGAGGTGGTTTGGCCATGTGAAGGGGATAGTGAGACTAACTAGGAGAATGTATGTGAGTGAGGTGGAGGGGGGGATGAGGGAGGGGGAGACCAAGGATGAGATGGAGGGATGGAGTAGAGAGGTATATGAGAGAGGAGGGGCTATTAGTTGGGGGGGAGGGCAGCAAAAGGGCAGGGGACAGGGCAACTTGGAGACAATTTGTTTGTGGACACCCCATATGGGATTGAGGCATCTGGCTATAAATATGGTAGATAGATAGATATGAGAAGCACTCAGTATTAATTTTCTCAGTGTACATGCTGGTTCATATATAACACTCCTCCTCCACCCGGCCATGTATTTCTCGTGTGTTGCTGGGACGGCTAGGTCAGCGTTATCAGTGTCTATCCAGCATCGTTTTATCTATTTCCTACACCCTCGCCCATACCAGCAGACTGAACTATCCCCATGACACCAAGTACCCCCAGGTGTGTTTCTAGTGGAGTGCATTTTACGAGCTACCCTGTATTATGGAAATTTACCAAAGAAGGATTAAAGTATATAGACAGCATATGGCAGACGACATAATTCAGTAAGCACCAACATCAGGCCAAACCATGATGTGCCATTGGTACATTGGTATGACACAGTTGACACACAGAATACCATTCTTAGAATTGCATTTGTCGTGTATGCATTTGTTGTACTGTATATGGTGATACTAAGTATTCTTTGTGGAAAATAATTAACCATCATCATCATATCCCACGTAAACAGGAGTGTAAGAGCCCGGGGCTAGGCTACTTGATGCCAACATTTAAGGCAATGGCAACCAGCCTCACTTTTCCCTGAGTGGCATTATGAGCAAGAAGCCCTAACCACACCTCGCATGGAAACCCATACGGGCTCCATCTGGTTGAACTTCCCGAACTCAGTAGAGAACAGGCATCATTTGGTTATATGGTTACCTCCTAATTTAGTAAGTGGATTACAGGAAACCATTATGCTTGTCACAAGGTGGATAGTCACCTAGAAAGTGAAAGAGAGATCTACATGGAGTGAGTGGATGATGGGTGCCCCCATCAACCACAAGAGAAATTGTGTTGCCTGTTTCATTGAGCATATTGATATTTTTCCCATTTATGTAACCTCTTCCTACTTCTTGATCCTACCTCGCCACAACTGTAGGTGAAAGGTAGGGTGGTGGGGGAATGTTGCAGTGGTAATGGTAAGTGGAGGGGGTTGTGAATAAGAAAACACTCCAGTACACATGAGCTGCTTGGAGAACAAGTCGCAAGAACAGGCTACAGTGGCTGATTAATTGGCCCACACCTCATGAGTCATTGCTTGTCTAGCACAGGGGAACATGATTATCTGTTGGCAAGAGAGAGAAGGGGTTAGAACCTAGAAAGTAGAGGGAAGTACAACGTAAATTTAATTTAGAGATGACAAACCGTGCCAGCCTGCACCTGTTGCATGGATGTCTACTAAAGCAAAAAATGTGCCACCTATTTCTTATAAACGGGCAGGTTTAACTCCTATACCCCACCCTAATGGCTGCAAAAACATATGTGGACGGGTGGGGTATGGGTTCCATAAGCACACGCCTCTCAGAATGGATAGATAAAATATAAAAGACTAAGTAAAACAGCCCCATAGATTCTGTCGCTATTGCTTATAATGCAGAGCCATTTTCCTCATCTTTGATGTAGTTCGCATAACCTTCGCATTTAAACATTGGCGGTGTAAGGTGTAACATCTTCAAAATTTTAGTCACCGTTTTGTTATACCACATCCCTGTTTTACCTTATACATACTTAAATATAATGAAAACCAATTAAATATACGTAAATTAAATAATGGATACAGCAAAATATTTGGCAATACAAATTTTGAAAGTGATTACCCCCAGAGCTTGGCGTCCCCATCTTGTGTTTGTGTTCAGTGTGCTTTGCGAAACTGAATTTTTGGTTATTGGCAGCAAATTCTTCGCTATATCTTCCACAACAACATGGTAAGTAGTAGAGGAATGCATACAGAATTGCTGGAGTGTATTAGCAAGGTTGTAAGGTGTGTAACATACAAATGATGTGTTTGTCATTTGTGACCATGATGCTCGGAGAAGCTAACCTCCATCCAATTTTTTGTTGTAACGAATTATCAAGGAAAGCTGGGTCTGCTGTATTGTATTGGTGTATTTTTCAACGTTACATAGGACGTGATTGTGGTAGAAATATTGCAGAAATTAGTATGTAAAGGTGAAACTATATTGTCATGGCCTTTAGGGGGAGCCATGAGGTTCGTCAGGCCTTTGTGAGGACTTCGCCGTCAGGACGATTCCCCGTCATATATTTACGGATCATTTTACTTGGCAGATATATAGTACTTGAGTTATGTGTTGTGAATGTGATGCTGGTTGATTTATGATCTGTAGTGTAATGAAATTTGTTTTTTTTTTTGTTACAGTGACAGCAAAAAGGGCTCAAAATTAGTTGGAGCAAGGTATACCATTTCCAGTCCACTTGGGCCACCGAATCCCAAGTTATGACTCATTTCTGGGCTTTTGACCGGGCCGAGGCTGTCAGAGGCGGCCTTTAAAAGTGAGTACTTTCAGACCACCATACCGAGTTGTCTGACAGAAGGGCTTATGCCTGTGTGCCAGATTCCTTTACATTAGCACTTCGCTAGGTGGCGGCGCATCAGGACCATGTTACGTATCTTGTACCAATGTGGTAATTCAAAAATGCACTTTCCAAAAAAATGCCCACTTTTTAAAACCGTCAAATATCTGGGGCTGACACATCTGTTACAGAGTTCCAATCATCAACTATCCTTCTTGAGAATGAGTGTTTTCTTACATCAGGCCTTGAGAATTGTTTCTTCAACTTAAGATGATGTCCACTTGTGCTGTAGTCATGGAGATCAAAAAATATTTCTCTCAATTCTTACATGGTCATTCATTATTTTTTACACCTCCATCGTGCCATTTCTTTTTCTTCCTGTAGAACAGTGAGAACAACCCCAGTGCTCTAAGTCTTCCCTGATAATCTAGTCCACTAATTTCGGGACTGGGAGTCAGTCGAGTTGTTCTCCTCTACCGCATCCAATCTATCCATATCCATCTTAAACCTTGCTGGCCACACTGAAGTGCCATACTCCAAGATTGGTCCAGCCATTGAGCAAAACAGTCTGACCAGCATTTGACCATGCGGATATGTCTATCTATCTATCTGTAGCCCGACGCCCTAATCCCGCAAAGGGTGGCCGCAGACAAAACGCCTCCAAGTCACTCTGTCACCCACCATTTGACTCCCCTCCCCCCAACTTACCCCCCCCCCTCCCTCATACACCTCTCAACTCCATCCCTCCACCTCATCCTCGGTCTACCCCTCCCTCTCCCTCCCTCCACCTCACCTACATACACCCTCTTAGTCAGTCTTTCATTCTCCATCCTCTCCACATGTCCAAACCACCTCAGTGTATTTCTCCTAATCTTTTCAACCACATCCACATCTACCCCACAACGTTCCTTCACTTCTTCATTCGTCAACCTGTCCCTCCACGTCACTCCACGTGCTCCTCTCAAGTAACTCATTTCCACTGCTCTCACTCTTGGCTTGTTCCCCTCTTGCAAGGTCCACGCCTTTCTTCCATACGTCAGGGTAGGGATCACAATACCATCATGCAGTGACTTCTTAGCTTCCATACTCACCTCCCTATTTCTCATCACTGCTTTCAGTGTGCCAACAACCTTCCTTCCCTGCTGTACCCTTTCACGTACTTCATCCCCCAAAGTTCCATCCTTACTCATCACACTACCCAAGTACTTGAATGCACTCACATTCTCCATATCCTCACCATCCAACCTCACTGCACACTCTGTGACTTCATTCCTCTCAAACACCATAACTTTACTTTTGTTTACATTAACTTTCAGCTTCCTCCTCCTACACACTGTCCCAAATTCATTCACCAAACCTTTGCAACTCCCATTCATCTTCACTCAACAATACTGTATCATCAGCAAACAGCAACACCGGAAGCTTCCAAATCTCACCCTCATTCATTAGGGCCACCCCCACATCCACAGCCCTACCTTGTACCTCCTTTACAACCCCATCCATATATATATTAAACAGCCATGGAGACATTACACACCCCTGTTTCAGTCCCACATTGAGATCAAAGAACTCACTCAGCTCACCATCCACTCGCACCGTAGCCCTAGCTCCCTCGTACATACTCTTCACAGCACTCAACAATTTCCCCTCCACTCCATATATTCTTAATACCTTCCACATACCTTTCCTATCTATTCTGTCATAAGCTTTCTCCAAGTCCATGAAGGCAGCGTACACTTTCCTTCCCTTCTCTAGATACTTCTCCACTAAACATCTTAGAACAAATATCTGATCTACACACCCTTTTCCCTTCCTAAATCCCCCTTGTTCTTCTCCAACTAGCTCCTCTGTCATATGCCTAACCCTATCAATGAATTACCAGTCACACTAAGAAGGGAAATACCCCTATGGTTACCACATACTTCTCTCTCCCCTTTTCCTTTGTACAGAGGAACAATTATACCTGATTTCCAGTCCTCTGGAACCCTTCCCTCTTCCCAAGCCAATCTACACAACTTCCATATCCACTCCACAACAATCTCACCCCCATACCTAAGCATTTCACCACACACTCCATCAATTCCTGGGGCCTTTCCCAGCTTAATCTTCTTCATCGCTTCCACTACTTCAGACCTACTGATCTCTTCCTCCCTCCTCTCATCTCTTCTTCTCCCAGCCATTCCCCAACCACTTATACTCACACTGCTCTCACTCTCTACATTCAACAAATCCTCAAAGTGCTCCTTCCATCTCCTCAATTTCTCATCTCCACCAACAATCTATTATTCCTATCTTTCACTCTCCTACTATTTCCCCTTTCACACTGCCTTACTTTCTTTACCTCCTTCCAAAACAATTTCTTACTCTCCCTCCATTTCACACTCAGATTCCTCCCAAACTCTTCATCCACTTTCTTCTTACTCTCCTTCACCAGTCTCTTATCCTCCCTTCTCCTGCTCACATATACCTCTCTCTTCTCTCTCTCATCTTCTCCCCTACCTCTACTCGCCAACCATTCACCATATGCCTTCTTCTTTTGTTCCACAGCTCGTTTCACCTCATCATTTCACCATGCTGTCCCTTGCACACCCTTGCATCTCCTCCTCACTCCACAAACCGCCTCACACGCTGCGCTTATCTCTTCTGTGAATATCTTACATACGTCTTCCACCCCTTCCATCTGTTCTAGCTCATACCTTCCCAATCTTTCTTCCACTATGCTCTTATACTCTGTCCTCTTCTCACTATATTGCAATTTCTCCACTCTTCTCACAGGAGCTGCTTCCTCCTGTCTTCCCCATCGCCTCCTCAACCACTTTCTTTGCAGCTCTACCTTGGCCATCACTAAGTGAGGATATGTAAATGTCGTAATTACTCGCAAAACATTATTGGCTTTCTTGACTGTGGCTGTTGCCTGTTGAGTGTTAAATCCTTGCCCACTAGAATCCCAAGTCCGTCTCCACCATGGTCTCTGATATCTCCTTTATACCATTTTGAATTGTCATAGTGTAATAACTGGAATGAATCTTAACAAATTAATCACTGTCCTGGTCAAGATTCAGTCTTGGGGCCCCGCACATCATACGTGTGCACGTTACCACTGAGCCAAAGAGAGAATCCCCGCTTTGCCTCTAAGCAACGCGGGCTTTTATATACCCCATTACATCCCTCTTTTCTCCCCTTGGTGATTAATTTGGTGAGTTTCGAACACACAAGGTAGCGTAAGCATTAGAGGCCACCATGGGGAGGCTGCGGACCACACCGATACAGCCCATCCCGGGATGACGGAAGGGACGCTGTCAGCTGACCAAAGACCAACATCAAATTGCCAAGCAAGCCCCGCCTCACGTCCCACACTGCTGCCAACCAATGTAATAACTGGAATGAATCTTAACAAATTAATCACTATCCTGGCCGAGATTCAGTCTTGGGCCCCGTGCATCATACGTGCGCATGTTACCATTGAGCCAAAGAGAGAATCCCCGCTTTGCCTCTAAGCAATGCGGGCTTTTATATACCCCATTACATCCCTTTTTTCTCCCCTTGGTGATTAATTTGGTGAGATTCGAACACACGAGGTAGTGTAAGCAGTGTAAGCATTGGAGGCCACCATGGGGAGGCTGCGGACCACACCGATACAGCCCATCCCGGGATGACGGAAGGGACGCTGTCAGCTGACCAAAGACCAACATCAAATTGCCAACCAAGCCCCGCCTCACATCCCACACACCTGCCAACCAATGTAATAACTGGAATGAAACTTAAATTAATCACTGTCCTGGCCGAGATTCGATCCCAGGCCCCCGCACATCATACACGCGCACGTTACCACTGAGCCAAAGAGTGAATCTCTGCTTTTGCCTCTAAGCAACGTGGGCTTTTATAAAATACAGTGTACTCTATTACAATAGTATATCGGCTCCTTGGGTTATTTATTCCAAAATGAATTGCCTTACATTTATCTACATTAAACTCCAGCAGCCATTCTGATGTCTAGGTACACATATCTGTCGCTTTGTAGGGCTTCGGTTTGAGTGTCTGTTTTCATCGTATTATACAACTTTATATCATCTGCAATTACTGTATATTCAGCATTGCCCTAACTACATCTGGCAGGTCATTTTATATGACAAATAATAATGGTTCCAGAGCACACTTCCCTGCAGTACATCACTTGTCACAGGCATCCACACTGAATACTCCCCTTCAACAACAACTCGCTGCCAACGTCCAATAAGAAAATCTTTTATCCATGCCAGTACTTCACCACCAAATCCTTATGATTGTTTTATTAAGCAGTCTCAGATGTGGAACTTTATCAAAAGCTTTATCAAAATCAAAATACTGTATACATTATCAAAAGATTCATACTTATCCAACATATCAGACCGTTCCTCCATTGTGACCAGCAATTGAATGTATGCATGATCTGCCTGGGGTACATCCATACAGATTTTCACAGAATAAATCATTATCCATCATGTGTTTAATCATCACATTCCTAACAGAGGACTCCGTGACATAATACTGAAGTTAATGTAACTGGTCTGTAATTGTTGGCACAGTTCCCATTACCACTCTTAAATATTTGCATTATATAACCCTTCTTCCAGTCATCAGGAAGTTTCCCATCACTTGACAAATGACATATATGCCTCATAAACAGTCTTCGCTATGCTGCTGCTTGCTTCTTTCAGTACCCTGGATTGTATTGTACCTTACTTCATCAGATCTGGCAGATTTACAAGTATGTAATCCAGTAAGCCTTGTCCATTTATCCTTGTCATTTACGTTTATGATATTGCACTCATTATTGCATAATGCTCTCCATCTGTGGTATATTGAAGATGTCTTTGGTGGTACAGTATATACAGTACACTGCAGAAAAACTCTCAAAATATTGTGGTAGCTTTCCCTGCATTTTCGCCGCATATTTCACTATCACAGTTGAGCAAATCACTCACTTCTGTTTTAACTTTTAGTTTACATGAAGCATATTTCCAATATGCCTTGGGATTAAGTTAATAGTTTTCTGAAATACCTTTTTCAACATTTTTCTTAAGCTGTCTTGTTAATTTCCTAAGCTTGTTCCTCTTCACAGTGTAAACACGATAATCTTCCACTGATTTACTGAGCAAATTATTTTTCCAAGATCTTCGTTTACCTCATAAAGAATCCATTGCTTCTCTGTTCATGTACATCTGTCTCCTTTCTTTCTTTCTTGTCCCACTCATTCTTACTTTTGGTATGTTCTTATCAGCTGCAATGCATCTTGTAACTTCTTGAAGTCTTCCCACATTCCATTTACATTATTACGTATGGTTACATAGTCTTAGGCCTCTATGCTTCAAAGGAGGCATAATGGGATTGGCAGTTACTGTTTTACCTCCATACAATGCTGGTGTAACATATTTCTCTTCACCAGTGCCCTGGATGTAATTTTCTGGGAATGTGCAGTACCACTGTATTTTTCAGTGTAATGGTACTGTGTTGTTTTCCAGTTTCAGGTTGCTTATATTATAATTACAATTATTAGGTGGTTTAGTGGGTAATGAAGGTGCTCCTATCGGATTGAGCCTGTGCAGGTTTATAACCAAGGGATGGTTGAGGTTTATTGCTCCATAATGCCACACGGGGATGAGTGAGGCTGGTCACTATCGTCTTAAATATCAGGATCAACCTGCCTAGCCCCAGGTTTGTATGCTTCACATGGTGCAGCACAGGATGCATGATTATTATTATTCATTTATATTATTTAATTATTTTATTTTAAGGTAAGTGAAGCATCACATATCCCAAAATTATGTCCAAATATTCTTAAACCCAAGCAAAAGTGGGTAGTGCTAAGATCAAGAAAAATGTAAGGGTAATGACATTTCAGAATTAGAAAAGAGAGCTTTGAAGGTAGAGGAAAATGTGAGGTTAATAACATTTTGAAATGAAATTCTAGAGGGCTTTATAGATTAGGGAAGATGTGAGGTTCGTGAAGTGTAGAAATAAGGGAAATCATTACTGTGTGACCTGGAGATTGACAGTCCTGTTTTGTTTCAGGTTTAAAGCAAAGGCTGTACCATTAGGATCTGCACTGTCAGCAAGCAAGCTCACCAGTGTCACCAAAATTGTTACTATGAGGAGCTCCCATACATACAAGTCACTGCACGCCTCCATGGAATGCATGGCTCATACCCCCAGAAGCCCTTCAGTTGTCAGAATGCAGGTACTGTAATCTTAATATGTCTGCCTAACTTGTATAGCTATGCATTTTAGAGGGATTGAGAACAGAAGGAACTTGAGGGAAGAAAGGGGACAAAGGATGGGAGGGGAGGAGAAAAGCAAAAAGAAGAAAGGAGGAGAAGTGAATAATTCGGGGAGAAAAGAAAACTGAAGAGAAAAAGGAGGGAAAAGAATTGTAGCAAGCCATACACTTGAAGGTAATAAGTTACTGTGAAAAAAGTAATATAGGTCAGAATAATCTACAGTATGGTGCAAGGATAATAGTGGGGTGTTAGAGTTCATATGTACGAAGCCAGTCACTCCTTCTTGGTTCCAATACAGCTGTTTAGTTTCTACATCTCTGACTTTCAGGAAGAGATGGCAGTTGGTAATATGATGATCACAGCAGTAAAAGAGAGTGAGAATCTCAAGTGTATCAACATACCCAGCTCCACATGTATAAACACTCACCTTTGGACTTCCATCTGTCACATTTGCCTTTGCTCTTGTATTCTAGATGGCCAATAGTGATAATATTCAGTTGGGAGAATCACTATGATGCTAAAGGGTTTAAAGCAATACTTGTAATCCTTTAATTTCAGTGTTATATTACCACCAGCAAACTGTTACGGTATATGGGGGGGGGGGGGAGCTCTAGACACTAAAGGACCAAGTTTAAATGAAGCTGTGTCCTCGTGGTATGCCAGGTGTTGCAAAGTCTACCTCATGCACAAAGAAGCTTCCAGGTGACAAGTAACTGGAATGGCTTCTGGGGTGGCATCACAGTTAGGTACAATTGGGTGTTCCTAGTGCTAAAATGTGACATGATGTGGAGGTCTGGAGGAAGTATAGGCTAGCACTCCACTGTGTCAATTCACAGCTACCAGCATCACTCCTTCAGGACTGCATCAAGTCCTGGAATCCCAAGTCATTCAGTGAGTGATCCCTGGATGTCCCCCACCGTCTGTTGATTCTGTTTCAGTAGTGACTACCAGGAAGTGCCTGATCCTGTCCCCTATCCTCTTACTAATCCATCAGGTACTCAAAATTTGACATGCCTACCTAGATATCCGTATGCAATTGTTCACAGAGGTTTGGCTATCAACAGTAGACCTGAAGGATGCTTCTTGGCATGCCTTCGTCCACACCCAGGCTCCTGAAGTGCATGGGAGTGACAAATACCAGTTCACTGTAATGCTATATGGCCTCAACATCACCTATAGAATCTTCACAATACTGACAGAAATTATCCAAAACAGACAGCCAGTAAGGGATAAAACTGCTTATGTACGATACCATAATGACTGGCTGGTCATTGCACCCACAAAAGCCAGCTGATGTTGACACATCACCAAGCGGGACTTTCAACTGTTTGTGCCCGTCAGACGGTGTTTGGGGGGTGAGGGGGCAAATTCTGGGCTTTTCTGCGCAAACCAGATTCATTCTCATGTAACAGGAATCATGGTAGGGTTCATCTCAGTACATAAATGGTGAAAATCACAAATGGAATGTGTGTAATGGGGGGAGGGGTCAGGGTGAGTGTAGTGGTAGTAGTAGCCGAATTGCAACCTCAGATTATCTGAATGTAAGCGGGGTGAACCTGCAGGTAGAAATTATCTTCCTGCAGTCCACCTTCCTCCATTTTTTTAAATAAGGAGGGACTTGAGGGATGTTTATACATCAGGCACTGGAGCCACCTGATCATGTCAATGCCACCACATGAAGATGAAGGCATCCCTCACCTGCAACATGTTAGTATTAAATTGATATAAATAACATACACAATAATGTTAAGGTTTAATATGCAGAAAAACTAAGTTAAAGGTGCCATGAAGCCTTCCATGCTGCTTAAAATACTAGCCTTAGTTGGGTTTTGAAAAGGTAGTAGAGTGACTCTTCAGACATGAGGGGAACATACTGGACTGCCAGCTACCATTATGTAGGCTTAAGCTTTTCAGTCTGGTTATGTATATTGTGTTTCATGCTTGCTGCTGCCAGACAATTTTATTCAACTTAAAGGTGACTTTCAGAGCTGGAGGAGTTCAATATTAGCTTCCTTTAGCTGCTTCATTATGTTATCAGACTAAAAAGGTTTGTGTGATTTATTTATTTATTTTATTATTATTATTATTTTTTTTTTAGGTAGGTGCATTATGAATTGATTTAGGATATTGTCACAGCCACAATGCATTACAGCTTCTTGTGCCACCTTGAATGTAGCCATATGTTTTGCCAGACACCTAATCCCTCACTACCTCTAGATTAGGCGGAACAAAACGTGGTAGTGTTGTGGTTTAGATGCTGAAGATGGAAGCTTTTAAGATTGTTTTGGTATTTTACAATTTTCATGTACTGTATGTCCAAGCAGCTGTGCTAGTAAGTTTTCACCACTTCCTGCCTTCCTCGACAGGCTAAACTTCAGATGTAGATGGCGGCCATGGAGTTGCAGGCTGAAATTCAGTAGAAGAGAAGGCGTCAAAGGAAATTATGGAGTAACCACCTCATCTACCAAACCAAGGGCATCAGCACTTTTATATGTTGGTACTGCACATTTGTAAGTACAGTCAGCCAAAAAAGTATCGGCCATCTTACCACATATCATTCTGAGACAGACGAAGCATTGTATGATATGGGGCACCCTGTGCAAATATTGCCTTTGGTAATTATTAGGACGTGAAATCACATACAGTAAACTCTCAATTATTATCTGTTGTAATTCAGCCAAGCCCTACACCAAATAAAGTGAAACGCCAGATATTGCGTAGTACCTCCCATCGGCTCAGCATTTGGTGTCGAGTAGTATATTGTATTACTGTCCATCTTGACCGTCTATCCTAAAAACTTTCCCATGAGTAAAAGATGAATTCTAAGCATAAAATACAATACAGCATGTACAGTAATATTGTACAGTACAGTCCCAGTTAACCGGGAAGCTTATGGAATTTACCTTCCTGGTTACTTATTATTCCCAGACATCTGATAAATGCTCTTATACCTAGGCTATGCTGTGGTAGGTGAGGATGCTCGCCATCCACTCACTCGGTGTAGTGCTGCTCTCGGTTGACAGCCCTTTCCTCTCTTCCTTCCCTCTTTTTTTTCCATCCTCTTCTGTCTTTCTTCTTTATCTCCTCTCTCTTCTGTTTGCGGGCGACTCGAGCACTGAGTGACCTGCCAAATGGTTTCCTGTACACCAGGAAACCATTTACTATGCTGGGTGGAAACCGTATAACCAAACTATGGTGCCTGGTGGTTTAGTGGATACTTTAGATGCTCCAGGCGGATTGGGCCTGTGTAGGTTTATATCCAAGTGGTGGTTGGGATTTATTGCTCACATAATGCCTCGCAGAGATGAGTGAGGCTGGTCACTCTCATCTTAAATGTCAGGACCAACTTGCCTGTCCCTGGGCTCCTACGCTCCTCATGGGGCAACACAGGATTAGGTGATGTATGTATGTACCGTACATCTTTGTGGTACAGTATATACAATACCACTCAAATCCAGGGCCGCACATATACTTCCATATGAAACATAACCTCTTCTTTAACACACCCCATAGATGTTACACACATGATTGCATTGTCTTGCAGTAGTGCAAAATGCATACAGTATGGTGAGTTCATTGTGTTAAACATTGTTTGTTATGTTATTCATTAAACATGGAGAAAGAAACTAAAGAAATAAATCTTGAGCATTTATTGGTAAACTGATGATTTTAAAAGCAGTGTTGTACTGTAGAATTATCACGACTCCCTTACTGTTGTGTGTATGGCTGCCACCCGTCAGTTTATTCCTCACCTGATTGCCATCACTCCACCTCTCACTTGCCACTCAGCTTTGTGGATAATACAGTAAATGTGTACGAATTGCAAGTGCAGTAATTTTATCCAGCAAAATAAACCTTGTTTTCTATCTGCCATAATTAATCTTCTCTGCCAGTGCAAATGTGTTATAAGGTGAATTTTACATCATCTTAGAATGCATTTGCACTGGCAGAGAAGATAAAAATCTAGCTGATAGAAATGAAGTTTTCCTTTGTTGGATAAAACTATTGCACTTGCAATTCATATGTATGTACTACATCATATGCAAGCCAGCTGAGGCGAGTGAGAGGTGGAGTGACGACAATCAGATAGGGAATGAATTGGCAGGCCTTGGTCGTATACATAACTGTGAGCAAGGGAGTTGTGATAATTCTACTGTACAACACTATTTCCCAAACAATAAATTCTCAAGATTGATTCCTTTAGTTTATTTTTCCATGTTTTATGAATAATATTTAACAGAATGGACTTGCCAAGACACGAAGGTAGTGCAAGCTCGTTGGTAGATTCTGTGTGTTAGGTAGAAAGCCATACGGGTACCATACACTTTCTGCCGATAAAGACTGTGCCTTTTTTCAGTGGATTTATTCGTCTAGTTTTTCTCAGCCCTCTCCCGTAAAAACTTTCCCATGAATAAAAGATGAAAATTAAACATAAAATACAGTACAGTGTTGATACATTAGAGTAATACAGTTCATTGTATACGATGTACTCACTTGGTGTTGGCATCAAAGGAGGATAGAGATGTACACCATGCAGTACCCTACAGTTCATTGAATCCTGTGTGGTCTGGTGGCAGTAATTACATGTACAGTAATTTCAGAATCACAGTAGAGTACTAGAACACAAAGCTCTGAGAGGCCACAAGCTTTGCAACAACAATGAGTGAGGCATGGGAGGCCACAGAGTAAGTTTTAGAGGATTTTGCTACTGCATGGTCACAGGAGTAGAGTGCTTAGATACATCTTCACTGAATGAGATCCATGAGGGAATGAGAGAGCAACAAATTCTGATTGGCTGGTGCATTGCGGATGGGCTGTTCCTGCAATACAGTAAATTCTGATTGGCTGGTGCATTGTGGGGTTTTCTTGGGCACCGGTTGGCTACCACGTATGAGTCAGTTGATATGACTCACCGTCGGATATTGCATAGAGCTGCCAGTTGCTTCCTGTTTCTGTGCTAGATGTTGCATAATTTCGCTGGGTGTTGCTTTAATAGAACCGAGCAATAGCGCCGGATATTGCAACAACGGATAATTGAGAGTTTACTGTAAATTGTCACGTATTTGGATGGTATATTTTTAGAGCAAGTATGTTAATAGATTCATGTGCGTCTGCAAATCATTTTCACAGTCATCGAACCCCAGGTGTGTGATACTTTTTTGGTCGACTCTACAACTTTGAAAAAGAAGGAAAAATTGTAAACTACCTTACTTAATGTTCTGAGGTTTGAATATTTGTTTTATATATCTTCTCTTGCTGCCCTTTCCAGTTGCCTACCTCCTCCCCTGATCATCATTATTATTATTATTATTATTATTATTATTATTTCCTCACCCTACCCTAAGGTGGGAAAGGAGGTCCGGATGATGATGATGATTATTATTGTTGTAAATTTTTTTGTGAGAAAAAGTCGGAAGTGAAAGACGTAGGAATGAGGTTAGAGTGAAATGTGTATGTGGAGTTTATTGAATGGAAAGGTAAAGAAATGATATGTGAAAGGTATGAAGTAAGGAAGTTTGTAGACAGTAAGATTGAAGGGTGGGTGTGGATGGGCTTGGATGGTATGGTGATGTGGAGAGAATGGTATGTATATAGGATAGTGAAAAGGGTATACGTGACTGATGCCACATTTTGTATTTGTCACATCATGGTCATACAGTTCAATACTAAATCGTACAGTTTCAAATAATCCCATAAGGTACTGTCCAAAATCAAACACTCATTGAAGCTGGTTTAAAATATGCTGCTGTAGTCAATCAATTTTCATACAATTTCAAACAAAACAGAGTGATGCCATGCTGCTGTCAAACAATTCATCCCACCCAAATCCTGCTGTAAGTCTGTGGGCTGCCACCGTGGACATAATTAATTCTTGTTGAATAAGAATTATACGATGTATCTGAACTGAAATGATGTCGTATTGATATTACTACATTAAAAGCAAACTTGGAATATTTATAAATCAGTTCAGTCAATGATGCAGAAATGCTGATCATGTAACCCCGTGGCAGTATTCCAGTTCAACACCAGAGGACAGATTTTATGAACAGATTACCAATTTTACATGCCCTTAAACATAGACCCTTCTTGTAACAGAATAATTGGGAGGAGGTGTGATTTGGTAAAGCCAAAATTTCATTACTGTATATATATATATATATATATATATATATATATATAATATTTATATATATATATATATATATATATATATATATAAAATATATATATATATATATATATATATATATATATATATATAAAGTGATGACAGTAATAAATGCCTGACTTGTGTATAAAATTGTATGACTATGATGAACCATACAAAACGTTGCATGAACTGAAAATGGGAGTGGGCATGGTATATGTCAGGAATGTCCATGTATGTGGTTACTCTATAGTGGTTACTCTATGTAGAATAAAGCAAGTTATGGAAAAGTGATTCTAGGGAACTGGTAAGGGTTAGAGATGGTTAGATGAATTGTGTATGGGAGAGCTTGTGACAAGTGTTTGGACCCCCCTCCCCCTTTTTTTTTTCCAATAGGCATTGGATTTATCATCACAGGTAATTTAAAGCACATTCACTCTCATCTTAAATGTTAGTACCTTGTCTTGCCCCGGGCTCCTATGCTCCTCACGGGGCTGCATAGGATTGGATGATGGATAGGTGGATTGATTTATACAAAAAGAAATGTGCAGTTAGAGAGGCCTGTGTTGTAGTCAGGGTTCCAGGAGCATGAATGGTGATTGAATGATTGGTCCAGTTCACATGGGATATTGTTGATTAGTGCTTCCTCTTTCATGCTTTGTTTTATTACCTTTGAGACTCTAGTTAATGCCATTGTTAGGTTGGAGACGGGTCGTGATGATGACGATTTTGGTGGTGGTGGTAGTATCATCCTGACCCTTTGTCCCTGCCGTCTCCCTTCCCTGCCTCATCCCCCCCCCCCTCCTCCTTGTCGATCCCAGTTTCTCCTTCATACTTTTTCTGGCTGCCTCACTTCCTTCCTGTCTAGCTGCCTTTCTCCCTTTTTCATGGCTCACCCCTTCATTCCCAGATACCTGCCTCCTCTTCATTCCTCCCGCCCTTTCAGTGTGCCTGCGTAACGCCTTCCTGCCATGCCTTCTTCAGTTCCTCTTTTAAGATCTTTATCCTTTCCCTACCCCCTGCCATCCTGCCTCGCCCCCTCCCTGCCTCATCCATACCTATCTGCCTTACCCCCACCATACCTTCATGCTTCACCTATTCCCTCCCTCACCTCATCCCTGCTACCTGCCTCATCACCTGACTACCTCTCTTATCTCCCCATACCTTCCTGACTTATGCCCCCCATGCTTTTCTGCTTCATCCCCACCCTGCCTGTCTTCCTTACCTCGTAGAGGAATGTGTGCAGAGTGTATTGAATCCCTAGCATGAGAAATACTGTGTTTCATTCAAAAAGTGTAGTAAGGAAGTCGAGTGCATGCTTAACATGGTGCGGTCTTAGTGGGAGAAAGGATATAATTGTGCGAGTTTGTAGGTGGGAGGGGGGTATATATCTTGTTTTTATTTCTGCTTGGAGGGAACACTCTTCTGGCCTTGGTTCCTTCTTCCATACATTAAAGAAAGGGTTCTACAGTGGTCTGAATCAGCTCATGGTTTACACCTTCCATGATAGCAAACAGATTTACATTCAGTGCTTATGTTAATAAGTTTTGTTTAAAATGTTAGCTTTTATTATACATTTGCATCAGCCCACGTCAACGGTAAGAAGTGTCTTTCAACACCCAGTATTGTTATTTTTACAGGCAAACAAAACTCTCAGAACATTAGTTAAGAGTTTCTGAATTATAGAGACGTGAAGTAATACTACTACCTGATGTTTTGCATTACTGTACACTCTTTGGAAAAAGTATTGTAAGCCAGGTGATTTGATGGCTGAATGAACAGTATTGTTGATTTTTTTTTAATATTTCTTAATGGATTTTTGTTATATTAATTAATTATGATGTATCGTACTAAAAAAGCAGCCATAATCATTTGCACAGTTACTATTTTTTTTTTTCCAAATTTAATTGTGGAAATGTTTGAGATACTTTTTGCATGGACTGTACAGTTTGTTCTTGTCTCTGAATTTCTGCCTTCTAAATGCATTATTATATAACTTATGTACCCCCCACCACTCCTTTTTACGTCCAGTTAACCTGCATCCCGCCTCCTTTATTTCTTCCCCCTACCTCCTCAGCTTCCCAAGTCCCATTCCCTCCTACATCCTCCCTGCTCCTTTCTCATTCTTCCTCCTGTCTCCCTCCTTTCTCCACCCACCTTCCCTCCCTCTTCCCACTATCTACCTCTTCCTTCCTTCTTCCTCCATAATAACTTCATTCCTATTGCATCCCTCCCTTTTCCTCCCACATTCCTACCTCCCTCCCCCTTCCACATCCCTACCTCCCTCACCTGTACTCATTCCTACCTCTCTCCCCTATCCCCCACGTTCCTCCATTCTCCCTCTCCTTACCACCTCCTTTGTCTCTCTCTGCCATCTCTATCTGTGTCACCTCATCCTACCTCTTCATCCTTCCTCATCTTGCTATCCCACACCCATACCCTCAACCCATGTCCCACACCCTCATTCCCTGTCCCACACCTTTCTCCCACATCTACATCCCACACTCATACACCCCATCCCCTAATCCCACCCCACGTCTCTTACCCTCTGTCCCATAACCCTTTCATCCTATCTTCCTTCTGACCACTTATCTTACACCCACACCCCCACCCCCAGTCCCACACCTTCGCCTACTATCCTCGGACCACATCCTAACCCACGCATTCTACACCTTCACCCCCCACTTCTTATCCCACATCTTCACCCCCCACTTATCCCACATCTTCACCCCCACCCCTTATCCCCCACCTTCACTCCCAACCCTTATCCCACACCTTCACCTTCATCCCCACCCCCCAGTCCCACACCACCTTCTGTCCCACAACCATATCCTCACCCACACCCTTATCCAGTGTCCAACACCTGCATCCACACATCCCTGACCCTCTTTCCCACACCCACATTTCAACCCCCTCTATCCCACACCTTGGACCTCACCTCTTATCCGCCATTGACACCCATACCCTCCCCTTTCACTTAACCCCTACCCATTCTTTCTTTCACACCTTCCCCCTGTCTTTCCCCCCTTCCTTGCTTACACTTTCTCCTCTTCCCCCATCACCCTTCTCCCCATGTCTCTGTTCTCTCCCCCACCTATACAACCCCTTTTCCACCTACATTTTAAAAAGTTATCAAATGCCTTTAAAAAAAAAAAAAAGATTTAGTATTTTTGAATGTCCCAAATTATACTGTTGCCCAGTCTTTGTACACTTATATAAGCGTCTTGTATAACAAAATTATGAAGAAAAAAACTTTCATAAATGAGGCCCTGCATGCCACAAGGGGCAAAGCACCATGCCATCTGAAACTTTTTTTTTTTTTTTTTCCCCACCAGCTGCTCCCTCAGACACTACCCTATGACAGCACAAAGTCACTTTGCTCACTTCAGACTTTCATCCTTACTGCACTAATCAGAAATGAGCAAAGCGACTTTGTGCAGTCATAAAGTAGTGTTTGAGAGAACAGCTGGTGGGAAAGAACAGGTTTCAGCTAGCATGGCGCTTTGCCCCTCGTGGATTGCAGGGCTTCGATTATTCCTTCTCGTATGAAATGTAAATAAACTTGTCAATAAAGTATTTTATGACAGGGTTGTGTTTAGTGAGCCTTGAACTACCTTTAAAGGAGACCCCTACAGAATTTATGTTGAACTTCCAGGGTGGGATGCACCAGGCTATGTCTTGTTAGGCAGGGTAAAAATCCTTATTTATAAAGATTCTTAGGCACTATATTTATAAAGATTCTTAAGGACCTTTATAAATATGACTTAGTCGTATTTATAAAAAAATCTTAAGTCGAGAATTTTATAAATATGACTAAGTCATATTTATAAAAGTCCTTAAGAACCTTTATAAATATAGTGCCTAAGAATCTTTATAAATATGGATTTTTACCCTGCCTAACAAGACATAGCCTGGTGCATCCCACCCTGGAAGTTCAACATAAATTCTGTAGGGGTCTCCTTTAAAGGTAGTTCAAGACTCACTAAACACAACCCTGTCATAAAATACTTTATTGACAAATGCCTTGATTTACAATGCTTCACGGAAGGGAAGGAGGAAAAAGGTGAAGTCCTACTAGAGGGGAGGAGGTAGGTTGGATAACGATCGTACTAGAAAGGGATGGGGTCAAGACATGTATGGTGGTGTTAGAGGGCAAGAGGCGGTTGAGGGGGGGTGATAAGAGGGAGCATGTAGGGTAGTGGTGGTAGAAGGGTAAGGCAGGAGAGGGGGAAGTAACGAAGGAAAGAAGAGTAGAGGCAAGGAAAAGGGTATGAGGAAGTGCAGAGAATAGGCAAGGAAAAGGGTATGAGGAAGTGGAAAGAATGGGCAAGGAAGGTGAGTGGGAGGGGGAAGAAAAAGAATGGCAGGTGAGGTGATGGGGAATGAAGAGGGTTACGGAGGAGGGGCTGGGTAAGAGAGAAAGGAGAGTAAGAAGGGTAGGGAAGGGGGATTTGTAAAAATATCAGCATAGAAAAAAAAGAACAGGACAAGACTTAAGAACATACAAAAGCCAAGCCTAAACATATATTCACAAAATACAATTCTGTTTATGGCATGGTAATTACAGCTCTAAGAAATTTTATATAAATTATAAAAATATATATAACTAGACAAAGTACATAAGGGACAAGGCAAAAAAAGGGAAGAAGAGCAGGACCAGTTCCAGGGCAGAGGAAGGAGAGCTCAGCAGGGCAAGAACAGCAAGAGAAGGATGGCAGGTCAGGGATAGTAGGGCACAGCAAGGGTGCATGGAAGGTCAGGGCAGGACCAGGAGAGTAGGGCAGAGATGGCAGGACAGGTAAGGAATGGTAGGGCAGGAGACATATGACAGCACAAAGATGGCTGGGTATAGCAAGGATGTTGGGGGGGGGGGGGAAGGACAGGGAAGAGGCAGGAGAGTAGGGCAGGGATGGCAGGACAGGGCCAGGATGGCCAACCAGGACAGGGATGGTAGGGCAAGAACAGCAAGACAGAACACTGATGGCCTTGCAGGAACAGCACTGCATGACAAGAGGGCATGGTAGAACATAGCAGGGTATAGCAAGGGTGCAGGGGAGGGTATGACTGGGTATACCAAAGGTTCAAGGAAGGGCATAGAAAGGGTGCAAGGGAGGGCATGGCTGCTTATAGAAGAGTGCAGGGAAGGTCATGACAATGATGAGGAAGAGGGCAAAGCAAAGCAAAGCAAGAGTGCAAGACAGGGTGGGGAAAGGGTGCAGGGATGGCAGAGAGTGGGCAAGGATGCAAGGCAGGGCAGATTATGGTAGTGTGGGATAAAGGGCAAAGCATGACAAAGGGAAGGGTCTGGTGGATAGTATATGCAGGACAGGGCAAGGCAGAGGACTGGGAAAGGAAGGGAAGGAAAAGACAGAAGAGCAGGGTGGTGGTAGGCACGGGTGGCAATACGGTACGGTATGGTATGGTATTTTTTCACCTCTCAGTATGGTATGAAATTACGGTACAATATTTCAAGCATAGTACAATACAGTACAAAATTGTTATTTTTTCCGTACTCTTTCTGTACCCATTCCGTACTTATTCAAATGTTCCTGTCCACTGTCCAGAATAATCCAGATGACAAATACTGACTTTTAGATAGGGTAACCTAATGTTCTAAGATATAACCTTATGTTTTAGTGTGTGTGGTACAGTACAAGGTTGGTACGACTGTACAGGTACGGCCCGGGTGAGACGCGCTATTGCTGACTGAATACCCACGTTCAGTTCCTGTCCAATGACAGTAATTTCCACCAACAGCAAAAAACACAAATATAATAAGTGAGTATTGAAACTGGACGAGGAACTGCTTGCAAAGATAAATTATATTATCATTTCATTTTCACAGAAAAGTAATGGCAGTAGTATGAAATTAGGTACAAATTTTTTTGTCGTACCAGTATGGTACGGTTCTTTAGGTATGGTACGAAACTATGGTACGATATTTTTAAACTATCGGAATCACAATACTTCTTCCGAACCGTACTGTACTGCCACCCTACCACTGGTAGGGTTTCTTCCAGGGTGGTGGTGATGGTGACATGGGAGGGGGAGGAGGTAATGGTGGTGGCAGGGTGAGTTTCAAGATGGTGATGGTAGGGTTGAGTTGCAAGATGGTGGTGGTAGGGTGGGTTGCAAGATGGTGGTGGTAGGGTGGGTTGCAAGATGGTGGTGGTAGGGTGGGTTGCAAGATGGTGGTGGTAGCGTGGGTTGCAGGGTGGTGATGGAAAGTACCAGGGTCAGTGGTGGTGGTGGTGGTGGTAGGGAGGGTGGATGGTTGGTAACTTGGTATGATGAGGAGGAGGAACAGGAAGAAAGAGAAGAACAAGGAGGAGAATAGGAGGGAGTGGATGGAGGGAGGGATCCAAATACAATAACAATAAACATATTAAATACTAAAATACCTAGAAAATAATACTCAAATCTCTTTTGTAGTATAATGCCTACAAGATGTATCATTATTTTAAGATTCATCTCCAGAAATTGTTGATTACAGTTTTAAAAATAAAAAATAAAAACTGTGAAACCCACATCAGTAGTACCTCATTTAAAATACTTTCATTAAGCACAGTTTCTCTATTATCTGTCTGTCAATATACAAACACTTTTCACATAACATACTGTAGTTCTTAAATGATCACAAAACTATGCTGTGAAAGATCAGGGTTCATTCATCTATAAATACTACTAAATAAATTGTCTTGCCTTAGTTGCTGTCTTGAATAAGATCCTTGAATTGAGAAAAAATCCTTCTTGCTGGGACCTAACCCTGACTTCAAGCAATGTTCATCTATCAGCAATTTACAGTCATACAGTATCCTCGGGTCCAAGACGGGTTTGTCCAAGACGTTTCACGTCCAAGATGGAAACCATACATTATAATCCAAAATATTGCTGTAATACAGTTGCATATCCAATATAGAACCAATGGTTCATAACGGCCCAAATCCGAGGAGAATACAGCTATGAAAGTCTCACCCAGTCCAATACAGTTCCCTCGCCTGGGAGAGTGACGTGATTGAGATGTTGTCCAATAAAATACTGGCATCTGGTCACTTGATGAGCAAGCGAGGCCTGCTTTTGTCTCCTTCACCAGTGGATCGAGGACACACTTTTTTGCTCCTAAGTTATTCTCTCTCCTTATGAGACCATGCCTAGGAAACTGTAAGCTAAGCCCTTGAAGCGCTGCCACCTACCTCAGGATCCTAAGCTGGAGATAAGCTCAGAAACACACTTTCAAGGTGAGGAAATTTGTTTTGGTGCCAAAATAGGTCTAGGCTGATGTTTTTTGGGGCACATTTTGAAGATTTTGTGACAATATTAATTTTTTACATAAGGTTTTGTGTTGGTCTAAGATGTTTTTCGTCCTAGATGGGACCCTCAGGTGACAATATTACCGTCTTGGATGTGAGGGTACTGTACATATAAATTGTTAAATGAGGAACTGCTTTTTGTTGGCATTATATACAAAATCACAATCTTATATACTTTCTAATAGTGTGGAAAATGTGCCACTAGTTTTCAAATGAATGTATATATATTTCAGTCCTGTGGATATATATACTGAAGCGATGCAATAACACTGATATTCAGTGCATGATGGGCCTGTGGAAGCAGTACTGTATTTTGAGTATATAAAAATGTGGTGCTGGAGAGACTACATCATGTGGTGGCACTGACACAGCCAGGCCATGTCCACTGAAAAGGGCCAGACACTCACGGACCATTTAACCCCTGTAATCCTGACTTCACAGGCCTATCTATTCACATTTCTCTTTACAGAAGCACTTCATACCATCTACATTATGACTTTCACAATTCCAGGCTATCCCCAAAGCAACAACAGCTGATGCTTTGAATGCACAAGATCCCTTGTGGCTAATCACACAGACACAGGACAACCAAGGGACTCTCAATCACGAAAAATGCGAACACGTAAACATCGTAGACACCCACCACGCCTTGACATCTCCACACAGACTTATGAGGCTGCCTCCTCCCCCCAGCCTAACCATGTTCCTCTTCACAGCAAGTTATTTTTATCCGACAAAACCGCACCAATCCCACTACTTGCATGAAACTTTAGTAAAACCTTAGTTACATATTGTAGGAATATATTCTTCTGTTTTGAGGCAAGGAGGGGGGAGGGTCAGAGGTCTGTGAAGATTTTTAGCACTAGAGCACCAAGGTTTCTCCCCCAACTCTCTCTCTCTCTCAATTTTATTTCCAGCTTGAAAAACTTGAGGTAGAAGCCAGGAACAAAGAATGAGCAAGCATTAAAGTGGGAAAACTATCAGTACCATACCCTGAGAAGTGGACTAATCATCATCATCGTAATCAGTTATTCTCCAATCATATTTTTTATTTATTTATTTTTTGTGACATGGATGAAATGTATAAGGCCCATAAAGCTGAGAACACCAAATACAGAGAGAAGCTAGCCAACTGAAATGGTTTATAAACTTTTCCATTCACCATTCAAATACCAGAAATTCTCACACACACACACACACACACAAAATCCTTGCTCACTCCAACAATGAAATTAAATCACTGTCATTTTGATACTTCACCTTCCTCTTTGTCTGTCTTACCTTGCTTACCACAAATTTTCCTATCCATATGCTCTCAATTCACTGACACTAACTCCTCCAGTACCCTTAACTGGTGTTCAAGTGTCACTTTTCTCTCTTTCTATCCAGAATCACCAAACACCACAGCCTAACCTGACAAACACCAACATTATCATAAAACACCTAAAACAATCCACAAAGAAAAACCAATAAAGTGGGAGAAAGAACAACAGCACAGCCTAAGAACAGCCACAAGAATCCTGAAAACGCCTCACACACATAGAAATCACCATCACCATCCACTAAAAAAGACCCATAAACTAAGAGCACGCATCAATGTGTGAGAAGTAGCAACAGCACCACCCACTTTCCCTACACTAAGAGAACGCATCAAAGTAAGAGAAATATCAACAGCATATGCAGTGAACAGCCTTGGAAATCCTACTCTTCCTCACAAACATCATTATACTAACTCTTAAAATGTATAAAAAATATGGCTGTGATGTTTGAGAACTTACAACTTTAGACAACATACTTTGCCTTACAAAATACTGCATACTGAACAAAATAATCTGCTCAACAAATAATACTGCAGATTTCTTAGATACCATGGGTTAACAGATGATGGGAAGGGACTTGACAGGGAAATCAGTTCTTGCACATGCTTAAGAAATTATGGCAAATGACTATGTGATTTAAAACAGTATATCAAAACAGTTCAGTCAACTGGGGCATCTTAGGATCATTCCATATTTCAATTAAATTTTAAACAGCCGAAGATGATATCATCAAGGTATTTCCCACATTATTATAAATATGAACAGAAATGTACAAATAACTACATTTTACAATTCATGTACATAACTAGTCAGTATGTTTTCATCCGAGAGAACCAGGCAACTTTATATAACTTCAAAATTAAATCGTGGGTGTTTAAAATTCAGTAAGCCTTAGTGATGATGCTGGGATGAGCCTCTTTGGTCACTAGTCTAATTCTCCAGTCTGACTGCACTCCATCAACTAAGCTACAAGGTTATGAATCCCTCTCTGGTGATAACAAACTGAGTACAATATAAATCAACATAAATTAAGAGGCACAAAACATATCCACATCACTAACAAACACAGTGGGCCACAGGAGAAAAATAATAAATATAAATGATGGGTAACTCAAGATTCTTATTAATCGGACATAAATGAAGGGAATCAACTACGGATGTTTAATGAAGGGAACCAACTCAGAATGACTTATGGATTTAAATGAAGGGAAACTACTCAAAATGCTCATTATTCTTTTACAAAAAAGGGAGTTAACTAAGGATACTTGTTGGTTTTTAATTTCTTAGTGCTATTCAGGGATTTTTTTTTTCTTTTTTTCTTTTTTTAAGAGAAGAAACTGAAGACTATGAAAAATAAAATAAATGAGAACAAATTCAAGATTCGTTAATTTTGAGATTCCTGCACACACTATGCCTACAAGACTGGAGGTCACAGGCAGAGGTAAAATAGACTGTGGAAGCCAATTTCACAGCTGACCTACTACAAATTCAAATCTTCTAAAGTAGAACTGTACGTGCATATTTTTTTTTAACATTTTCTCCTGTGGCAGACTATGCAGTACATCACTATAACATGGCAATAATAAAAAATGCAAAAATAACACACCATATAAGAAAATGGGCATAAAAATACAAACACTATCAATACATCTGGTAAGATAATAAGAGCAAAACACCTATTTTCACTGTTCAGTAAAAGGGCACCCTGGTTTATATCAGTACATCCTTTCACATGCCACATTTATTTATGATCTTTTGGGCTGATAATACCTGTTGCTGTGGTGGTCCCAGGTTCAATTTAACTATTCCCAAGAATCACAGTCAGTGCTATAGAAACTAAAAACTGCAATTTAATGAAGGAAAATAGGCAATATGAGCTTTTCGATCAAAGTTCCAAAATTATCCGTACAACACAGATTATCCACTAGTAATTTTTTTCAGATGGGTGTGCATCTTACTACCAGCAGTCTACTTTGGAAAATGACAAGCATATAATCTCAGTAAAATTCCTCAGCTCATTTAGCAACATCTCATTCCAGAAACTTGATGATCAGCACACACAGGTAAGCCACAAAACAGCTGATACATGCTTCACTTAGTCAGGAAGCAAATACCACGTCAGCAAAAATCCTGCTATTGATGCTATATTGGTTAAGAAAAGTTACTTCGTTACATCACTACAACAGAGGAATTCAGGACCACAGCAACAGCAGCCCACATTTACTAAACCATAATACAGGGCTGCCCATATATATCTTGTGTGTTGTCAGCTCAGTCTGCTGGTGTGGGGCAAGAAGGTATTTTGACAACTTTCAGAAAATTATTCAACTATGCTGTTTAAATTAAGGGCACTAAATTGCCATCATTCCTTTGTAAATGCTAGTTCAAATACTGTAATAGTGCTACATGAAGATGTACTATGGAAAGGAGAAGAGGGGAGTTGAACACTTCTTCAACCTGCAAAATAAGCTAATGAAGCCTCTAAAAATGATAACAAAACATATATTGCACTTCTAACATAATGAAACTCATCCTCTACCAATCATTTTATCATTAGCTGACAGACATGACATTAGACTGGCACCGGCATCAGAAGTTTGACATTTAATATTGAGGCCATAGCTTCAGACCACCAACAGTAAGAAACAGTCCGGAGCAGCAACGGAGGGGGTGGATGGAAGGCGATATATAGTACGTAATTACTAAATATTTCTTAAAGCACTCATTTCCATGCTACCTAACTTTACATACTTAAGCTAGATAATACACAGAAAACAGTCTTGTCCACTTAACCGACTTATCCAGTCAATGGTACCGAGACGCGCAGATTCAATTCCAAGTCGATCCGACGATTTTTAATTCTCGACATCTTCAGTATCCCAACCACATTATTGTATGGGAGTGTTAGCAGGAAACTTGGAGATCCTGCTTGCAGCTCTAAACTCTGAAGGAAGTTCACAACAACTAGGAATGATGACTCTTCCCAGGAGATGGCACCAGAGGTCTCCTTGCTCAGCTATTTGGCACTGGACGGATTCAGCATGGACTACCAATTGGTGAGAGAGGGATGACCCAACTTATGTAACCAATGATCAAAAGTTCTGACTTCTTTCCATGATTGCTGCACGTATGGACGCATTTCACTCAATCTGTTGGTGAGCTTATGAAGTTTTGTGCAAAGTGACTGCTTCAATTCAAGACACCACAGCACCATCTTGTCCAGCTGCAAAGGGTGAAGAAAGCGTAAAAAGAAGATAACTGTACAATACACTGCAGTCTATCCTAACTTTTTTTTAACCATCATCCTCACCCCTACCCGATCAAAAAAATGGGGTGAGGTATGTATTAAGAAACATGGAATGAGCATAACTGTAGGAGGATTCTGAAACAGCAAACACAATAAAATGAGACACTATCATCCACACCAATAAGAATCCTGACTAACTCGAAACATCCACATTATTTTTATTTTATTTTTTTAATTCAGTTGTATATTAATTTTTTGACAGCTTCATTCACTACACCTGTTGGACAGTTATTTCTGTACCGTACACTTGGCAACTGTCAGTTTCAAAGGTGGGTAAGACTTCCATAGTATGGAAAAAAGACATAGAAAGTACTGCCAATTTCTGTGGGTGGGTTTCAATTCCATGATACTGAAAAGCAACCCAGGCAGGTGTCACTTTCTATAGTGAGTCAGAATTTCATGGTATGGAAAAGTGACCGAGACAGGTATGTCAGTTTCTATGGGTGGGTCAGAATCAAGGAAGCTGGAGACAGAGAGAGGGGGGGGGGGGATTTAAGTTTCTCATTATTACAAACATGCTATACAGCTAGAACAAGAACTTTGAGTACATATGCTACAGTATGTTGTTCTGCACAAAATCATGACATTATCATAATGTCCTACTAAAAGAAATGCAGACAATATGTTAATTTCAGGATAACCACTATTTGTATGGTGATGAACTTCAAGATAAATACAAGAGTGATATATATGTAGCATAACTACTTTCTATATCTATCCCCGATGCATCCTCTGAGAACTCCCTCATAAGGGTGCCCACACGGCAGAAAGCCTCCAGTTGTCCTTGTTTCAATATGCACTTTTCACACAATAATCTCTACATTCCCCCTGTATTCCATCTCTTTATGCATTTCTCTATTTAAAACTCCCAATATACTGGAGGTAACCCTCTGACACCTGCACCTAGATGTATACTTTCATATACTGCATTCACAAATTTATTTTCATTATACAGTACTGTACACAGATAGACAGATAGTACGACCTGTACTTTAACAAACACTGGTTACAGTTTTGCCCCCCAGATCTTTGAATGCTTCCTGCATCACTGTCTTAAATGTTTATTGAAGGCTGTTACTAGTCCTACTGTCCAGATCTCCCCTAAGTTGAATAAAATCACCTGGTGGTACCTAAATAAAGCACACACGATGCTGCATACTGAATGGCTTAATGAAGCCTGATGATGTCAGCAAGGTGACAGACTAATTAATGAAGACTGCTCATAAGCTGATCTATTAAATTATCCAAGACTTCAGTGTCCCATCAGCAGCACTGGGCCCCAGGATTAGCGTATTTGCTGCAGACAATGAAGATGAGTGACTTGTTGTTAAGCTGCGTGTGGAATTATGTGAGAAATAAACCCAACCACTTCTCATGTAAACCCATATAAGTCGCAGTAAGTTAGAGAGCTTTGACCCACTACACCACCAAATTTCCATTCAGTTTATGTACAGGGTAGTTACCACCCAAAGAAGTAAATTATTTCCTGGGCTACAAGAAACCATTTAGCTAGTCACTGTAGCCACCTGAAGGGAGCAGTACAGTACATAATTATATAAACAAAAATACAAGCTTAAGAAAAATAGTCTGTGCACACCTAAAGGCTGCACTAGAGTATTAAAATAACAGCATGATAAGAAACAATAACAATCACTTGAAATCAGCATTACAGTAATAACAGATAAATAAAAGCATGAACAGAACACATGCAGTGTTAACTGTGGGCCCAGGGAAGTGGGCTGTACATCCTTAAGTGATTCAGCACCAGTGATTGTTTCTTGTGTAGCCCTGAATCTGGTTGCATATTTTGTTAATGCAGTGCTGCAGAGTCATGATTAGAACTGTGCATTATACAGTAGTCGTGACTAGATATTTTTTGAATGGTGTCAAAGTGAAAAGGTGGTAGGTGGTGGCAACCATCATCCACTCACTTCATGTAGTGCTACCTACTTCTTCCTTAACCTTCATCATTCTTTTACTGTTAGCCCTCTTTCTTCCTACTTCTCCCATCTTTCCTGTCACTTTTATTCTTCTTCTTTCGTTTTCAGGTGGCTTTACCTGTAAGCCAGGAAACCATTTACAATGCAGGGTAGTAACCATATACTCAACCCATACCCGGTACATTTTCCCTACATGCCAGCAAGTGGGTTGGTAGAGGGTTAGTAGCCCTCCCAAAAAAACAACAAAGACAAACAAACACCCCTTACTGGATTATGGTGTCTGGCTATAGACAAATAAATGGTTTTTAATAATCAATTATTAAAGCTTACCCATCATGATACAAATCTTGCCTGGGTTGAGGTGTGGATCCTCAACAAGGACATCCAATCTTGGCCTGTGTCAGTTCCTCACCACATTCTCATGCCAACCAAGGTACTTTGTCTCCTGAAGGGTGTAAATAATTGATTACTATACAGGTCAGGAGCATAGTTTGCCTAATATTCTGCTGCATCTACTCCACAATTAGGATACTGCCATCACTTTCCTCCCTCACACATACCATATTAATCATTTATGGACAAAGAAACATTCTCCCTTCAGTCAATTCACACAATTTTACCCATTGCCAGCCATTTCACCTGCATTTGGAGTTGATTTACACACACAACCTAGTCCATTAATCTCCTGGAGTGTGTTCAGCAGTCCTCTACAGGGCAATACCATGGCACAATTATTCGAGGGAACAGTTATGTTTCTCCTACTGTAGTTCTAACAATACACTACCAATAGTAAAATAAATAAAGTATGAGCAAACTAAGTAAGATGAGAATGAGTAAATACACATAAGAGCTGGTTTAGGCAAACACCCATGCTCCACCACTACCACCAAACTCTAAAATACATCAGTTTAAACAAAAATAAGAACACTGAAAGACATGTCAAATTATTATTGTGGATTTTTAAAACAATGAAAAGAATGAAGGTTATAAAGATGAAGTTCATTCAAGACTTAAACATAATATTCAAAGCAACCAAGACTAGGCATGGAGAACAAAAAGCTTGGAAAGACTGTATTAACACAACTCAGAATCCTAAACAGTAATACAAGGTAATTAATGAGGATCATCATCATCATCATCCAATCCTACGTTGCCCCGTGAGGAGCGCAGGAGCCCAGGGCTAGGCGTTGGTCCTGACATTTAAGATGAGTGACCAGCCTCACTCAACTCTGAGTGGCATTACGTGAGCAATAAATCCCAACCACCCTTTGGATATGAACCTACACAGGCTCAATCCGACTGAAGCATCTTAATTACCCACTAAACTACCAGGCGCCATAATTTGGTCATATGGTTACCACCCAGCATAGTAAATGGTTTCCTGGTGTACAGGAAACCACTTGGCTTGTCAGTGCAGAGTCACCCGTGGGCAGAAGGAAGAGGAAAGAGTGAAGGACAGAAGAGGAAGTGCAAAGTCAACTGTAGGTAGAAGGAAGAGGAAAGAATGAAGGAAATAAAGACAGAAGAGGAAGGAAGGAAGGGAGAAAAATTTTATATAAAAAAAAAAGTAACACCCCCAAAAAAACAGAACAAGGCGATCCAGGGAACTTTAAGCAAGCATGATGACAATAGACGAAGTGAAGGACCACAAACAAGTGAAACACAAGGAAAATAAACCATGAGCAAAGCAAAGACAATGGCCAAGAATAGTCATTCACTCTTCGAGCAAAGCAAAGATGGCAGCCCAAGATGTTTGGACTATCTTCAATACCTTAAAAAAAGAAAAAATCCAGGTAAGCATACCAGGACACCTCATGCTCAGCTTGTCTGAGTTTGTTTCCTTTCGTGCTACCAAGAATTCAATGTTTTCCTCGGCCAAATGAAAAATTGCAAAGGAAGCCGATCAAATGCTTTGCTCGAGCTAAGGAGCTATTATATTAGGCACCCTAACATTTGTAGCCACTAAATTACACATTCTAATGCCTGATTCTTGTATTTTAACCCCTAACCACCAGGCGTGGGTTGGAATTGTCAAAAAATTGGTGGCACGGCAGCACCAGGTGTCAGCAGGAACCGCACTTGTTTTACCGGCACAGTTTGATGTGGCCGCAACTTTATCTCATCACCATAAGCTCGGGGGAGACTTCCACCAGCCCGCCCAACCATACCTGTCATCTCTGTGACTGCCTGTTGCAGGACGATCTTTTCTTAACCTTTCTCATATGATTTCTTTTTGCCTCAAGTGGACTTTTGCCTCATCCACCCCTGCCAAGCCTCTTTCCAAGGATACAGGGAAAGGACTCGGTGATAGTGTCATAGGGTGTGCCTTGGACACTACTGTGTCTGGTTTATCTAGCGGTGACAAAGTCATCACACTACAGCAAAGTTGGGGCCGCAGGCAGCCGCACGAACACATCTTGTTTTCACAGCAAAAATTAGTCCTCTTCCTCTCGTCATTACTCATCAATGCAATGACCTACAGATCTAAGGATACTTTCATTCACATGAAGAGTTGGTGAGTAATATGGTCTTTAATTCACTTCTCTAATTGTCATAGTTTCTGATATTACGGTTAGAAATAAGGCTTTCTCATACTGAGGTGAGGCATGAGCAGATTTTAGCCAGGCGTCCTTCGGTTAAAGAAGAGAAAGAACTTCAAATGTTATTATGTTGTGTACAGAGCTGGCCCTCCAAAATTTTGTGGGAGCTAGGGAACATTAGCCTTGAAAAGCCTTAAAAAGACCTCCTGCAGTTGTAAATTAACTCTGTGAATGCCTAAAAGCATTTGCAGTGCCACAAATATCCACAGATGTTAAAATTTACTTGTTTAGTGTTTACTGACATCACTGAATCCCGTTGTGCGCTTAGGCATGATTCATGTAAAAAAAAACTAACCCCTGAAATTGCATACCACACTGACACGACTTACAGTACAGTACCTCCATAATTTGTATTTTGACTCAATTCATGCAAAAAAAATTGCCTCCTGTTGCATTTTCTGCAATTCACTTCAAAAAACTTGAAAAAATGTATACTCTGGATGCAAAGAGAGAGACAGCCATCAGTGAAGCTCCCTTGAGAACAATTCACCCCAAAATATTATGGACGTGTGTGAAAGGCTGTCAGATTATCACAGAATATACTGATATCTTAAAATGGCAGATTTTGAGATGCTTTACTAACCCACACATAAAACCCAAAAATATAGATAGCAGACTGCAAGGCAATAACCGCAGATGACCAACCAACTGCGGGTGGCTTTATAACACGTTCCAACTAATGTATATTGTACAGTAAACCCTCAATGCTGGCAGGGGTTAGGGAACAGAGAACCCCGTGAGAATGGAAAATCCGCGAGCATCAAATTAGCTACCCCTTCCAAACTAAAAATATGCCTACATGATAAAGAAAACAGTTTCTGATGCTTTAACCCACCGTGTCCCGTTAACATATGGGTAGGTGATTTTTAGTAGGCATACGCGGGAGACCTTCCTCTATTTGCCGCCAGGCGGCAACACTGCCATACCCCGCATGACCTCCCCCCCACACGCCATTGTCTTGGCAACTCACCTGTTAGCAGTGACCTGACCAGTAAAGACGTCGCGCCACGTTACGAGATTCAAGGCAAGAGTGATTCCCCAATCAATGACGATGTGGAGAACAAAGATTATGTGGCGCCAGACGAAGAAAGGGGCAGAAATGATGATGAGGTAACGTCACCAAGGAAGGTGCGGTATGTTGATGCGTTCAGTGAGTGAAACAACATTTTTCACCAATGAACTCCCCCTAAACCCCACCATATTTCCAAATTTTTGGGGGGGAGAGCTAAAACCTCCACTTTTTATGAGAAATATTGGAAAATGCCCAAAAAAGTGCTCACCTACACTTAGAAATGGCTATACAGGTGACTCTTTAAACACCCAGTACCGTATTCTCTGGAGTTGTGCTGCGGCTGTCGCGTTTTCTACGGTAGCGATAACCATTGCAAACCACTCAGAATAGGTAGATTTTTGTTCATTTGTTATGAATTTATATGATCCGCCACATCCTGGCAGATTTTTCACCAATGACCCTCCTAATCCCTGCCAGATTTCCTTTTTGGGGGGGGGGCTAAAACCCCCACTTTTTATGAGAAACATTGGAAAATGCTCCCAAAAGTGCTCACCTAAGTCTAGAAATGGGCTATAAAGGTGATTCTTTAACCCGCCCCGTCCCAACCACTTTTCCACCACTGACTCCCCCCAATCCCGACCATTTTTGGAATTTTTTTTTTTTTTGGCTCAAACCTCCGCTTTTGGTGAGAAACCGAAAATTCACAGAGAAATCGCTCACCTGAGGTTTAAAATACTCGATACAGGTAGCAGTACCTCCTCACCTTACGTGTTTTCTATCAGGCTGGCTCCAAAGAAAACGAATTCTATGGGAGGGTAACCATTCCACACCACTCATAAACAGTATTCATTTGGTAAGAATGTATATGTAGTACGAGAGTATATTCTGACTGTTTCTTCCTCTAATGCTATGTAAAGTTTGTCCTCCATATTGTCATAGATTGGGGAATCACTGATCCTGAATTTCGTTCTGTGGCACGACATGTCTTTACTGGCCAGGTCACTGGTAACAGGTGAATTGCCGAGACAATGGCGTGCGGGGGGATGGGGGGGGAGGTCATGCTGGGTAAGGCGTTGTCCCTGCCTGGCATCTTGTAGAGGAAGGTGTCCCGTGTATACATACCAAAAATCACTCGCGAAAATTGAAAATTGTGCAAATTAGGGACCTTGCAATTGATTCGTGTTTATGTACGTCAACGGGATTGGAAGTGACTAAACATGTGGACGTTTATTCACGTTAATGGGACGGGGCGGGTTAAACACCTGGTACCATGTTCTCTGGAGCCATGCTGCAGCTGTTGTTTTCTATGGTAGCGATAACCATTGCAAACTACTCAGAATAGGTAGATTTTTGTTCATCTGGTACGAATTTATATGTAGTACAAGAATAAATTGATTTTCACAATAATACAGGCAATATAAGCGGTTTCACTCACTGAACACATTAACATACTGCACCTTCCTTGGCAATGTTACCTCCTCATTTCTGCTCATTTCTTCCTCTGGTGCCATGTAATCTCTGTCCTCCACATCATCATTGATTAGGGAATCACTCTTGCCTTGAATTTCGTACTGTGGCGCGACATGTCTTTACTGCCCACGTCACTGCTAACAGGTGAGTTGCCGAGACAAGGGCGTGCAGGAGGGGGGGGGGGGTTACACAGGGTAAGACACTGTCACCGCCTGGTGGCAGGAAGAGGAAGGTCTCCAGCGTACACCTAACAAAAATCATGCGCGGAACTTGAAAAATGTGCAAATGACGGACCTCGCAAATGCAAAACGTTTGGGTATGTTGACATGACTCAGCATGACAAAACGTTTGGGTATGTTGACATGACTCAGCATGACAAAACAGTATAACGTACCCATACGTTAACAGGACGCGGCTGGTTAATGATAATGATTATGCATGAACATAATGTAAAATACATTAAATTGTACAATAAAAGGTTTTAAAAATACCATAATGTCAATTTACTCTTATCAATGTACAGAACATTCTCAGCTCTCCTTTCTATAGAAGGACTAATTATTGAAAATATGGTTATGTGTGATGAGTTATGATTGATGTATGATGTACATATGCACACGCCATTCAAACTCCGCACATTTTCATTTTACTTCACTCATTATTATTTCTCACCAGAGTGAAAAATCCATGAGTAATCAAATCCACATGCTTCAGGTCCACGAGCATCAAGGGTTTACTGTAATTATGGATGGTTTTATAAAGAGTGCTGACCACAATAACTGTGGATAACTTTACAAGGAATGCTAACATAACTGCAGTTACAAAATTTACGACAAAATATTCTCCAAATACACTTTAACCAAGTAGACTCTATTGTATGATGATGCTTCAAGGCACTGCAACATGTTTTCAAGCCTTTACACAGCTAAACCATGCTATGGAACTCATTTTCACAAAGCATCATCTTGTGCTGTAGATTAATTTCTCATAACTTTCTCATGTAACCGCCAAAAACGACGAGGGTTTGCAGTAATGAATGTAAAAAAAAATCAGATTTATCTTTCTCACAATCCTGAGGGCAGGCTATAGCGATAAAAAAAAAAAAAAAGGGGGGGGGGGAGGTTACAGCTTTGCCTCCTCTCCACAATGCTGGGTTTTCATGCTATGGCTGACACACCATTCAGAAGGCATCACATGCATCAACAGCAAACAGTGTGCCTCCCATAATCCCCCTTTTTTTTATATATTTTTTTTCATGTGCAGTAAGTATGCTTGTCTGCTGAGTGGCCTGACTGACTAATGCCAACAATCTTATGCGATGGTCGTGGACAGCTATGTATCATATATCTCGCACCAAAACAAATACCTGTATGCTGAAAAAAAAAAAAAAAAAAAAAAAAAATCCAGTACGGTAGCAAGAGGAAAGACAAGACACACTAAACTTAGCCTAAAGTTGGCTCTCCTCATCCACGTGTTGCATTAAAACAATAATATCCTTAATCTATAATGGTTTAACATACAGCAGGCTATTAATGAGTCAAGTTAACATACAATAACCCTCCCTGCTGTAACTTCCCCTAGTTATATGTAGAATAATCCCGGACACTGTTTACCTGCCTTCCATTACTCATCCATTTTGGGGATGTTTGCCACATACCTTACTAATTTTTGTTGGCTACACAATGTATGTATATTGAAGATGACGGTGAATATATATCGAAGGTTTTTTCGATGTACCAGGAGCTATTGAATCATTTAAAAATTCTTCATGCATTTAGAGGACAATGCTCCGGCCAATCAATGAAATCACCACAATGAATGCCTAAAAACTACTTTTGTACTGTCAATAAACGCACCGTGCAATAAAGATTACGATGTACAGCCATAATTAATTGCATCTGATGGGATCACATCAATACGTGAAGATTATTTCAGAAGGCTCTCGTAAACACCACTTCCAAAATGGCTGACCTCCTCCTCCAGTGTCCGGTTCCAACACGGACTTGACTATTAATTACGTCCTGAAGACTTCCTTTTATCTTCAGTAATCTATATAAAATCCAAAATCAAGTATTAGAGATAACGAAGTAATACGAAAACATTGCTGTTAAGCACTGATTTGCTATTTAGGTAGTGTTACAAACTTTTCAATATCTTCGATTGAATGAGCTGAATTATTATCCAACCCCGCGAAATTTGAATTCCTGATATTTCTGCTTTCACCGATAGGAGGGGTTTGGCGTGGGTCTGTGTGGTATAAGTGCGGTGTTATATATCAAATTATATAATTTCTGCAGGAAAGCATGTAGCTATAGCTATGGAATACTTCCTGCTAACAAGCAGAAGTGTGCCTCTTGCCTCAGGATCTTTTCCATTTAAACTTTTAAACTTTTCACTGGTGGGCCAGGCTGAATAGTGTTTGATATCGTTCAAGACTATAGGAGGCCATAAGGCAGTTAAAAAGTAAATGTAGCGGTCACGTAGTCCAGTCCTGTAACACTCCCAACTGTAGTGCTGTACAGTAGGTATCCACATTGACCATACCACGGGTCACCGAGGTATACTGGAATGCTCTCTCTCTAGGGAGGGTTTAGAGACCCTGTATTATCTACACAGTCTCTAGGAAAGGTTGATAGACCTTTGTGGTTGCATGTTACTCAGGCAGGGATGAATCCAGCATTTGTCAAAAGAAGGGGTACAAAACATTTTCTATTTTTACCAAATGACAACAACAATACACTTTAAAATGATCAAGGGCACCTTAACCCACTAAACAATGATCTCCATCATTTACATAAAAGAGACTGGTGACAGCTACAGTAATATACCTTGATGAGGTCTTATGATCTGTGGAACATATTACTCTCTGGTGTGGGTCTTCTGCCGAATAAAATTGTCTGAGGGTTGCTAGCATGAAATAACTAACATCCTGTCCTACAAAAGTTAACTGTTATAGCTCTGTTTTAAGTGTTCATAGCGCGGATCCAAGGAGGGAAAGGGCCAGGGAGGAGAAACACCCTTCCCCAGGAATTTAAGTCCACCAAGACTGACATTTTTAATTTCTTGTGGATGTGTTTGAATAACTTTGCAATAAATCTGATACTTATTTTTACCCTGTCATGACCACCATCTCCCTGACACCTCCATCACCACCCAGACACCACCACCACCACCTAGATGTCTCTACAACTCTTGGCTCTATACATATCCCTTTCAGTCAGATACCAATATCAGCACATTCCACCATCATCACCATTACTCAGACACCATCACTACCACCACCACCACCGCCACCCAGAAGTCCGGATAGCTCTCGTCTCTATACTTACCCATTAGTCACAACTGTTTTCCTGCATTTGGAGGGTGTTAATCTTCCCAGTGATATTAGCAGCAGTGGTAGTAGTTGCAACCCCAGGCTCATCCAAATGTGAATCTGGTGGACTGTAGGCCAAAGTTGTCCTTCTTTTGCAGTCCACAACCCTCCTTTGTTGGATATATAAAGAGTTAAAGGATGTTTGTATAACCAGCCACCTCCATTGGCTAGTCAAAAGTGCCACCACATGATGGTGTCCTCTGTCAGCACCATTTCTATGATGTTAAATTACAGCCAAACTGTGAAGGTGCACAAATGTATTGTAATGTCAGTATGATAAGCATAGCTATCCTGCTCATCATATATTTTTGAAGCAGGAAATGGAACTTGGTTTGGAGCAAGAATTTATTTTAGCACAGGCAGTCAAACAACTGCTTGAAGCTCCGGTTTTACAGAGATACCAGATGAACTTTCAACAAAAAGGATGGGTTAGTTGTATGGAAGTCCCGTACAGTGAACTGTAACGAGTGATAGGACACTTCAGTAAATACCTGTAGGCTACCATATTTTCCAAATTAATTAGTGTAACCATTTTATATCTACCATTTTGTGTAATTCCTACAATTTTTCTGACTGGAAATCTATCCCTACAAAAGCATCTAATTTTTAATATTAATAACTGAATAATGTGTACCCATCGGCTGAAGGTGTTCTGGATGCCTCTCTCTCCCTGTGCCCACAATTTATGTTCAAATCCAGTCAGCTGGGCATTCAAAGTATTACAGCAGTTGCTATGGCCTTTTATATCCTAACATCATGTTCTCACCCAGTCAATTCATGACATTAGTAGAAGTTGCAACCCAGGCTCATCTGAACACAAACCTTGGGGCCTACAGGCCGAAACTGTTCTACTGTAGAGCACCAACTTCCTTTGGGGGAATAGGGAGGGGATTGAGGGACACTTGAATAAATGTGGAGTTCCATTACCTGCCAGGACATATTAGTGCCACGATATTAAGGCACCCCTCTCCAGCACCCATTTACAATAGAACAGCCAATATTACCTGGACATATTAGTGCCACCATTTGAAGGCACCCCTTGCCAGAACCCATATACAATAGAAAAGTCAATATAACACTTTCACATGCACTACTGCCACAACAGATGCTCCTCCTTGATTTACTCTTTGTCAGCCAGCAAAGGAATGGCTAATTCTGGCTATCAGGTCAACAGACATCATATGGACAAATAGCCTACAACAGAAAGTTGCAACCTCAAAAGAAACATCCCAATGACCTCTTCTCATGCATGACCTCTCCTCCCTCATATACACACTTATCTTATTTACTGGACATTATGTAAACTGACATCTTTACACTAAATTCTCTTCCAGGTATGTGTTGACTATTTCACTGTTGGTAAACATATACATACTCTATTACTTCCAGGTAATGCTATGGCCACCCAGCTCTCGTACCCTGACATACCTTCTCGTTTCATTCTGGTACAGTACTGCATCAGGTTCAAGACTAGATGGTATTCCTCTTGCTCTGCATAAGGTTCAATCTACATATTTTTACTGCACATATGTAGCCTAATTGCTTTTATTTTTATTACAGAATCAAATTCCAAGCTGAGGATTTCATACACATCTCATTACATATTGTTTCAAGCAGTTGTAGGGGAGTATGGCACTGCAGCTGAGTTAGTTTTGGTGCACTGTTACTTCTCAAGCTCACAGAAAAGCTCAAGCTGTACCATGGCCAATCCAAGTGAGGGAGCTCCATAAGAGGAAGCTTGGATTAATTTTGATGATGATAATGATAAGCATAAAATGTACATAATGGGAATTTAGCATCTTGCCAACATCAAAGGATTACACTGCAGATAACTCAAACCTAAGATACAGAAGTACATCAGCTTTCATAATGCTTCTTTAGTTCAATAGATCTTCCAATATATCTAGGGAGATTTGATAAAGAGAGATTAGTTATTACAGTATTACTGTATCATCATCATTATAGAAGGGGTATGCTAAGAAACACAAATTAAGGAAAAAATACAATTCCCGATTGATTTCATTCACTGCCAAAGTTTTCTCCTTACTTCATATTTCTTTACATCACCTTCCTACAAGTATATATCATTACTACTGTCTCAAGCTTATATTCTCTCCTTCACTTTATCCATATTCAGCTGCATTCCCTTATGTTATTCCAAACTTATCCCTCCACCTCCACCTCACCCTAAGTCAACTGCAATCCTACATCTCATACCATCCCACCTTCCAACACACTCATTACTACTCACTCATGTCCCTCCATAGGAAAATTCTACACACTCCCAGTCCATCTATAGTCATATGCCCTAATCCTATACATGGTGACCATAAAACAATCACCTCCATGTCACCCTATCTTCTGCAATTTGACTGCTCTCCCTCCAATGTGTTGTTGTTGTTGCTGTTGTTGATCAACCCCAGTCTGTTTGGGTGAGCAGACTCATCAACTGCAGGCAAGCAACTGCCCTGCAGGGCCATCCTGTGCAGTGAACCAATGCTTCCTTGCAGCTGAAAGCATCTCACCACAGCGAACTGCAGGGAATAGTATGGAGGTTTGGTTCCTGGATGGACACTACATTTGAGTTTCTCCACCCAGTTAACAAGAGCATCATAATAGGCTCCACTTCACCCCATACTCTGGTTATATGGTTACCACCCAACACTGTAAATGGTTTCCTGGGTTACAGGAAACATTGGGCTTGTCACTCAGTGTAAAGCCACCTGAAATAGAAAGGACAGTAATAAAAAGTGACAGAATGGAAAGAGAGGAGTCGGAAGAGAGGAGGTCAGAGAGATTGAATGTGAAAGGAAAGGAAGATATAGGGTGCACTACATCAAGTGAGTGGATGATGGTCACCACCACCTACCACCAGAGTAAGGGGTAAAAAGAATAAAAGAAAAGGCTTTTTTAATACAAAAAAACAATATAAAGTTGCAACATAAAACATGTCCTCCTCCAATGTGAAGATTAAGTTACTTTTTTCTTCATATACCTGATATGATAAATTTCAAGTTGGGTAAACATTGGTGAAGTATGCTTATCTGCTGGATGGTATGAACCTTAATAAGAATAACATTAGTAACTACTGTATCTTATCATACATGAGTGATACAAAATGAAATACTTTACTAAATTATAACTAATGAGCATTTAAACTTTTTTCTGATACTGCACTGAGGTGCCTACACTCTTTGACCAATAAATGCCTCTCTCCATTCACAAGCACATAACAGTGAGTCACCTTCCCTCTCAACAACCATCATTTACAATGAGTCACCTTGCTTCTCAACAATCATCTCATCTTATCTACATATACTTTTGAACTATGCACCTCAAGGTTCGAATTGTTCGTATTGTTTATAAAGTCTCCAACGTGCTTGCATGACTGGCTGTCAGCCTTCACAATATTCTGAATGGATAATTAAGCTGCTCCAATCGGATTGAGCCTGTGCGGGTTTATATCCAAGGGATGGTTGGGATTTATTGTTCACACAATGCCACTCAGGGATGAGTTAGGTTGGTCATTCTCACCTTATATGTCAGGACCAACTTGCCTAGCCCCGGGCTCCTATGCCTCATAGAGCAACACAGGATTGGATGATGATAATGAACCTTTTTCTTATTTCTGCCCTCACATCCCTCCCTCCACAACTGTTCCTTTCTTTGTTCAATGCTCGACACCCTTGCAACAGCTCACAAAGCTTTAGTGTTTCTAACCAAACACTCCTTGTAAGCACTCTATATATATTTTTCTATTCCATTTGTTCTCAATTCACTGAACCTAATTACTCCACTACTCCTTGGTCATTTGCATGTGCTACTGCTTTGCCTCTCTGCTTTTCTAATCTTTCACCCTTTCTAATTTTTTTCCCACTCTGAACTAACCTCTCACCTATTATCCTCCCTGCTCCTTGCACATAGCAATACTATGATCGGACAAACATACACAATATCCTTGCACAGCTCAAGCCACTAAGAAAGTACTCCCAAGCACCTTTCTCTCTACAAGCAAGTACACATCAGGCTCCTTTCAACATTCTCTCAAGTTTTTGAATTATGGACTAATTATGCATAACTTTCCTTCTTGACACATGGGCTTCAGGTGCCATCCATTATAGTACTCTAATATGACCCATTACATCATTTACAGAGCTAGTGTCCACTCCTTTTATTTATGTATTCATATCATCAAATTCTTATCAGTCTCCATGGCATGTGCTCAGACTGTATCTTGTTGGTCTATAAATCTGTTCTCTTCCAAATCTGTTTTTATAAGATAACTGTGCAATAATCAGAGCCACTGTCACCATCTCAAACATAAGCTTAACGTACAGTACAAGCATCCTGAGCTGATACACTGATAATAATTCATTCCTCTCTATGATTCATCAACAAACCAATTCCCTCTTTAATCCTGCCTGCACATGCATATACACCTGATCTCACATATGTCATACTCTTCCATTCATCCACTTCATCAAAAGTAATTGCAATAAAGAGACTTCTGGCCAGAGAGAAATACATCAAAATATTGAGAGATAGCAGTCTCGGGGCACATCTTTTGTTAAGTAATCGTGGTAACTCAGGTCAAAGGATCTTTGATGGACATACCCACCCACCAAACGCCTTCTCCAGGTCCTCCGCTATAGCAATGGTGAGGTGATCTTGGTACATCCCTCCCACTATCTGTAATTGTACCAAAAGAAAAATACCAGTTACTCCTTGCTTGACATTGCAGTACTATCAGTCTATACAACAATCTTAAGAGTCAAAAGTTGTAGAAAAAAAAACACACTTAATACTAAGTCTTTTAGCACATTTCAATTTTACAATAATACTGTACATTTTTTAAAGAAGAGACAGAAAACCAAATTACATGACGCCGTTTGCATCCATTGTAAAGTTGACGCCTGATGCATCTTATTTAAAAATCATAACCCTTGTCTAACTTTTTACAAATCTTAGGATCCCAAAGCTATGCTGAACCAAATGGATTCTTTCTGTACTCTAACCTTTCCTGAACTCACTAATCTGCAGTGGAGCTTCTCCAACCACACTATCATTACCTCAAACCTCTTTACTCATACTACTAAGCTCTTCAGTCAGATGGCACAGTTTTCATTTTATTCACAATACAGGGGGGTGCAAGTTGGGAGCAGGGCAGTGAAATGGCGGGGGACAGGGCGACTTGGAGGCGATTTGTTTGTGGCCACCCCAAACGGGATTGAGGCGTCTGGCAATAGATAGATAGACAGCTATCTCCAGATGACACTATGTAGTTTTGATGATGATGATGATGATGATGATGATGATGATGATATTTTCAAACTAGATGGATAAAGAGCAGCCTTCTTTAATTCCTCCAATATTAGAAGACTTTCCTAAACAAAATAAAGTCATCTGGTGGCAGCACAAATAAAATATAAAATAGCATCAGAATGAAATGGGTAATGGTTATAATATCTGCCACTCCCTCATTAACCCTATCAGGTTTCTGGGCCAGGCACATTATGTCTGTGCTAGAGTCAGACACTCTCATGCTGACCCACATCTTCGTGGCTCAATATTTTTCTTTGATCTCTCTGTGTAAATACATTTTTCATGGTAGAAAGATGGTCCTGGTGTCATTTTAAAGCTGAATAATTGTACTTTATCGCAGCATGTTAAAAAAAGGAGAATAACGAAAACAGAAAGTCAAAATGATGAGTTGAAGTTAGGCGAAAACCAAGAATTTTATATCTAGGCAAAGAAAACTAATCAGCAAAAAAAATAATAATAATAATAAGACATATAAATCTGGTTTAAACCATGCAAAACTACAATAAATTACCTTTACAATGCTATATAGATTATGGTTATTTCTGCATTTTATTGCATGGTAAAGCAAAAGGAAAAAGATGCACAATTTTTTATGATGCTCGGCTGCATATTTACTTTGTGATCTTTCTTTGACTGGTCAGGGTAAATACATTTTTTGACAGGATGCTGATGGTGGTGTTATTTTGAAGCTGAGTAGTTGTACTTTACCACAGTATGTTCAAAAAAGGAAAACAAAGAAAATATGTCACAATGATGAATTGAAGTTGGGCAAAAACCAACGTTTTTATAACTTCCCACAGAAAAATATTTAGCAAAAAAAAGAAAAAAAGAAATGTAACAAAATGATGCCAAAACGTGTCATCAGAATCTCAAAGGGTTACCGGTAACTCTTTCAATCCAGTGATACATTTTTATTTTACTCTTCCTATCTCCAGATGATTTTACTACTTTAAAGGAGACCTCTAGTAGCAAATGGATCAATCAAAACCATAGCTAATCTCTCTGGTTCAAAGGGTCTCTCCAAAGCTGAATCAAAGTCATCAGATATTAGCAGGAAGACAATAAAAAAGAAGGCAGTGCTCAATCCTTAACATGTGTCAGAATATGTTTTAAAACATCACTACTTATCCATACAGCTCACCTGAACTCCAAGTGGCAAACCATTATCAGACAAACCAAGGGGGACCTGGGTGACAGGAAAGCCGAGAGCATTGAAGATGGCAGCGTAGGTGAAGTTGAAGGGCCGCAGGAATGACTCACTGTGGTACGGGGCCAGGGTGGGGTGGCTTGGGAAGACCAGCACACCAGTATCACCTAACAGTCGCTGACCACACAATAAAAAGTCAGTGTATGGTACTTATAATAATAATATTCTATGGTACAGGCATTTTATTTGTTATATCTTTCTAAACTTGTATTAATTAAGTTCTAGGGCGAGCAGGTCATTATCCTTGCCTTAAATGGCAGGAAAAAGTAGCCTAGTTTGAGGGCCCCTATGCTCCTTATGGGACTTACAAGGGAGTAGATGAAAGATACAGATAATGTACAATATTTTTACAGTATAAAGATCGTCAGATGTGAAAGGATTGAACTTGCTGGTGAATCTCTTGAGTGTGTGGAAGAGTTTTGTTATTTGGGAGACATGTTGTGTGCTGGAGGTGGGGCTGGAGCAGCTCTGTGGCTAGGGTGAGAAGTGGTTGGAAGAAGTTCAGGGAGCTCTTGCCTCTCCTGACATTGAGAGGTCTCTCCCTACGTGCTAAGGGGTCTTTGTATGCAGCATGTGTTAGGAGTGTAATGCTGTATGGCAGTGAGACCTGGGCAGTGAAGGAGGAAGACATTCGCCGGCTCAGACGTACAGAAATGACAATGATTTTAGGTGGATGTGCAGTGCGTCCCTGCATCGAAGTCCTGGAGGGGCTAGGTTTACAATGGAAGAGTTGAGAGGTAGGATGGGACTGGAGTGTATTGGTGTTGTGATGAGGAGAGGTAGATTGAGGTGGTTTGGACATGTGGAGAGGATGGGGGATGATAATTGGGTGAGGAAGGTGAGAAGTGTTAATATTGGGGGTGGGGTTATGAGGGGTAGACCGAGAAAGACATGGGACGAGGTCATTAAGTGTGACCTTAGGGTTAAGGGACTGAACAGGGAGGCTGCAATGGATCGTGCAGCGTGGAGAGCCACCATTAGGTGACCAAGGCCGACACATGCAAGCATGTTGGAGCCTTTAAAAACGGAAACGAAAACGAATACTCTAGTATATCAACTGAAATGCTTTTTAATCTTGAGCAGGATGTATGTTCATTTAACTTTTACAACATTTTAATGCAGAGGAAAAGTTTTTCTTTAATACACACTCGTGTCAACGACTACCAGGTAAATATGTCAAAATACAAGAAGTAATACACAGTCAAATTCACCTGTATTTTCATCTGCAGAGCCTTCCACTTTGTCTCTCCCTTTGGCTTAGCTGGTGGAGGGCGAATAAACAAATGTACAGTTTTGTCCTTCTGAGATGTGTTCTTCCATTCTATCTCTCTCTGACGCTTTGGTCCTTGATGATATGTGTTCATTGGATCATCACTCTCTGATGCATCTTGTTCATACCTTTCCTGCCCTGGCATATCCCTCCACGGAACATCCTCCTTTCCCATCAGGACTTTCTGTTGCTGACTCAAGAACATTACCTGTAGAGCCAATTTCCCTAGAAGAGCCTGGGCAAGGGAAGGGGCAGTGTAGCGTGTACGGCCTAGCAGTGCTCTGGTGATTTCTGTCCAAATGTTAATCTCACCCTGTAAAGATGAAGGAGATAGTGAGTACTATATGATAATAACCCAAGATGTTTCTGACAGGCAGTTTGAGATGATGCATTATGTTTGGAAGGATATCTAAACAGTGCTGCTGTCAAATTTCCTGGGCTTTCATAGTGCAATCACTGCACAAGTTAACATTTCAAGCAGATTTTATGTTGCTGATGAGCAGCATATTTGGATGCAAAGAAAATAGAAGTATCACAGATATACAACTTATATGATTATTTCTTTTGTTATAAATGGCAAGAAGATCTACAAACTGATAAAAGTAACAAAACAGCATGGGTATATTGTAATCATTAGAATAAAAATTGGAATATACATGTGTGAGTAAGATAATTTACTGCAGTTTGTGTTCTTTAGTCAAATGGACAGGTGTTCCTTATGTCCAGCTGTACAATATGAGCAATGGTATGCCCTCCCAGAAATTACCTCTAACTTCTGTGTAGCAATCAGATTAATATATTTTCACACACCACTAAGAGTCTTATGAGCCATTAAGAGCCATATCAATCATCATTTTAAGCACAAACACAGCACAGCACTTAATGTTGATATAGGTGATGACAGTTAAGAAACTGTATTTTACCACAATGGACTCAGTATGATACCTTAATGTGACTGAGCTCTAATATGGAGACCCTCTTTAGTATAACTAATCTCTAGTTATGAAAACCCTGAAAATTGTTCATTATATCTAAAATAAGTTAAAGTGAGGACTTTTAAAATGAAGGTTTACTGCAAAATTTTAAAAATCTATCACATGATACAAAATATGATGCATCTGAACCTGGTTGTTTGCCAATTGCTGGGCAATGGGTGCCCCTTCCTCCCCCTCCTCTGCCAGTTTCTCCTTCCATATCTGGTATGACTGATGCAGTCCAGGAATCTTCACCTGAAATAACATGCCACTATCTTAGTAATATTCATTGGCATACTGCTGTTGATCTTCTGAATAATGTATCACTCCAATCCCCCTTTGAAGGCAGCTTTAGGAGGAAGGCACATAGCCATCTAATAACTCCACTCAGGCTCTTTAAGTAAGGACAATAAAATTATTCTAAATTATAGCAGACAGTAAGGGGAACCACAATGCCATGTACTCTCTGGTGCGGGCAGGACTCCAGGCCTGGTGTGACTCAATAGCGGTGCAGTTATTTATACCATATATATATATATATATATATATATATATATATATATATATATATATATATATATATATATATATATATAATATATATATATATATATATATATAAATAATATATATATATATATAAATAATATATATATATATATATATATATATATATATAATTTATATATATATATATATATATATATATATATACATATATATATATATATATATATATGAGAGAGAGAGAGAGAGAGATTTACCTAGTTATTCATTCATTCATTTAATTAATTTTTATCACCAATAATTACCAGTATGTAACTGCTTTACCCTTATCTTATATGGGGCATTACTATCCAAAAAACAAACTTTATTATCAGTGTAGTATAGCTAACTGTACACTAATGGAAAGTTCTGGCTATACTCCTGCTACTACTGCCCTAGAATAATCTGATCCATTACACCCAAGTGGCAATAATTACACATTTTCCTGATATCCACCCCTCCAAATCCTATCTCCCCCATAAGGGCAGGATCCACTTGGCCAGGCTGAGATGTGGACATCATCCAGCCCTCTTAAGTTACCAGAAGAGACTGGATGACTCCGTTGCTGATGCAACACAGCACCCCGTACTGTTAAGCACATTATGGACGATTCCATTGTGCATAATCACCTACGCCAACAACACAACATGCACTCCTTGAGAGCTCTGTGGGAAAGGCCGGTCTCAGCCATGACCTTCCTTAGGGATTTGGGGCTGTTCGGCTAGACTGCCTAGGGAACAACTACTATTACTACTACACATTTTCCACACCTACCTTGTGTATGATACAGTCATATGTGTGCTGAAAATGTTCTGTGACTCGTCTCTGTGCTGCCACTAAAGGTCCCACCACTTTGCTTGTCATCACCTCGTCACCATCACTTTCCATTGTGTAGATCTTCACACCACCAGGGTCCACCTGAGCCATTACAAGTTTTTTATTTATCTATTTGGCCATATTTTTGATGGATTTAGAGGCTTTCTAGCTCTGTTCCTTAGTGATTTATTTTGCATAATACAGCTTATCACAATACGCTTTTGTGTGCTGTTTATGTCATATCTTTTTTATATCTACAGATTGCATAAATAACAAACAAGAACACAGTATATTAATGTACCAGACACAGAAGTATCCTGGTAAGGAAGAGGTGCAGGGGAACTTCCTCAGTAATGGCAATAATTGCAATCCCAAGGTCAACTGAAAGTAGACTCACCAAACTGCAGGCTGAAACTGTCCTCCTGCAGTCCACTATCCTCCTTATGAAGGACATGGAGGAAGTTATGGGATGTTTGTATAACAGGGCAGCAGAGGTGACAAGTTATATCAGTGCCAATACGAGAAGGCGTCTTTCTGCAGTACTTCAATGAAAACCAGGGATATTTTGGCAGCAGTGGAGTCTATAAGGGTTTGCACAACTTGTAATATAGGTGCCTGCCTGTGTATCTTCCATTATCATACAGACATCATTGGGAGGTGTCAAGATTTATATTCATGGACCAACATTTGTCGGTAAAAATCAATACACATTTAGGACCTGTGTGTGTATGGTGTAGTTCTTATGAGTTGAAGTGGCATGCTGTGCATGGACTCTCGTTTCAAATATGGTGGAAATTTCTCTATGGAATGGTTTTATCATTATCATTAGCCTAACCTCTTTTTCCCATTCGAAGATGCAGTGAGGTAGGTTCAGAAAGTAAGAAAAGGGAAAAAGCATGACTGAGGGATAACTAACCAACAGCATGCCCACTGAAACTGGTTAAACACTAATTCACTTACAATTCAAACCCCCTCCCACATTCTGACTATTCACAGGCACACATGTGTGCTTCTTATTACTTATCAGAGTCAATCCAATAATTACTAGGTTAAAGAAGGGGTACCAAGCTCTTGTCATTGCTCCTCCATACAAAATTATGCAACCAACTCAGTCCCCTGCTAGTTCCCTAGCCTAGCCAGATTCCAGAGCTACCTTACTTTCTCAACACACTTATTTATGATATCCATGAACCTTCTTGGCTGACCATGCCTCCTTCCACTTTCCAACTCACTCACATATACCTATTCTCTCCATATGACCCTGGCAGCCAGTCAAGAAGTATTTTCCTTCTGTCCACTGCATTGTTTTTCAGCAGTTCATGGATTAACTGTCAATAAACTCAGCATGGTATGAACCCTGAAATACTCTCATACTGTACAACATTCACCTATCCAAGTTTCTGTGCTAAAACGCAACCAAATGACTCACAGGTTTGCCAAGGGAGAGTTTGTCAACTTTGTCCCGTGCAAGGATGGCCAGGACTGGGGCAAGATCTGAGGCATGGCGGGTGAGGGGGCCTGGTTCCTGAACTTCACTGTATTCCCTGTGGTCATATATGTTGCACCCACGCACACTAACCAGACCTGACAAGAAACAATCATACATAAAAATAAGTTCACAAAAAAATAAATAAATAAATCCATGCAAAAAATAATAAGTTCATGAAACAAACTAAATAAACCTATTGTGCAAACAACATTCAGTACTGTACCCAATAAACAGTACAGTGACAAAACCACTTGCTGCCATACACATCTTTGTGCTAGTGAGAGAAATGGGAGAAATGGAGTTCCCCCGAGCTAAGCCCTGTATTGGACTATATAGCCCAGCTAGGGTTACAGGAGCGAGCTACCACTCCCAGCACGGCAGCCCGGGCGAGGCTCGAACTCGCAATCCCCCGATTACGAGTCCAGCGCGCTACCACTGTGCTACCGCACCCCCCGTGCTAATGAGAGAAGCCTTTATTTCATTAGATCTTTAAAGTTTACAACATAGAACAAAATTTTCCTTAGAGCAATCATATTCTAATTACAAAGCATACTCTTCCTCTTGTGGAAAACTAACCCTTTCTGAAGCACCTTCTTTCCTAATTTCATACTAACATGGTAGTCATTGTCACAGAGAGGTGTAACTTCATCCTTATCACATGTCCACTGAATAAAGATAGTGAGGTGCCGGAGAGGGAAGTTTTCAAGTGGTGGCACTATTAATGTAACTGGCTGGCTCTGTTGTCCTGTTATACAAACATTCTTCAACTCCCTCCCTATCCCCCTGAAATGAGGACTGCAGACTGCAGGAGGGATACTTTAGCCTGCAGTCCACCAGGTTCATGCGAGATAAGTCTGGAGCTGTAACCACTACCACAGTATTATAAAGACAAAGAGAAAACTAATTAAAAGGTTCAAAGATAGTAAAAAATAAAAAAAAATGTAAGGATTAAACTCTGTAACTCACCAGCAGTGGGCTTATGGGCAAAGAGGCCACAGAAAAAGGCTGGTGTACGAACTGAACCCCCTGTGTCGGTCCCAAGTCCCAGAGGTGATCCACATGCACATACCAGAGCTGCCTAAAAGTAGGAAAGCCAATGGAGAAGGATTCTGATTTTCATGCTTAAAATTTACACATACATCATAACATACAGTATAAAAAAATTGGGTACACCTAGGATTCAAATACAGGTAGAGTACAGCACTCTTAAATCCACAAATCTGATGATATCTATTTTTAGGACATTCTTGCTACTTCCAGGAGACTTTATTTAGCTTTGGGGAGAATTTTTAAAATGAAGGAGTAAGATATTGCTTTCATTAACCCCTTCACCATTACAGGTCCTCCCTGATCAGAATAAAATCATACAGAGGAAGAAGGAATTTGAAAAAAAATCAATGTGGTGAAGAATGTGGTGTGTGCTTACCTCCCCCCCAGAAGAGCCACCAGGGGTCCTGCGTGTGTCATAGGGGTTGTTGGTGCGGCCATACACAGGGTTGTCGCTCTCCCACCACATACCCAACTCAGATATGTTGGTGGCGCCCAGTAGGATGGCACCTGGAGTTTAATTCTTGTTGGTCAAAGGGCCATATTCTCATCAGTTTAAGAAGTTTTATATCATCTTTTTCTTGACTGTTCTTTTTCACACTACACCTTAGTATTCTCTTCAAAAACTTTCACATTCCTGAATAACCCCTTCCATGCAGGTAATGAACAGCCGTGGTCATATAATATGCCCTAGCATGAATTCAGTATCCATCCATCCATCATCCAATTCTACATTGCCCCATGAGAAGCGTAGATGCCCGGGGCTAGGCAATTTGGTCCTGACATTTAAGATGAGAGTGACCAGCCTTCATCCCTGAGTGGCATTACATGAGCAATAACCCCAACCACCCCTTGGATATAAACCTTCACTGGCTTAATCCGATTGGAGTGCTGTAATTACCCACTAAACCACCAGGTGCCACAATTTGGTTATATGGTTACCACCCAGCGTAGTAAATGGTTTCCTGGTGCACAGGAAACCATTAGGCTTGTCACTCAGTGTAGAGTCGCCCATAGGCAGAAGGAAGAGAAAAGAATGAAAGAAAGAAAGACAAAAGAGGGAGTGTAAAGTCACCCGTAGGCAGAAGGATGAGGAAAGAATGAAGTAAAGAAAGACAAAAGAGGGAGTGTAAAGTCACCCGTAGGCAGAAGGATGAGGAAAGAATGAAGTAAAGAAAGACAAATGAGGGAGTGTAAAGTCACCCGTAGGCAGAAGGAAGAGAAAAGAATGAAGTAAAGAAAGACAGAAGAGGAAGGAAGGAATGGAGAGAGGAGAGGAAAGGGCAGACACCCGAGAGCAGCACTACACTGAGTGAGTGGATTCAGTAACCAGCCAAAATTTCTCAGTGCCCCCCCTTTTTTTTTTTTTTTTTGTCAGCCACTGTGCTACTATTTATACTTCACAATGGATCTCAGTGATCAATTTCCTACCCTTTACAGTACACTCACTCTACCTACCACAGCTCATGCCTACTGATTTTATCATATACCTTTCCTAAGTCCACAAATACTAAAAGCAGCTTCCTATCTGTTTTAACACCATTCTTCATCAAAGATCCTGGAAATAGTCCAGTTACTAAAATAATGGAATATGAAAAGAAAGAAGGAACTAAAGTGAATGAAAGGTGGGAATGTACTGAGTAACAAGTGTGTAAAGATCTTAGTAAGAGAAAGTAAAGTTAAATGATAACCAGGAAAAAAAGATTTATGTAAATTACATTTAAAACAGAAAATATTTTGGAAGGAGGTCCAAATCAATTATGATGATAATATGTGGTGGAGAAAGTGGAATGAAATGCTTGTGGGAAACATGCCAGAAGACCATGATGAGCAGAGCTGTACCAGTGGATTGAAAGAAGGCTGCAGTTGTGCCTTTGCACAGGAGAAAAGGTGACTGAAGTGAGTGCAAAAGTTATTGCATCTGTCCCTGGCATTTGCCACACAGCCTGTTCCATGTTTTATTCTATCTCCTGTATTGTGTTGTCCCTCCTGTTAGTCAGTCTCACCTGCCTTCTTCATACTGATAACTACTCGTGCATCACGGATGGCAGTTACCCCATCCCTGACCAGCAGACCTCCAGTTTGGGGAAGTCCTGGGGGACAATGATGTAAGAATTCAGTTACCGTACTAAGTATGTTTCTCACATCAACATGCATAATACCTCAAAACACTATGTACAGTATTCAGTTACTAAGTATGTTTCTCACATCAATATGCATGATACATCAAAATACTATGTACAGTAATACTAACACTTACACAGCACAGTACTGTACCAGTGTAACAGTAAGATATGTAGGACAAAAGAGAATACTACAGCACATGTAATACTGTATCTGTGAGGAGGAAGCTGAAGGTTAATGTAAACAAAAGTAAAGTTATGGTGTTTGAGAGGAATGAAGTCAAAGAGTGTGCAGTGAGGTTGGATGGTGAGGATATGGAGAATGTGAGTGCATTCAAGTACTTGGGTAGTGTGATGAGTAAGGATGGAACTTTGGGGGATGAAGTACGTGAAAGGGTACAGCAGGGAAGGAAGGTTGTTGGCACATTGAAAGCAGTGATGAGAAATAGGGAGGTGAGTATGGAAGTTAAGAAGTCACTGCATGATGGTATTGTGATCCCTACCCTGACGTATGGAAGCGAGGCGTGGACCTTGCAAGAGGGGAACAAGTCAAGAGTGAGAGCAGTGGAAATGAGTTACTTGAGAGGAGCATGTGGAGTGACATGGAGGGACAGGTTGACGAATGAAGAAGTGAAGGAACGTTGTGGGGTAGATGTGGATGTGGTTGAAAAGATTAGGAGAAATACACTGAGGTGGTTTGGACATGTGGAGAGGATGGAGAATGAAAGACTGACTAAGAGGGTGTATGTAGGTGAGGTGGAGGGGGGGAGAGGGAGGGGTAGACCGAGGATGAGGTGGAGGGATGGAGTTGAGAGGTATATGAGGGAGGGGGGGGTGAGTTGGGGGGAGGGGAGTCAAATGGTGGGTGACAGAGTGACTTGGAGGCGTTTTGTCTGCGGCCACCCTTTGCGGGATTAGGGCGTCGGGCTATAGATAGATAGATAGATAGATTATTGCAATAATGAACCAGTCACTGAAGCTAGAATCAGAACTGCAAGTCTGGTAAAAATAGATCACAAACTATGAGTTAACATGCAAAGAAAAAGACTATAACTACTGTATTGTACTGCATAAAGAAATGGCCAAACCATATGATCAGTGTATTAAGTTCTATGAATGCAACTCACCAGCAACAGCTATTGTCTCCTTCACAGTAAATGGGACCCCTAAGAGTGGCTGATGAATTCTCACCCACTCCTTGGTCAGGGTGCCAGTCTGGTAGCCCTGGTTACCAAAATACAGAGGGAATTATCATCTTGGACATTACCTGTTGTCCAGGACATACAAATACTGCAGTATTATTGCTGTAAAGGGTATGAACAAGCACAGAGATCCCTCAACTACCATAAACTAAATACAGTACAGTACAGTACTGTACAGGACATGCAAAACTTTATTGCTGCGAAGTGTCAGTACAAGACTCTTGCAAAGTAGGGCACAAAGACTCAGAAAGCAAGACTCCAATATTATACCTTGTCAAGGCGTTCGTCGACCAGTTGTGCCTGGAAGAGTGCTGCCTCAAAGTGTTCTTGGACAAGTGCATTTAGAATGGGGTTGACGTTACTGATGCGAGTCACGTATGCTCTAACCACCTCCAAACAGCTTATCTGCAGCAAACCACAAAACAATATAGTATCTTTGGAATGCTCATTTTATTAAACTTGGATGAAAAGGGGCTTGATATAAAATACTTAACTGAATAATGTACCTGCACACTGTACTTTACCTGGGCAAATTTTTAATACTATTCACTTTACATCCTCTTACATCTACTATTATGATCACACTAAAGATGGGCATTTTTCTTCTTAGAGTACTGCACCTGTAACATAATAATGACCACAGAATTTGCAGTGATGGTCAACCAGGGTACATGAAGATTTCTTGGGGAACATGGAATGGGGTGCACAGTACAAATGCAGTTTTATGGAGTTAAAAGAAAATGACACATAATCAAGCTCCGTTTTACATGATTTAGGGGCCCAGAACCACCCTCTAGTGAAATTCTTATGAGGAAACTTCATATGGGACCAGATTCCTTCACAATTTGACTCTCATAACCCAACCAAACTCAACCCCCCAAACTTTTATAGACAAAAGTTATACCAACAGTTGTAGGACATTTGAGATGCTACTTGCACAACGGAGCACAAAGCTTAAAGTAGGCTAACCATTTCAACTTCAGCACCTTAGTGACTTATATGCTATCATGCCCTGCCTTGTCACATAGATATCATTGTCTGCTTCACTTATTCTGATTTTTATCCCTGGTTTTATTCATACTTTTCTGGGATGGAACTGAGGGGAAGGGATGCCAACAAACTACAGATCTGCTTGCTTTAAGTAGGGTTTTAATAATATTCTTCTTTAATACAGTACAATAATTATGGTATATCTTTTCTTGGACTGGCAAAATCTTAAGAGTTATACCTTCTTTAATATTTGTAGTGTTAAAGCCAAATGGTTTCTTGTAACCCATGGAATCATTTACTACATTGGCTGGTAACCGTACATTGTAACTAACCGCTGTATGCCTGGTAGTGCAGTGGATGCAGTGGGTTAAGATGCTGCAAACAGATATGGTCCATAAGAGCTAATATCCAGCTCCATGGGGTGGTTTAAATATAGTATAATGCTCGTGCAACGCAGCTCATGGCATGTGACTGGCTGCTGTCCAGACTATGTCCTAGCCCTGGGCACCTCATCTCAGCTCCTAAAGCAGAATGACAGCTGCATAGATCAGTGGTTAGAAGTTTTGTATTACTGTGTAGTTTTTCCACAACCTTAGGTAATCTTTTCATCAACATCTGAAATGCTACATTTTCACTGCACTTACAAGGGTGGCCTTAACCAGTGTGTGTCCCTAAGTTACTCACTCGTGGAGTTACTGTACGTTTTGAACAGATGAAATCTGACACATTACAAATGTAGTGTTTTATGAGTGTCACATTTATAGATGGTCCATGGCAATATGTGGGATTTGGGTGGGCTACACAGAACCCATCTTCAGAGATGGGTTCTGAAACTGGGTTCTATGTAGCCCAAAAAGTTTGAGAAAACAAAAAATTCAAGCTCTAACCTATCTCTCTTCTACCCAACATTCCACTGTAGGCACATTTATGATGGAGTGAATGGGGGGGAGGGTGTATTGCTGGTGTCTGGTATGCATCTGAGGTGTGTGTAATTTACATCTAGGGGTGGTGGCGACCATCATCCACTCACTTGATGCAGTGCTGTCTATTTCTTCCTTAGCATTTATCATTCTTTTTTTTCTGTGCCTGTCCTCCTCTCATCCTATTTCTCCCATCTTTCCTGTCACTTCTTATTGCTTTTCATTCCTTTACAGGTGGCTTTACATTGAGTGACACGCCAAATGGTTTCCTATAAGCCAAGAAACCATTTACAACGCTGGGTGGTAACCATATAACCAAACCGTACGTGCTCCCTACGTGTCAACAAGTGGGTTGGTGAAGGGTTAGTGCCCCTCCCCGTAACACAAATAACTCAAAGTCAAATGGCCACCCCTTACGGGATTATGGCGTCTGGCAATAGATAGATAGGTATGTATGGGTGTGTCTGAGGGATTTATCCGAAGTCAAAGGAAAGTGGATGCTGTTGGGGTGGGTGCAGCTAGTAGAGGTGTCCGTTGTCTTGTTTTGTGCTTTCCTAAATGACCGCAGTTAGCAGCTGACGACTGGAGATATGATGGGTTGTTAGCCAACGTAGGGGAGTGTAGTAAGTGTTAGGCAACTTTCTCGCAATCTGTCTGTGGGAATCATATGGATATTCGAAGATATTCCAGAAATTTTCATCTCGGGGTTAATAACCTCCACAGCACTGAAAATGATATTCACCACGTCCAGACCTGTGACCTCGTAAGGGCTGACTGTACTGCACCATTGTCTATACTGTTATAAATTTCACTCCGTTAGCTCCAAAGAATATTGCAGGCTACACAACTTTCACATTTATTACTGGGTTGCCATTGATCCCAAAGCAATCAGACTACACGACGGCTTTCCCTCGCTAACCTAGTTAGCACCTAGCAGTTACCGTTGACTGAGACCAAAGGCGTTCAAGGAGGGAGTTAAGGGTCGCTTGTATAACCAGGCAGAGGAGCGACTTGGTCTATTGGTGGCACCACGTGAAGGCATCCCTCTCCAGCACCTCCCCCTCAGTATCACCAACTGTTTTATACTCTCCGCTTATGTTTGTAATTATTATACCTTTCGCTCACGAATGTTGTAGGCGAGGCTGGAGGCGGAGAGGAGCAGTGTAGGGTTGAAGACTGGAGGCAAGATTGTCTTCTTCCTCCATCCTGCGAGCAAGGCCATTAACACAGTCACCCATTGATCCCATAAAACCCTCAACACGCGCCACAATGGCCACAGAGACTGCACCACAAACCACAACACTTGCCCCAACATCTCGCCAGTAGGGAACTGTTGTCACCCGTCGTTCAGATAAGGAGGTTAAAGTGCCACCTGCTAATTGCGTAATCTTAACGCGTTACACACTGGGAATATGTTCATTTCATCATCAAAATATATATACTCCAAATATTTAGCATACCAGAGAGAGTGGGCTAGTTACTTTTAGTGTAGGCTCTTTTTATGCAAAACAAGACAAGAGACATTTGATAGCCCCACCCACCCCAACCTTTATCAGCCACCTCAACACATCTCAAGAGGTGTCTTCAGACACCACAGGCATACCTGACACCCCAGATGCACATAATGAGCACCTCAGACACCCCCCCCCCATCCCCCAATCAAGTCCACCCACCCTTTGGCACGCACCGTAAGTTGGATGCCTAAGCTATATAAATTAGGGTTGCAGATGGCCATAGTTCACTCTTCAGAAAGCCACAGTAACTGAGTGAGAAACCCGCATTGATTTGGCAGACCTGTGGATGCGGTTAAAAAAAAAAAAAAATGATCGTAAGTGGTGGGATAATGTTCATTCCACACCGCTACTCCGCCACTCCTTGCATCTCCAGTACCTTCCGGAATCCCATTCAGCACAAAGGCAAGTAAAGTGTAACGGACCTGATGGCCCTTTCGAGGCAATTAGCTACAGAGAAGGTCATGACTAAGCTTGAGTGCACTAACTTCCCTGCGTTGAATCTCACCCATCCTTTATTGAAATATTTGTATACAACGTTAACTTTATATACTGCTATCACGTCTGCCCATGTTGGCTCTGTAACAGTGGGTCTTACAGTTCCACACACGTCTGTCAACACTCCTAAGCCACTTGATTCGCGAGCTTGCTCAGTTCCGTCCTGCAAAGCCCCAGAGACAGATGCAGGAGTGTGAATTCCTCTCGATAGGATCACGGATGGGATGGGGGGGGGTGACATGGACCGGGATCCCTACTGAACCCCAGTTATCAAGACAATTAAAGAGAAATAGAAGATGCTTGAGATTTGACTGAAGAATGAAATTAAGGTCCGCCAGCTTGCCCAAGGAAATGCAGCATGATTAAATAAATAAATAAATAAATAAATAATAAAACGGTGGTTGTCCTCGACTCTCGACACAAAACCTGGAAACTCAAAGGATTCATGTAGCCTATTTGCACGATTTAACCTATGATTCCATCATGCTTTTAAAAGATTCCCCCTTCCACCCCTCAAATAAGTGTCTGGGGGCATTTGGCCAAAATAACAAATGGAAGGCGCACACACACACACACACACACACACACACACACACACAGGTATCTCCGACTAAAGAGACTTCTGAATTTCAGTTTTTCTAATATTTAATTACAGGTCAGTTCTACTTTGCTTACTTTTTCCAGTTTCCGTGTCTTCCCGTTCTGTGCGACAATAAAGGATGCTGCGACTGACGATGAGGATGAGGAGGAGGAGAAGGAGGAGGAAAATGAAAAATCTAAGCATCCCAAAAAGATAGTTTTATTAAAATTATTCTAAGAGTAATGGCCAGGGCCGGATTTAGGCATAAGCTTAGGGCTTTTCAGTAAGAAGGGGTCTTTCATTTTTTTTTATTTGTCACAGTTTTATAATTTCTATTTAAGTAATGCTTTAACCTCTGCACGGATCTGTTATGCATCGTGGCAGCATTTTCAAGTTCAGTTGATACACACCCTTATTTAGTGTTGGCAGTTGCTATCTTATCTTTTTTTTTTTTTTTCCTTGAAGGGGACAATCTTGCGTGTTTCTAGACTTTGGTTCCCTCTTCCTTGCTTTAAAAATAAAAATACGGCCTCTAGTACAGTTTCCCATGGCATACGGTCTGTCTATCTTTTTATCTACAGCCAGACGCCTTACTTCCTTAAGGGGTGGCCACAAACAAACTCCCTCCACGTCTCCCTGTCCTCTGCCATTTCCCTGCTCTCCCTCCAACTTGAACCCCTTTCCCTCATATATCACAGGGTATCACAATGCCTAAATCCGGCTCTGGTAATGGCACAGCCTCAAATGAACTAGCACAGTATGTTGCAGTAGTAATGAACACGACACGAATTATAATTTTCTTTTTCTTATCCCACAGACCTCACACACGTATAAAATTCACCAGCCATGTACAATTAACATCATTATCAGTTCCATTCAAAATATCTGTCTTGGATTATACGTTAAATTTAATGTGGCTTTGCTCTGTGATAACCGTCGAAGTGCGTATACACCGCAGATATTTCATTTATTATACAGTATCAGTTTCATTCTCTCTCTCTCTCTGCATCAGTTATATATTATTCACTTCATTCACTTATACAGAATCTCTTTCCCTTCCTCTCTCTCTGCATCAGTTATATATTATTTACTTCATTCACTTAAACAGTCTCTCTCTCTCTCTCTCTCTCTCTCTCTCTCTCTCTCTCTCTCTCTCTCTCAGTTCATTTTTGCTGCTACAAGACGGTTTCATCCAACATAGAAAAGGCCTGTCGTACTAAATGGGTGTATCAAGGCTATATCTTACCCCTTCAGTTCCAAATATTACTGCACAGCTGACTAAAATCGTTGGGAGTTTGCAAAAATAAAATAATATAAAGTAAAATAAAAATAAAGCAAATTAAAATAAAATAAAACTAGAATGGCATCAGTAGAGCGCATACCTCCGCCATCAACATCCATGCAATATTCACTGAAAAATTTTGCGAAAATATCGAAAAATGCCTTATCTCGCTATGTTACAGAAAGTGAAAAGAAATTCCTGGATCTGCACCTTTATCCGGATCGGCACCAAAATTTAATGGAGTCTATTCTGGGGCAAGGCCCATTCTTCCACCAAGTTTCGTGGAAATCCGTCCGGTAGTTTTTGTGTAATCTTGCCTACAAACCAACCAACAAACAGACGGACAGGGGCGAAAACATAACCCCCTTGGCGGAGGTTATAAAATAAAAGAATGTAAAATAAAGTAAACTAAAATACAACAGTTAGATAAAATAAAATCAGGTTAAATAAAAGAGAATAAAGTTAAATAAAATAAAAGAGTAAAAGAAAGTTAATTTAAAAAGTTGAATATAAACGGTTAAATATAATAAAATAAAATAAAGTTAAATACAATAAAATGTAGATAAAATAAAATAAAGGAAATGAAATAGAATAAAATAAATCCTCGGTCTCATTGAGTTCAGAATCATCACTTTTTATCAGATGTTTGTATCTCTTTGTCCTTTATTAGTAATTCACCGGGTCGGTCAGGATCACCTGATGGTCGTGATCGTCAGCTTTTACCCTCCCGGAAGGGAGCTGAGAGCTCATATAGTCCGATCTAAGGGCAAGGCTGTGACCTTCACACACGCACACACCCGTCCCCTTGCTCAAGGGGGACAGTAACCACCCACTTCGTCAGTGAAACTTTTCGCAACCTGAGCGAGGCGCGAACTCCCGTCCACCAGTTGGCAAGCGAGAACGTTACCACTGCACCAGCGAGCGGTGTGTGTGTGTGTGTGTGTGTGTGTGTGTGTGTGTGTGAAACATGACATGGTATAATTATAAGTATGTGTGGGAATTTTGATAAGGGGAATATTATTGTGTGTGTGTGTGTGTGTGTGTGTGTGTGTGTGTTCTTACCTACCTTACCTAATTGTATCTTTACAGGAATGAGTGTGTGTGTGTGTGTGTGTGTGTGTGTGTGTCTACCGGGCCTGAGAGAGGATGGTGAGCGTGCCTTGAGAAGAGTCCAGCAGTACTGTGTCACCTGCGAACAAGAAAACCAGGTAAGCCAGGTAGAAGAGTTAATTAGGGCCAGGTAAATGCACCAGGTAAGCTCTTGCACCTGGATACCTGTCCCCCCAGCCACCTCCCCAAAGAAATAAGGTTTTTCTTAGTGTACGGTTCCCTAACACCTTCTCCTGAGCGAATTATTCTCCATACTACACCTTACTGCTCTCTTGGGTGCTGTTTTTATCTTTTAAACACTAACATCGAATGAAAAAATAGTAGTGAGAGAGAGAGAGAGAGAGAGAGAGAGAGAGAGAGAGAGAGAGAGAGAATATGTAATCCCGATCCGTTTTTAATCGAATAATTATGGAATTTTTACGCAATATTCTCAAAAATTTGTTGGTTTCTGAAAAGGTTACTCCTGAATTATGAATGTCATCCATCAGTTTCGTTATATCGCTGTGTGTGTGTGTGTGTGTGTGTGTGTGTGTGTGTGAATCATGACACTGTATAACTGTGTGTATATCGGAGAATTTTGATATGTGCAACGTTGGGTCTGGTTAGTACCTGGATGGGTGACCGCCTGGGAACACCAGATGCTGTTGGCATCCCTACGTCAAGTGGGGTTGGTGGAGGATTAGTGCCCCTCCCTGTAAAACAATTAACTCTAAGCCCTTGGCCACCCCATTTGGGATACATGGCGTCTGGCAATGGATGGATGGATGGATGGAATATTATAATCGTGTGTGTGTGTGTGTGTGTGTGTGTGTAATTCACCGGGTCGGTCAGGATCACTTGATGGTCGTGATGGTCGTGATAGTCAGCTTTTACCCTCCCGGAAGGGAGCTGAGAGCTCATATAGTCCGATCTAAGGGCAAGGCTGTGAACCTTCACACACGCACACACCCGTCCCCTTGCTCGAGGGGGACAGTAACCACCCACTTCGTCAGTGAAACTTTTCGCAACCTGAGCGAGGCGCGAACTCCCGTCCACCAGTTGGCAAGCGGGAACGTTATCACTGCACCAGCGAGCGGTGTGTGTGTGTGTGAATCATGACACTGTATAACTGTGTGTATGTCGGGGAATTTTGATATGTGGAATATTATAATCGTGTGTGTGTGTGTGTGTGTGTGTGTGTGTGTGTGTGTGTGTGTGTGTGTGTGTGTGTGTTAGGCCTACCTGTGCTAACGATGTGTGTGGCACCTGCTACCCCCACCACGCAAGGCAAACCGTACTCTCTCGCCACCACCGCACCTGCACATCAAAATAATAATAATAATAATAATAAGAGTAATCATCATCATCATCATTACCACCACTACCACCACCACCATCATCATCAATACCACCACTACCTCCCATGCCACCACCACCACCACCATCATCATCATCAATACCACCAATACCACTATCACCACCATCACCACCACCATCATCATCAATACCACCACCACTACCACCACCACCACCACCACCACCACCACCACAATGAACCAGTGTTAGTTTGATATCGAGAGGGTCCACACAGATAAGAGTATTATGAATGAGATTACACAGAGATAAGACCATCACTTTTTTTTTAAGAAGATGAACTGAGGGAGGAAAAACAAAAAAAATAAAATAAAACAATCCATACATGCCCAGGAAAACAAGTGTGGAAAAGTTACATACTGGAATTAACAAGAAAATAGAGGCCAGGATACATAATACATATAAAGATACATCATTAGGATACAAAACAGGGGCTGGGAATACATAGATACATAGAGGGAGGGTTAGGATGCATTAGGATGATACAGGAAGGCAGTGTGGCTTAAACTGAGGGTTGGATAGAGATGAATTACAGCTCTGAGGATACATATTAAGGAGTTTGGATACATATTAAGGCGTCTGGATACATAATAAGGACTCTGGATACATAATAAGGAGTCTGGGTCAATATTAAGGAGTCTGGATACATGTTAGTGTGCCAAAATACATGCTAATAGAGGGTAATATGCATAACACGTGGTGAGAATACAAGCTAGGTGGTCAGAATACATCTTAGCCGGTAGGGATACATACTGTACTAGAGGGCTTCATAGGATACAAGACCGTATTCTGTTCAGTTAAGGAAGCTCCCCCACAGGTTCTCCCGAGCGATTTATATCGCTTATTGAACATTTCCTTCCAAAATCGCCATACTCTGCATTAATAAAACGTACAATAGAATATCAGCCAGGTGACATATCCAAAACTAAATTGCTAAGGAAAAGGTTCTAGGGAGACGAGGGAGATGAAATACGTATCAGAAGGGAAGGATTAAACAGCAAAGAGTCAGGATACACGACAGACGAACGTATCACATAATAGCTAAGATACACGACAAACTGCTAGGATACAGTACTTAGAATCTACTACTGCTAGGATACTCTACTTAGAATCTACTACTGCTAGTATACTCTACTTAGAATCTACTACTGCTAGGATACAGTGCTTAGAATCTACTACTGCTAGGATACTCTACTTAGAATCTACTACTGCTAGGATACTCTACTTAGAATCTACTACTGCTAGGATACTCTACTTAGAATCTACTACTGCTAGGATACTCTACTTAGAATCTACTACTGCTAGGATACTCTACTTAGAATCTACTACTGCTAGGATACAGTACTTAGAATCTACTACTGCTAGGATACTCTACTTAGAATCTACTACTGCTAGGATACTCTACTTAGAATCTACTAGGACTAACCATGGGAAATAAGGCCTCCTATTTCAGTGACCACGCCTGCTAGTAGAGGGAAGTAAGGAGTCCAGCCCACGTCCGTACTAGCCGTCACTAGCACCTCCCCTCGCTGTGATGAGAGAGAGAGAGAGAGAGAGAGAGAGAGAGAGAGAGAGAGAGAGAGAGAGAGGGAAGAGAAGAGGAGTGGAGAAGGGAAGAAAAGAAGAGATTACAAGAGAAGGGAAGGGAAAAAATATGTAAGAAAAGAAGGGAAACGGTGAAAATAACAAGGAAAGAAAAGAGAGAGAGAGAGAGAGAGAGAGAGAGAGAGAGAGAGAGAGAGAGAGAGAGAGAGAGGGCAAAAGGAGTGAAAAGTGGATTGAGAAAAAGGAAGGAAGAAGGAAGACAAGGAAAGAAAAAATGGAAGACAGGTGAAAAACAGGAGGATAAAAAATGAAGAGATGAGAAGGGAGGGAAAAGGAGAGACAGAAGAGGAGAAAAACGAAGAGAAAGAGCGAAGGAACAAGGAGAAAAAGGAGGAAAGATGAGGAGGAAGGAAAATTTTGGATGAAGAGAGTAAGAAACATGAGGAAATTATATTAAATGTGAATGCAGATAATTTCACTATTATATTTGCCATTCTACTCTCCATCTATCTATGTCTTATTCTAATATATTCGCTATTTTACTCAAAGTCTATCCATTTACAGTTGTTTTTACGCATATTACCAGATTATGGTGTTGTGGGTATGTCGGCGTGTGTGTGTGTGTGTGTGTGTGTGTGTGTGTGTGTGTATTACCTGTATGTGCGTGGCGTGCATCAAATTAGTCACAACCCTGGCCTTCGCAGTGACCTGGCCGTGACACACAGGCGTCCCCGTCAGCACGCGACACCCATCCCTCTCCTCCACCTGGCACTCCTCACCTGCACGCACCTGGGGAAGAGATCAGTTACAATATATAATTCTCTATCATTATATTTTTTTTATGAAAGGAAGAAGGAACCAAAGGCTAGAAGGCCGCATGAACTGTCCCCTCCAAGAAAAAATAAAAACAAGATAACAGAGAGCCAAATTCAAGCTCCATTCATTTCGAGATGCCAGGACACACTGCGTTTAAAAGACTGGAGGCCATAGGCAGTAGGAAATACAGACAGAGGAAGACAGTGCCAGAGTTGACCAGTTGCATACATGGACTGGGAGTACCGGATACCTTGCATTAGAGAGTTGGACAGAAAAGGGATGAGAGTTTGCTGCTAGGCGGGTGCTACGTTGCGGATTACCGTCGGTCCATTTCTATGACAACCTCCTATACTCTTTTCACATTAACTTGGCCTAAGACTGCCATCCTTTCTATCATGAATACTGAG
>NC_136991.1:50521193-50616193 GCF_032717465.1 Coenobita brevimanus | reverse complement strand
GTGTGTGTGTGTGTGCTGATACTTACATAGATATAGACGCACATAATAAACATCACTCGGGCTGCTGAAACGGGTCCCTCGTACCTCTCTATTCCCCACTGCAAATGCTGCAAGGAAAACCATTATTATTATTATTATTATCATTATTATTATTATTATTATTATTATACACTGTCGCCATCATCATCATCATCAAGCATACTCCATCATTATCATCACCACCACCATCACCATCATCATCATCATCATCATCATCACCATCATCATCATCATCATTATTAAAACCTCAATAATGACCTAGGACCATTTCTCACCTGTTTCTCTGTAACAAGATGACCGAAGATGGCAAGGTCTAGGGCTTGCTCTGCTGGCTTCACTTCACACGAGTCCAGAAAACGCAGCCGCATCTGTAAGTAGGTAAGTAGGTAGGTAGGTAGGTAGGTGGAAGGGTAAATGCGTGGAAAGGTTCGTTGGTGGGTAGGTAGGTCAGAGGGTGAGGCAGAGGACAGGTGAAACGGAAGGTAGGCAGGTGGGTAAATATATAGGTAGGTAGGTAGGTAGGTAGGTGGGTAGGTAGGCAGGTAGGTAGATAAGTAAGTAGGTCTGGATTATGTAGGTAGACATGCACAGTACGTAAGTAGGTAGAGGAACATTACCACCTTACTCATTCTACTTTCCATCCCTTGCCTCTCCCCTGCCTTCCCCTCCACCTTTCCTTTCCCCTCTCCTCGTCTATTCCTTTCCTCCCCTCTCCTCCTTCCCTTTCTTCCTCTTCCACTCCTCCTCCCTACTTCTTCCTTCTCTCTAATATTTCCCTCTTTTCCTTTCCCTCCTTCTTACATTCGTCTTCCTCTTCCTCAGCTGAGTCTTCCCTCTTACACTTCCTTCCTCACCATCCACCTTCCTCTCCCCTTTCATCTCTTCTTACCTCCCTTTCCCCATTCAGCTCCCCCTCTTTCCTCCTCCCAGTTCCCTCCCCTCTCCCCCCACTTCCTTCTTTTTTTCCTCTCCCCAAATCCCTCCCCATCTCCTCACAAATGACTTTATAAACTCTTCTTACCTCTCTTTCCCATACAGCTCCCCCTCTTTCCTCCCTTCCCCCAACTTCCTCCTTCCTTTCCTCTCCCCAGATCCCTCCCCATCACCCCACAACTCACCTCAATGATGTTCAAGAAGGCCATAGTGTTGTAGGAAGGAATGGCTGTCTTGTAAGGGGAGAAGTGTGTGTAAGGCCAATCGAACAAGGCCACCTCTCTCTGGAAGTTCACGTTAAATAAAGGTACGACCAGGGATAGACTGAGAGGCGTTAGGCTCCCAGGCAGCACCTCACTGCAATGGAAGGTAAAATAGTAGTAGTAGTAGTAGTAGTAGTAGCAGTAAGAGTAGTGGTGGTGGTGGTAGTAGTAATAATAAAGTAATAATGACGATGATGATAATGATGGATATGATGATGATGGTGATGATGGTGATGATGGTGATGATGATAATGCTGCTGCTGATGATGATGATGATAATAATAATAATAATAAAATGATAATAATAATAATAATAATAATAATAATAATAATAATAATAATAAAATGATAATAATAATAATAATAATAATAATAATAATAATAATACTTTCAATAACAACCCCTCTTCTCCTTGGACTGGATTGCAGCTGACAATGGAAGCTACTTAGCACCTTTTCCGTGGCGACTTATTTTCCCCATTACCCCTTAGTGTCCTCTTTTATGTCACTGATACAACGTCGATATTAGAAGTACATAAATAACACACAAGACAATATTAAAATGAAATGGGCAAATAATGAAATAGGTATGTAATGAAATGGGCAAAATGAAATAGGTATATAATGAAATAGGCATATAATGAAATAGGCAATATAACGAAATAAGCAAAATAATAAAATAGGCAAAACAATGAAATAGGCGAAATAATGAAATAGGCAAAATAAATCGCTATGAAGGCTGCGTTACGAAATCCTCAAAACCAGTTAAAATACGACTCTCAATGCAATTCCGTATTTTATATTTTCTTTTCACAATTTCGCGGGGGGGGGGAGTGGATAGGGAAATTGGCGGGAAATATTCAAATGATTAACAAAGCCTCACTATTTCTCCCCATCACCCACCATCGTGTCAAATATACCCCGCCACTAATACCACTACACCAGTCCTCCTAATACCACTACACCAGCCCTCAGTGAGACAGCTCTAGCGGGTATTCAGTATGGGCGGTAGGTATTAGCGTCGAAACTGTGACAGGCGAAAGATTGTATTATGCAGGAGAAATATCAGACCATAGGGAACGGACTATGGAATCTATACCCACAGAGCAACACACAATATCCTAACCCTTTCAACCCAACCCAACCTGAAAATTGAGTACAGTGCATAAATTGAGGCATGTGGAGAGGGTGGGGAGTGAGAGACTAAGTAGGAGAGGGTATGTGAGAGAGGTGGAAGGGGGGAGAGGGAGGGAGAGACCGAGGATGAGATGGAGGGATGGGGCAGAGGGGTATATGAGTGAGAGGAGTGTAAGTTGGGGTGAAGGCAGCGAAGTGGCACGGGATAGAGCGATGGCGATTTGTTTGTGGCCAGCCTTTGCTGGATTAAGGTGTCTGGCTATAGATAGACAGACAGAGAGATAGATTGATAGACAGATAGATATACAGATAGACAGACTGACCCTGTGTTAGCCCGGGTCAGCAGCTCGTGGTCAGTAAGGATGGCGGAGTCCTGCTCGTGTGCCAGCTCCCAGTCACTCCAGCCATCTCCTGTCGTGATGGGCCGGGACTGCAGCAGGTATATGGTGCCCTGGGGAAGACGGGAGGTTAGAGAAGGTAAGAGGGACTGAGTAGCCTATCCCAGGGGCCCTACGCTCCTCATGGGGAAAAAAAAAAGGAGAAAGAAAGAGAAACAAAGAAGGGGGGCTTGTATGAAAGACAGAAATATAGACTTAAAACTAGCAGTCTGTTTTATTTACATTATTAGATGCATTGCAATCAGATGGGTTACAAAGTCCACGTCGCCTGTCCCCTGTTATTACGCTGCCCTCCCTCCAACTCGCACAGTCCCTCTCATATACCTCTCCATCCCTCCACCTCATCCTCGCTCTCCTACTCGCTAAGGGCAATATTAGCACAAAATTAGCTTAGAGGCATCAGGGTGAACATATACTAGGCCTCTCTCTCTCTCCCTCTCTCTCCCCCTCTCTTTCTCACCTGCGCCATGGCAAACTCGATGTCCCTGGGCCCGCCAAAGGCCTGGTGCACGTATTCTGCCACCCTGGCCACCCTCAGCGCCTCCCCTGCCTTCAACGCCTCGCCCTTCCTCGCTGCCTCACCCACACTCACTTCTTCCGTGCCTCCGCCCTCTGAAATATACATAGAAAATAGTCTCCATATCTACCTACCTATTTATCTGTCTGTCTATCTATCTATCTATAGCCAGACGCCTTAACCTAGTAAGGGGTGACCACAGACAAATCACCTCCACGTCGCACTGTCCCCTGCCATTTCTGTGTCCTCCCCCAACTTACGCCTCCCTCTCTCGTATACCTCTCTACTCCATCCCTCCACCTCATCCTCAGTCTCCCCCTCCCTCTCCCCCTGTCCACCTCACTCTCACACACTCTCCTTTTATTGGGTGGTGGAGGGGGACGCCTTCACGTGGTAGCACTGATATAGCCAGGCGACTCACTGCCCCACCCACACTCACTTCATCTGCGCCTTCGTCATCTTGGAAATACACAGAAAATAATTTGTACATAGACAACCCTTTTCTGTGGTGTATGTAATTTTTTGTTAGTTATTATCACCACTCACACCCACGTCTGTGCCTTCACACTCTCTCTCTAAAAAAAAGAAAGAAAAAGAAAATAGAGGTGATATGCTGACAATCTAGTATACTGACAACCTGGTGTACTTAGAGGTGGTATACTGACAACCTGGTATACTTGAGGTGGTATACTGACAACGTGGTATACTTGAGGTGGTATACTAAACTGGTATACTGACAAACTGGTATAGTAGAGATGGTATACTTGCTAAAGGTGGTATACTCACCCTTCAGTACACACTGCGTGGTCTTGGCGCCCTTGGTACTTGATGCTATTCTGAGTTCCCCCCGCCATCCCCTCCTCACCACCACTGTGTCTGGTTCGCTGCTGCCTGATACCACGCTCTGTACAAATACCACACCGTTATTACACCATACCAGCGTTAATACCATCCTACCACACCGTTATAGTCCCTGGTGTTTAAGGTGTAGTGTGTAGTGTGCCGTGTAGTGTCTAGTGTAGTTAGCATTACCTCTCCTTGTCCATAGTTAGCGGTGATGGCAATAGTAGCAGGTGTAGCAGTGATGGAGTCAATTGTAAACACTACTCCTGTGTGTTTAATGTAGTGCGTAGTGTATAGTGTAGTGATATGTAATAGTGTACAGTGTGGTGAGAAGTAATAGTGTGTAGTGTAGTTAGCATTACCTCTCCTAGTCCGTAGTTAGCAGTGATGGTAATAGTAGCAGGCGTAGCGGTGTTGGGGTCGGCTGTAAACACTACGCCTGCCACCTCAGCTGCCACCATCTCCTGCACCACCACACCCACCCCGCTCTCCACTGCCTGCCCACGTTGTCTGTGTCGCAATATATAAATAGATAAATAGACAGATAGATAAAGAGGAAGATAGATAGGTAAGTGAATAATGTATAAAAACCAATAAGAAAATAAACAACAGAAGCGAAACAGTGCCCCACCTGAGATGCTAGAGAGACAGACAGACAGAGACCCACCTGCGACACTCAACATGTGATAAGAGTTTGAAGGAGAGGGAGGGACAGACAGACAGACAGACAGAGATACAGAGAGAGACAGAGCGATAGAGAGAGAGAGACAGAGCGATAGACAGACAGAGGCCCACCTTCGATATTCTACGCTGTGGTAAGAGAAGAGTGAGGCCCAGCAGGTGGTGATGGCTTTCAGAAGTTTGTCCCTGCCTCGCACCCCCAACACAGTCTGGTTCTGGCCCGCTGCTGACGCCTCCTCTCCATCCTCACTACACCCTGAAGACCGCACCGCTACACTGGGTACACATAGGATAGCAGTAAATTAATATAACACACACACACACACACACACACACACACACACAGCATCGTGTTCAGTATTATATGTAACCACCTCCTCCCCATCCTCACTACACCCTCACATACACACACACACACACACACACACACACACACACACACACACACACACACACACATATAGGGCGACAGCTCAGTGGAATGAACAACCAAATGAAATACTGTGTGCCAAAACAATTCATAAATTTAAGGATATGTATGATAAAAGTGATTTAATATATGGGACACTACGAGCTTGACTCATTCCTGTTAAGATACAATTAGGTAAGAACACACACACACACACACACACACACACACACACACACACACACACACACACACACACACACACACACACACACACACACACAGCATTTCAGTTCAGCATTATATGTAACCTAACTCTTGCACTCAACGCTCAACAGGAGAAAGAACAGGAAAGTTATTCAGTACATGACCTGGCAAGACACAAACACTTCCACGCTGGCCACTCATACAGAACAAATACAGGACAATAGTGTAACATGTAACCCAACCTTTGTAACCAGCCCGTACATACAGAAATGAAATACTTGACAAATGACTACTGAATGGACGAGATATCCCATACGACGAACATGTTATTCTTTTCCAGTTCATCTATGCTTTATGGATTTAAGTTCATGTGTTTCAAAGTGCCCTATATTGGCACTCCTTTTCGTATCCAAACTTTACACTGATCAGAGAAAGTGATGCTCAAATAAACTTTTCTGAGTCTGTAAGAAATATACACACAAACGGATATGTTTTGTTCATCTTCTCAGTAAATAACACGTCAGTAATTCTTCCATCTGAGTCAATCACTTCACTTACCAGCATTTATCCAAGTCTTGCCACAGGTCCAGGGCAGCCGAGGTGAGGGCTTCAGCCACCTGGTCACACACAGCAGTAGACTGGCACACCTCCACCGCCCTGACAGCAAAGAAGGGGCCGTGATGGAGGTAAAGGCAGGGAATTAAGTGATATCACAAATCCTACTAAAAATAAATAGGCCTTGTTAAGGATATGTGTTGCCCCATTATTCCACAGCCTCTGATTCACACGTCATGTCCGTCACTTCCTTCCCTGACGCTAATCAAAGGGGCAGGGAAATACGCCAAGCCCCTCTCATCTTAGGAATATTAGCCAGGAAAGTGAGTAGTGGCATGGAGAGGTAGGGTTTAGGGGTGGGGTACAAGGTAAATATTTGCCTTCCATCCCTCCTATCCCACCTTGCCCTCTACCCTCCCTACCTTCAGCCTATCCTACCTATCTGTCCCCTTGCCTCTCCCTTACCTACCCCATGCCCCCCACCTTCGCTCTCCCCCTGCCTACCCTTTCCCCATCCCTCCCTAGCTCTGTGTCTCCTGCCTCACCCTGCCTGCCACTCTTTCTTCCCCTCTGCCTGCCCTATCCCATCCCACCTCACCTCTGTCTCTCCTTGCCTCTCCCCCAACTTTCCTTCTTCCTGTGCTTACCCCTGTCCTATCCTACCCTACCTCTGTGTCTCCCTGTCTCCTCTCCCCTGCCTTCCGCCTTTCGTTCTCCCCGTCTCTCCCTTTATCCCATCCTATCTGCCTTTAAGTCTTCCTGTCTCCCCGCTGCCTTTTAACCCTCCCTCTTCCCCTACCAACCCCTATTCCATTCCATCTGTCTGCCTCTCAGCTACCCTTTTTACTGTCCAACCTGCCAACATCCGTCCTATTCTAACTGCCTTCCTGATCTCTCCCAGCCTTCCTGCCTCTTTATCTATGTCCAACCATCCATCCATTTTTCTGTCTAGCTGTAAGTTCATCTCTCCATCTATCTATCTATCTACTTATCCATCCATCTACCTTGCACATGCATCCCTGAGAGGTGCCTGCTGTGGCAGTGCCGCAGCCTGCCTCACCGCCCGCACTGCCTGCCTCAGCTCTGGGTGTTCCTGCAGCTGCCTCTCCCACGCCGCCGCAGTCACCACCACGCCCGCAGGCACCTCATACTCCTCCTGAAGGATAGGCAGACGGAGATAAGATACTGACTGATAAGAGACGTTTACCCTCACCTGCTATCTCTCCACAGTAGTAAAATATGATGTTATGGACAAGATATGATGTGTGGATGTAGTGTTATCTTTTACCTGCCATTAAATAACAGGTAATGGGCTAGAAGAGGACACTGATCTTTGTTAGGTATGATTAGGCTATTCTTTTCCCCTTCATGGTCCAAGTCGGGCTGAAACTGTTGCGTCTGTACCATCTTCAAATTGACAGAACTTTGATGTGTGGGTGTAATTTCTTCTTGACTGGTTTGTTTCTCTCTCTCTCTCTCTCTCTCTCTCTCTCTCTCTCTCTCTCTCTCACATGCACATCTCATCTCATTCCATTCCTTCTCATCATATCTCAGTCTCACCTCATCCCATCCCATCCCATCCTATCTTAACCTATCCAATCCCATCCCAACCCATCCCATCCTAACTTAACCCAACCCATCCCATCCCACCCTAACCTATCCCATCCAATCCTATCCTAACTTAACCCAACCCATCCCATCCCATCCTAACCTATCTCAGCTCATTCATACATCATCCCACCTGTTACCTGTCCCATCCAATCCCACTCATCTCATCCCATCCCATCCCATCCTCTCACCTGGTCCGGATTAATGAGTTCCCTATAGGCCATAAGGAAGGCCAGGGACGCGCCCTTGCCCCCCGTCAGGTCAAGGCAGCGGCATCTGGGGTCATCCAAGGTCACCACTAAAGGGGCGCCGTCTTCTAGGTCAACTCGGGGCACTTCGATGGCCGGCAGGCTTTCTCTCTCAGGCACAGGGCACAGGTCGGTGTATCTGTGTGTAGGGTAGGGTAGGGTAGGGTTGGGTAGGGAAGGGAAGGGTAGGGAAGGGTAAAGAAGGGTAGGGTAGGGTAGGGTAGGGTAGGGAAGGGAAAGTTAGGGCAGGGTAGGGTTGGGTAGGGTAGGGTAGGATGAGGTGAGGTGACATTAGGTTAGACTGGGTTAAGTTAGATTATTTTAAGCCTTTATACGCTTCCCTCATCATATAATCTACTCCACCACACCACACCACATCCACACTACATCTCTCCATCCCGCACCACACACCCGTCCCACCCCACCATACTCTACACCACACCACACACCTGTCCACCCTACCAACTGCACTACACCACATCCAGATATACCACATACAGTAACACAGTACACACCTGTCCACCCCACCACACACTACACCACACCCCACCCTACCACACCACACCACACACCTGTCCACCACACTGCTCGCTACACCACACCCCACCCCACCACACCACACATCTGCCCACGCCACTCACCCCACCACACACCACCCTTCCCCTTCCACACCCCATCCCCCCAACCCTCCCCCACCCCCATACACACCTGCGCATGACGAAAGTGACCCCCCAGCCATAGGTGTGACCTGATACGACGGTGGCGGGGTAGAGGTCATGCGAGGTCACCCAGGGGTCACCGGTACAGAAGGTCACACGATCCCCAAGCCTCTGCCATGTCTCGTACTGTCGACCCCCAGCTGTGGGAAAGGAGAGAAATATTAGAATCTGTTTACCTGTCTGTCTGTCTATTTCCTTATCCATCTGTCTATCCATCTAACTTTCTAACAGTCTATCTATCTATCTATCAATTTATCTACCTCTCTATTTACCGGAGAGAGAGAGAGAGAGAGAGAGAGAGAGAGAGAGAGAGAGAGAGAGAGAGAGAGAGAGAGAGAGAGAGAGACAGACAGACAGAGAGCACATCCTGACCTGTAAACTTAAAGAGTAGGTGGGGTCCCCTGGAGGCTAGGGTGGGGTCAGCGGGGTCATGGTAGGAGTCAAGGTCAGTCCAGGTGACGGTCTCCAACACACCTGACGCCTTGTGGAGATACCCGCTGTTGAACCTGGGGATATACGTGATTTATATACCTGACTTTCCTGTTAAAAACATTACACACCTGACTTACATCTGATTCACTCCATACCTGACTCACTACACACACACACACACCAGACTCACCATACACACCTAACTCTACACACACACACACACACACACACACACACACACACACACACACACACACACACACACACACACACACACACACACACACACACACACACACACACACACACACATCTGACTCACAATACACAAACCTGACTAACAACACACACACGTCTCACATCATACACACCTGACTACACACACACACAAACACACACATCTGACTTCACCACACACCTGACTCACTTCACACACATCTGCCTCGCCTTAGTACACACACCTGACATCCTCTGCAGGTATTGGCTGTTAAAATCGGAAAAACTCACCTGCCTCACCGCACACCTGTTTGCATGTGTGTGTGTGTGTGTGTGTGTGAGTGTGTGTGTGTGTGTGGAGAGTCAGGTGTGTAATGAATAAGTTTTTTTTGTGTGTGGGTAGAGAGAAAGACAGTCAGGTGTGTAATGAATCAATTTGTGTGTGTGTGTGTGTGTGTGTGTAACTAACCTCGGCACGGGATGGTCTGATGGTGAGTGGGCTTTAAGACACAGAAGATCCCCGTTGTTGAAGTAGGCGAAGGTATGCACTCCACGACCCACACACTGAGCCAATCCCCACCTGTCCAAACACACATACTTCTTACTTCAGGAAGCTAGGCAGGGATACAGATGTGACAGGAAGCGTTAGGAGAAATACACTGAGGTAATTTGGCCATGTGGAGAGGATGGAGGGTGAGAGACTAACTAGGAGAGAATATGTGAGTGGCCATGGGGAGAGGATGGAGGGCGAGAGACTAACTAGGAGAGTGTATGTGAGTCACCTGTCCCAACACATATACCTCTTAATTTAGGAAGCTAGGCAGGGATGTGGATGTGATAGGAAGCGTTAGGAGAAATACACTGAGGTGGTTTGGCCATGTGGAGAGGATGGAGGGTGAGAGACTAACTAGGAGAGAATATGTGAGTGGCCATGGGGAGAGGATGGAGGGCGAGAGACTAACTAGGAGAGTGTATGTGAGTCACCTGTCCCAACACATATACCTCTTAATTTAGGAAGCTAGGCAGGGATGTGGATGTGATAGGAAGCGTTAGGAGAAATACACTGAGGTGGTTTGGCCATGTGGAGAGGATGGAGGGTGAGAGACTAACTAGGAGAGAATATGTGAGTGGCCATGGGGAGAGGATGGAGGGCGAGAGACTAACTAGGAGAGTGTATGTGAGTCACCTGTCCCAACACATATACCTCTTAATTTAGGAAGCTAGGCAAGGATGTGGATGTGATAGGAAGCGTTAGGAGAAATACACTGAGGTGGTTTGGCCATGTGGAGAGGATGGAGAGTGAGAGACTAACTAATTTTAGCCTCCCCTGTGTCTGGATTGCGTACCTGTGCCTGCGTGGTCCCCTGAGATGCCAGACGGTGGGTGCTAGAGCTCCAAGGGTGACGGCGCCGTGTAAGCTGCCCCACTGTTCGTATCCATCGCCCTCCTCAGACCTGCACCCAGCGAAGATTTAGTTGGATTACACCCACACACCCACACACACACACACGCAATCACGCACGCAATTATCTGAGAGCGGTAAAAAATGACGTCCCCAAATCAGAGACGGCTATGAACAATTTTGTGGGAGGGATGGACAGGATAGAGACTGATTTCTTTACCTTCTCTAACGCAGCTGTGTCGCCCGAAATGTAAGAGAAACTTGAGAGAATAAAGAAAGCTCTCTCTCTCTCTCTCCTAACGATTCGGGCTACACAGAACCCATTTTCAGAGAGCCTGGGTTCTGTGTCCCCCGAAACGTTAGAGAAAATGGAGATAATAAAGAAAATAATCTCTCTCTTGTGTAACTCTCCCTCCCACCCACTTTGAAGTCAGAGAAGAGAGAGAAAACGAAGAAAGAAATGTCTCTCTTGTGTAACTATCTCTCCCATCCATTTTATGTACCTGGATTGGTTATATAAATTAAATATACGATGATTCCCACCTATATGCTTTGAGGGAGGCGAAGAGTCGGTGCGCGAGGGCTTGGGCGAGGAGACGTGGACTGGTTTCCCGCCATAATTCGACAGGGACGGACAGGGCGTGCCACAACAGGTCCAGTCTCACCTCCAGGATGTCGTCTTCGCTCTTCTCTCCTTCTTCCTCCTCCGTTCCCTCCGTGATGTACCTTTCCCTCGCCCCTTTCCTGACGATAACAAGGAAGTATTTCAGCTCTTCCTTTCATTGGTTCACTAAGGATTTTTTTTCCCCCCCCTCTTCATTCCGATCCCCCTCCCTCTTCCTCCTTCCCCCTTCTTGCCTCTTCCTCCTCCCTCTCCCCCTTCTTACCTCTTCCTCCTCCCCCCTTCTTCCTTCTTCCCCTCCCTCCTCTTCCTCCCCACCTACCTCATCAGCCCATTATACTTGAGTCTCCAGCATCGCATCGGGTTAACAGGGGTCATGGTCAGCCCCGCCCCCCTCCACCCCTCGCTGCTCACGTTGATCTGGTTCGTGTCAGGCTGGTCTGTGGGGGCAAAGGTCAGGTTAGAGCGAGTCAGGTCATGCTATCGGATTCTCAAATTTACAGTTCTTTTAATCCTGTTGTAACTTTGATTTTGATTTACAGGAAGACTGGAATACATGGAAAGTTTATACATTTTCCATTCCTCGTTCTTATTGTAAAAAACAAACGGCAGTGTTATTTATTTTCTCCTCAGTAACTAAAATTTGTGCAAAAAGGGCACGAGGTATGGGAATATTTCACGTTGTTTTTGTCCTTCCTATAAAAAAAAAAATAAGTGGGGGGGTGAGAAGGAGGGTGAAAGAAATCCACGCTGCGAGAGAAAATTCCCTGGCCTTGTTTGTGAATCTGGATCCACGTATGGTTTAAATATTCCTGTCTGTCTACTGATATAAAGCCAGACACCTTAATCGCGGAAAGGGTGGCCACAGACAAATTGCCTTATGTCATCCTATCCCCCACCATCAGGCTGTCCTCTCTTCAGCCGCCATCACTTGGAGACATTGTAAGTAGTGTGCGGATAAGAACACGCGTCCAAGCTCAGCGATCCCTATAACACAGTATGAGTCGACGGTCACCTTCCTTTTCATCGTGTTCAAGCTGGCCACAACCAGTGTCACCTGTCCGACTCCCTGGCAGACGACGTGTTTACCAGCAGCAACAATGTGTACGTGAACCAGCTAATGATTTTTGCAATGTGCAGTGCAGTCTTCACCTTGCAGGAAGAGGAAGAAGCCTCGGCAAGAAAAAAAGGGGTTCATGGTAGCACACGACGCCTACAACTCAGCCACAACCAGAGATAAATTCTATAGAGACTACGGAATTTTGGACAACGACGATGAGCGTGGACGTCCACTAATGGGTTTGGTGGCGTTCCCTGTTTGGCTGTCCACGGCTGTCGCGTGGCAACAAATTTGGACGTACACGGCAAATTTGGACGTACATGGCAAATTTGGACGTACATGGCAAATTTAGACGTACACGGCAAATTTGGATGTACACGGGCGCGTGTGATAGCGGCTTTAAACGCACACTCTCCCCTGATATACAGTATACCTCTCCGTTTCATCCCACCATACTCGGTCTAACCCTCCCATTTATATGTACACTGTATACTTTTACAACAAAAAATATTTCAATCAGTCAAGAAGCAGTACTAACTGGGCAGTGTATAAACATTGCCGTCCTTATCCCTGACGTAAAGCAAGATGGCCGCCCTACGCTGTGTGAAACGCGCCAACCTTGCCACCACCACCTCACCATCACGACCCACACCACACATGCTCATCTCATCCTCGTGCTGAAACAAAGAGGAAGGATTACATTAACGCCTATCACCTTTACAAGGCGAGGGTCATATATATGTCAGTTAACACCGCCGACACGACGCCACTGCTGGATGAACAGGGAGAAATAAATTAAGACTACCTGTCTGACCGGATCAGAATTACGCTGGCCTTGCTAACCTGTTCACCAACGGCTTCCCCCAACAACACACTAACATGAGGCGCTGACGAAGAGCCTACAGTTGGTGGTGTTGTGAACCCTGGGTACTGCAGCTGCGGTGTCCACCCGGGAGTCAAATCTCCTTATATTTCCCTGCACCTCGCCGTGAGAAGGACCCCGGTGAGGCGCTGTCTACCACAAGGAGGCGCCGGATCCCTACACGGTGTATGTACTGTACTGGCCTGTAAGACGGCCCCATAGGAGCAGCTGTTTCCCTGTGGTCGACGGGTGCGATCAGCCAGACAAACTGGGCTTAAACAACACACCATCACGTACCATAATCTCACGGTATTTGCGATTTATCTTGCATATTCAGCGACACCATCATCCTAACCCTATATCCCACAGTCCCGTATTCTAAGTGACTGGATATTTCGTAACACCTCTTCCATAGCGATTTACTCTGCATATTACACCTCATTATCCTCTTCTACGATATTTTTGCAAACTATGTCGACATTAGAACGATATAAGCAAAAAAACAAGAGAATTGATAAAGTGTGACATGCAAAATAAGCCGCTACGGAAGAGGTGCTAGGGTTTAAATACAGGAAGAGGAAAGCACAAGAGCAGAACTACAGACATAGTACAGAGAGAGAGAGAGAGAGAGAGAGAGAGAGAGAGAGAGAGATTGACTGTCAGTAGATAGACGGATGGATGGATGGATGGATAGCTGGATAACAGACAGACAAATAGATAGATAGATAGATAGACAGACACAGACACAAAGAAGTAGATATGAAGACAGGTAAACAGACGGATAGATAAATAGATATAAAGATAGTTAAACAGAAAGATAGATAAATAGACATAATAAACACTACCCATCAATAATAAGTGGTCTGACGAGGTCCTGTTTGGAGGGGGTTGCGTGGATGAGACAGATAGATAGACAGAAAGATAGATAGACAGACAGACAGATAGACAGATAGATAGACTGACCAATAGATAAACCCCTACCCTATCAGAAATAAGTGATTCTTCGAAGTCCTGCTTGGAGGGGTGTTGCATGGATGAGACAGACAGACAAACAGGCAGATAGGTAGACAGACAGACAGATAGATAGACAGATAGACAGACTGACCAATAGATAGACCCCTACCCTATCAGTAATAAGTGGTTTGGGCAGCTCCAGGTCTTGCTCGGTGGGCGTGGCGTGGATGGCGGTGTATCGGTAATCGCCATTATCCTCAAAGTTATTTACCTTCCGCTCCGCCCCCAGCCGCTCCAGCCAGATCTGAACCAGCAGCCTCGTGCATCGTAGCCAGTATATGGGACCGCGAACTCCTGAAAATGAGAGAAAAATAGAGAGAGAGAGAGAGAGAGAGAGAGAGAGAGAGAGAGATTGACGACAGAGACAGAATGGAAAAGTGAAAGGAGAGAGGGAAGGATAGAGAAATTCAGTGATAGAGAGAGAGACAGACAGACAGAAAGGAAAAGTGAAAGGAGAGAGGGAAGGTAGGACAGAGAAATTCAGTGAGAGAGAGAGAGAGAGAGAGAGAGAGAGAGAGAGAGTGTCATACGAAGCAAAAGAAGTGATGGAAAAGAAAGGGAAGGGAAGGGGAAGAAAGATGAGGGGAGGGGAAGGGAGAGGAGGAGTGGAGGGGAGGGGAGGAGAAGTGGAGGTAAGATTGGGAGAGGGATGGGGAGGAGGGAGGGGTGAGGGGGGGTGAGGGAAGATGAGGGCCTTATCATCACCGCCATTATCTCATCACATGCTCTCTCTCTCTCTCTCTCTCTCTCTCTCTCTCTCTCTCTCTCTCTCACACACACACACACGATAACGATGCTACTGCTGCTGCTGCTGCTGCTGATGATGATGATGATGATGATGACATACTTCTCTGTGTTCAAATTTCCATGAACATACTAAACTTGGCCCAAATGTTCATCCTTTTGCAGCACTTCTTCGTGACTAGCATCATATTCCGGTGTAAATCTATCCACGTAGCTCACTGTCACAATACGTGTGGCTCTACATCCTTTCTCTAGCACTTCTTCGTGACTAGCAAAAGGTAAAGTGAATAGGGTATAGAACACGAGATTCCAAAATTTTCCTCTATTAGGCCTGACCTTTGACCTCAAAAAATAACAAAATAACAAAAAATAACCAAAATAATAATAATAATAATAATAATAATAATAATAACGAAGAAAACGTTGTACCGAAATGAAGTGTTTGGAGGGAAAAGACAGGCAGACAGATAGATAGATAGATAGACAGATAGATAAAAAGATAGGAAGACATAGACAGAGAGACAGAAAGAAATAATGAAGACACTGAACTGAAAAGTGTTTGGAAGAAAGAGAGAATGAGAGAGACAGGAAGATAGACAGAGAGGAAAAGAAAACGAATTCAAAAGTGCTTGGAAGAAAAGAGAAAGAAAATGGAGACATCAGGCTAAAATGTGTTTGGAAGAGAGAGAGAGAGAGAGAGAGAGAGAGAGAGAGAGACGAAATACATCAAACCTCCACACCAGGCTCAAAGAAAATCGTTCTGAGTCAATCCACCAACAGATAAGCTATCCTTGTCACATTCTACTTCTCTGCCTCTTATCTCACGCCCTTTGCTCCCTTTATCTCCTCTCTCTCTCTCACCCCCTGCCCAATTAATCTCCCCAGTTACGTGATAGACTTCTTGCCTCATCCACACAATATTATTCAACCCATTGGTATGGTCTGTTTGTCTCCTGTGGTCGGATTGAAGGATTAATTTGACTTGTAACCAAGGAAACTCATTCTAACCCAGTACCTAAGACAGAATTCCAACGCAAGAAAAATTTGACTAGTAACCAAGGAGACTCATTCTTACCTTCCAAGACCCACAGAATTTCAAGCAAGATAAATTTGACTAATAACCAAGGAGACTCAGTCATACCTTCCAAGACTCACAGATTTCAGAGCAAGATAAATTTGACTAGTAACCAAGGAGACTCATTCTAACCTTCAAAGACTCACAGAATTTCGAAGCAAGATAAATTTGACTAGTAACCAAGGAGACTCATTCTAACCCAGTAGCTATGACACAGAATTTCAATGCAAGATAAATTTGACTAGTAACCAAGGAGACTCACTTTTACCTCCCGGGCCCTATTGCTTTGCCAATTATTTTCAGTGATTTCATTAAGACGGAGAGTATGTTTTCACCCCTGTTTGTTTGTTTGTCTGTCTGTTAGTGTGTGTTAGCAGGATTACTTAAAAACTGAAGGAGAGGTGGCCAGCATCCTCACGTAATACCTCTACCTTCTACCGTCTACGCCACTCTATATGCACAGGAGAGAGAGAGAGAGAGAGAGAGAGAGAGAGAGACAGACAGACAGACAGACAGACAGACAGAGAAAGGAAAGAAAAAAGAAAATTAAAGACATTCCCATCCCACTCAGCGCCCGTATCACCTCGCAGTTTAACCAATCAATTTTCATCCTTATTTCCTTATGTCATAGAGGTGAAAATTTAACCCATGTAAAGAGGTGTGGTTAGGGCTATGTAAACTAGGTGGAGAGTGGAGTGTGTGTGTGTGTGTGTGTGTGTGTGTGTGTGTGTGTGTGTGTGTGTGTGTGTGTGTGTGAGAGAGAGAGAGAGAGAGAGAGAGAGAGAGCATTATATTTAGGCCTAATATTTACCTTCTCCCACCCCCTATTAAACACACACACACACACACACACACACACACACACACACACACGCTACCCTGATTATACCCTACCTCCCATAACCCCATCTTCCCTATCCCTCAATTTTAGGGAGCATCCTTCCATCTATAATCCTTAATATTATACTTCCCTATAATCTATCTACCTATCTATTATCAGAAGTCTTAATCCGTAAGGGGTAGCCACAAACAAATCGCCTCCATGTCGCCCTGTCCCCTGCCATTTCGCTGCCCTCCCCCCAACCTATTACACCCAGATTTCCCTCTGTGTGTTATTTATATCGTTAATTGACTTTTGAATCAGCCACGTACAAGGGGATAATGAGGTATATTGAGTCGCTAAAGAGAAGATGTTACGGATCACCCAAGTATGAGACAGGACCCATAGACCGCAGCCCAGTCCGTTATTCTCATATTTTTTTTCGTAGAAGGGGCATCTCTCTCTCCCTTTCTCTCTCTCTCTCTCTCTCTCTCTCTCTCTCTCTCTCTTTCTCTTATTTTGTGATCAGCATGACAGAAGTTATTGAAACCTGTCTTGCATATTGAATTAAATAGAGAGAGAGAGAGAGAGAGAGAGAGAGAGAGAGAGAGAGAAGGAAAACTTAAGCGGAGAATTCATGTTTTTTGTCACTTACGAATCACAAACTGACTTACGACAGTTATTTTCATTAACAACCCTTGATTTCTTCAGGACGGGGAGATAATGTACTCTTCCTTATCTTATCTATCTATCTATCTATCGCCGGACGCCTTAATCCCGGAAGGGGTGGCTACAAACAAATCGCCTCCATGTTAATCTCTCCATCATCAATCTGCCCTCCCTGTAACCCACACCATCCCTCTCTCATCTCTCCATTTCATCCTCCCTCTTATATATCTCTCCACTCCATCCCTCCTCATCCTTGGTCTCCCCCTCTCCTCCCCCTCCCTCTCGTACATATCTCCATTCCATCCCTCATCCTCTCCCCCTCCACCTCACTCACATACTCTCCTAGTCAGTCTCTCAGTAATTCAAGGCGGTTCTAAGGGTGTGTATCCCAGGCTAAGAATTATTGGTCTCGTGTCGGGTAAGGAAACTCCCTAACTCATTTCCCAAAGCGATTTATTTTGCTTTTTACTCATCATTCTCTTCTGTGTCATTTAAAATCATTCCACTAACACCACTTGCAGCATAAGTAAGATACATATTGATAATAACCAGTCGTATCCAAAAATAAATCGCCAAGGAAGAGGTGCTAGGGAGCTTCCTTAACAGACGAGAATACGGCATGAACTCCCTTTGATGTATGCAGTGAGTGGATGGTAGCCAGTATTCTCACTGACTAAGGAAGCTGCCTAATACCTCTCCCTTAGCGATTTATTTTTGGATATGGCTGGTTAACATCCTTCTGTACGTTATTTATGCAGAGTATGGCGACGTCTGAAAAATTTATATAACACAGAATAAGACAGTAAGGTGTAATAAGCAGAATAAATCACTGAGGAAAAGGCGTTAGGGAGCTTTCTTAACCGACATGAATACAAGCCTAAATGTGTTACAATGAGAGCTACACCTACGACATGAGTGAAAGTTATAGTGGAAGTAGCTTATGAGAATCGTAACACCTATTCCTAAGCGATTTATTCTGCATATTACACCTCGGTTGACCCCTGTATATTGATGCAAACTATGTCAATAATAAACTTAAATAAAGAGATACAAGAAAATGCTAAAATCATGTATATACTAAAACGGTAACAAAATAAATCGCTAAGGGAGAGGTGCTAAGAAGCCTCCTGCGCCACTCAGAACGCAATGGTGAGTGAGCAACAAGGAGGTGATAAGGTAAGCAGTGACGTCACCAGGTTGCCCGCCTCGATAAAGCACTATCTCGACAGGACCCCCAAGGCCACACCCACCTAACTCACCACGACTGCTGGAACCTATGTAGTAATATTCTAGTGATTATTTATATTAATTACTATTCTGCCTATCTATAGCCAGACACATTAATCCCACAAACAAATCGCCGCCCTGTCCCCTGCTATTTCGCTGCCCTCCCCCCAACTTATACCCCCCTCTCTCATATACCGCTCTACTCCATGCCTACTATTGTAACCCAAATCAAAATATATTAACGACTCAGGTACCTAATATTTAATAAGCCTATGTGCTGTAAGCTTTTACACTGATATTTCATTCAGTCAAGCAATACCAGTGTCTTCATTTATACACATTTAACAATTTTTATATTATTTATCACTGGGACATAAATTCAAATATATATATAAATCGTTTTAATTAGACATTACCAATGGCTTGATTACGTAATTCATTTCTAACTTACGTCTGAAAACAGTGATGTGCAGTAGCCAAACTGTAGCGAGGGAGAGCACAGCAAGTAACCACCACATCCTGTCCTCTCTCTCTCCCTCTTTCTCCCCTCTCACTCCCTCACAAGTCCCTGGCAATGGAGGTATCAGTTATTTTCCCGTCTAGCGAGTGGAGCAACCAGTCAGGCGGCCAGACCATGCGATACTAGCTGCTCTATCTCAAGACTCAAGGTTCTTCCCACTCCACACTACTCGCACCACATAACGCCCGCTCTTCTAAAATATTCCCGAGCGTATTTTCCCTCGTCCCAGGGGAATTTAGGGACGCGCACAGCTCGTACCCAGCCTTTCAGTTAGATGTTAGTTAATTTAAAGGCTTGTAAATATTTCCCATAACTAAAACAGGCTTAGCATTCTTATAAGCGGTTTGGACACTATCAGAGCAGGAGATAGTCTGCTGATAACAGGTATAAATGATGTCTAAGCTCTTTAATGTCCACAGATTAAGTTTGCTAGCTAGAAATAGTAGTTTTTCGTCTCGTTTTATTTGTTAAGCAGACACAGAGCTCAGTTTATGGCTATTTGCATTATCTGGTGTATGGATTATTTTTTATTCATTTTGTTTTTCCTTCCTGCGTTCTCTCGTTAAAAAAAAAGGGGGGGGGGAGGTAGGCTTATTCTAGTGCGATTAGAAAGGTTGTTGACACCGATTACTTACTAATTTATTTCCTTATCTCATTAACATCTTCATTAATTATTTCTGCAGTGTGTCGATATAAATAAAACAAATAGCATGCAGGATAGTAACAATATGTGATGTGCAGAATGAGTGGCAAAGATAGATGTGTTACGTAATCTAAGCCAACAAGATAACGGTATTAGGTTAGCAACGCCCTAGCCAGTTACTTGTACTTATTTTCACCTTCAATATTTTCCTAAGACCTTTTCCTTCATGAATTTCCTAATCTTAAGGAACCTGGTACTCTGCTTTCTCAGTGGGTAACAATCTTTCAACAGTACGAGGTATACTGATATTATTAAAGGTGTTGATGACTATTACTACTGCTACTACTACTATTACTACCACCACCACCACCATCACACCACCACTACTACTACTATTATTACTACTAGTACAGTACCACCGCACCACCACTACTACTACTATACTACTGCTACTACCATTACTACTACTACTAACTATACCACCACACACACACCACCACCTCCACCACTACTCTTACTACTACCATTACTACTTCTACTACTACTACTAACTATACAACCATACACACACCACCACCACCACCACCACTACTATTACTACTATCACTACATTTTCATCCTAGAACTCTCAAATATATACTGTACTAAGGAGTCAATAGCCTCTTTGGATGGAATTTTTCAAGGTCTTCGGCTCTTGGTAACTCGGATCTCCCAGTTTATCTTGTTTTCGTCCATTTCACAATATCCTGTTGTTTTCGTCTGTCTTTATCATTATTATTTATGTTAGTGGTAGGTGGTAGCGACCGTCATCCACTCACTTGATGTAGTGCTGCCTACTTCTTCCTTAGCCTTGATCATTCTTTTTCTGTGCCTGCCCTCCTCTCTTCCTATATCTCCCATCTTTCCCGTCAATTCTTATTGCTTTTCTTTCCTTTACAGGTGGCTTTACATTGAGTGACAAGCCAAATGGTTTCCTGTAAGCCAAGAAACCATTTACAACGCTGAGTGGTAACCATATAACCAAACCATACGTGCTCCCTACTTGTCAACAAGTGGGTTGTGGAGGGTTAGTGCCCCTCCCCGTAAAACAAATAACTCAGAGTCAGATGGCCACGCCTTACGGAATTATGGCGTCTGGCAATAGATAGATAGATAGATTTGTTATTTCATTTCTGTTCTCTGTTTCTTTTGTCTCATCTCTTGAAGTTTATATTTTTTCATCACCTTCAGCCTCATTTTTATTCTTATCAATCACTGCCTTACCTCTCTCTCTCTCTCTCTCTCTCTCTCTCTCTCTCTCTCTCTCTCTCACGCGTTTTTTCTGTGTCCAAATTGTCTCCCTTCGTGATTTTAATAGCATCATTAGCGTTACTGCCAATTCATTTTCTCGCTTTCTGTATATCCTCTCTCTCTCTCTCTCTAACATTTCTTCCTTATAATTTACTTCCAACCATCACCCCAAGGCCAAGGTTCAAAGACACTATTAAATCTGATTAGCAGTGATCGACATTTCACATTTCTTTATCTTAGTTGAATTTGGAGAGAGAGAGAGAGAGAGAGAGAGAGAGAGAGAGAGAGAGAGAGAGAGAGAGAGAGAGAGAGAGAGAGCATGTTCAATCTCTACGGATTCATCACCTAACGTTTTATTTTCTCATTAATTTCCTTGACGTCGTCCATTCATCATATCATCCCCGTTCTTTCTATCACCGTATCATGCAAGGGGTGGCCACAAACAAATCGCCTCCATGTCGCCCTGTCCCCTGTCATTACGCTGCCCTTCCCCCAGCTCACACCCCTTGTCTCATATACCTCACCATTCCATCCCCCCATCTTATCCTTAGTCTTCCCCATCCCTCTCCCCCCCTCCACCTCACTCACATACACTCTCCTCATTAGTCTCTCACTCTCCACCTCTCCACATCACCAAACAACCTCAGTGTATTCCTCCTAACGCTTTCTATCACATCCACATCCCTACAACTATGCTACTTCACTTCCTCATTTTCTCCGTCTCTCCACGTCACTCCACATGCACCTCTCAAATAACTCATTTCCTCTGCTCTCACTCTTGTGTTCTTCCGACAAGGTCCAAGCTTCTCTTCCATACGTTAGAGTTGGTATCACAATACTGTCATGCTGCAACTTTTTGACTTACATACTCACTTTCTTGTTTCTTATCACTTAAAAAAAAAAAAAAAAAAAAAACTACAATACGTGATACTTCAGTCCAGCCGGATGCTGAGTTGGTTCATGAAATCCAAAATTCCCTCACTACATAATTATTTCCATCCGACACACACACACGACCAGAACTATTCTCACGGCCGGAACTATTCACATGGACGGAATCATTCTCACGGCTGGAAATAGTCACGGTCAAAACTAATCCCACGGCCAAATTAATTCATGCCCGGAACTATTCTCACGGCCAGGTGGGATGAGGTGGCCGCGTGGGTGGAGTGAGCTGGCTTTGTGGGTAGATGGGTGGGTAGGAAGGTGAGTTAGTGGGTGAACTTTGTGGGTGGATGGGTGGGTAGGAAGGTGAGTTGGTGGGTGAACTTTGTGGGCGGATGGGTGGGTAGGAAGGTGAGTTAGTGCGTGAACTTTGTGGGTGGATGGGTGGGTAGGAAGGTGAGTTGGTGGGTGAACTTTGTGGGTGGATGGGTGGATATGTGGCTTACTGCGGGACAAGGCAGGAGACGGGCTGATGCTGTTAGTAAATCTAATATTTTATCACATTAAAGTGATGGAGTTTTGTGTGTGTAGTATAATTATGGTGAAATATTATCATGCTAATGTGATGCTCAACTGCTGCATGAAAGGTATTAGAAATCACTAGATCATATTATTTGGTATCCTAATTTAATGATATATTCTGTAAGTTATAGGTGAATGAATACACACTCAGTATGCCATATTCATTATATTCCAATGAGTGCTTCATGTGCAGTACACATATAATTTATACTATATCTACTAAAAGTATGTTACTACATCTCTATTTGCTGAAGGAATGTGTGGCAAGACCCACCGCCTTTTTTTGCTGTACACCGCATGAACAAATCTGTAACCAATGTCTGTGTATAGGCCTAACTTTCGCTAAAGGTGTGTGGCAAAACCCACCGCCTTCTTTTCCTGTTTATGTACTTTGTATACTTTTACAACAATAAACACGTCAGTCAATGAAGCAAGTTAGCCTATATCGCAGACTGTTAATTCTTATTGGCCTTGAATTCTTATATCTCACAGCCTGGAGGCTTACCTGTAAATGCTGAATGTCGGTGGAAGGGCAGATAAGTTGCTAGAAATGACTGTTTTGAGGTGAATCGTAACTGTAAGTTCGCTGACGTAATATATGCAACAGCTGTGACATTTATATCAACATTTCTTTTGCAGTATTACCTAGCCATATATTGCTTTCTGAAATCAATGCCAATAATGACTATACTTTTACCCTAACCTTGATTTTCGTCCTTTTCCGGCTTATTTCACGTAGTTCTGGCTGGAGAATTATAAACGGCACTTCTTCGTTTATTAGCACCATTTTCTAGTGTTGATCTATTTCTGTAACTCAGCATTTAAGATGGGGAGGTCGCATTTAGTAAAAAAGGGAAGTAAACAAAAGTATACATTAGTTACCCAATTATAAATTAGAGAAAACAAATACAGAAAACTTTATACTAAAAATATAAATATTAACTCGTTTATATATTGCTATAACTTAATGAAGACTTATCTTTACCCATATTATTTATTGGTTAGGACTTGACTGTGCCACTAACAACAGCCGTAGTGTATATGTCGAGAATATTATGAAATGACGTCCACAAGGCGTGTCCGAAACCGGTTCTTTGATGTGCCAAATATTCCGTATGTCCTGAACAAACACTTCCGAACACAGAGGTTAATTGATTCTGAGTTTATCATTGCATCATACGATATTTGGTGCTTGAGTTTAAGAAAGAACTGCATTATATGCGACGAAAGTTTATAAACTTGGATAAGGCAACTCAATGAAAGATAATTCGTGAAAGATGTTGCTGGATTTGGAAGTTACTATAGACTGTAAGTGATAGACAATTAGATAATGCGACAAAGTTCTTAATGTAGATGTTTTCTTACCAAATTCATCTGATAGGAAACATTAGCTTTATGGCTAAAAATACTACAATATTCCACATGTGGCAGGGATCGTAAAGTTCACTGTCTTGCCGTGGTGCCAAATCTTCACTTAGTTACATAAATTATATTTTCTTAATTATAACGACATATTGCTGATAATGTACACACCCAAAATAGAGTAGCCAGTATATGGCAAGTTCTTAACAATCTGAATATTGAGTTGAAACTGTTAGTTTGTCTATCACAGTTTATGGTTTTATTATACCCATATCTCACTTTCATTTCACTGAACATTTGTGTTAATGACAAAAATTATGGAAAGAATAAACAATGTAGCAGAGACATGTGCACAGACAAGTACACTTTCTTTCCTCAATGGGCCGAGAATAGACCTGGCAACACCGTGGAGGTGTCGTCTGCTCCTGGCATTTCACTCAGCGTGTGGAAGGTGAGGCGAGTGGTCAGGCTTTCCATATGTGCTAATATTTTTCACCCATTATCCGTGGCCACGTTGGTTCTAATGTGCCTTTCTCCTCACCCCCACAGAACCACCCTCAAAGTGGAGCACCTCAGGCCTTGCGGTATTCTCTAGGACGGACCCTTAGGAATACAGTACAGTAAGTAGAACAAATTGGGCAGGGAAAATGGTGGTGGTGGTAGGGTTGTTGGTGTGCCACGTCCCCCAGCCAGGCCTCTTATTTTTTTTTTTTTTTTCCCTCACCCTGTCCCTCCCCTGTATACCCCTTGACCCTGCGTAAGCTCCCCATTTTCATCCATCCCAGCCATATATGTGTAAATAGTAAGAGTCCGTGGTTTCGGGAGTGGCAAGCTGAATGTGGCCAGCTGTTATGATAAATGCAGCGGGCGTTAAGTACTAATGGCTCACATAATGTGTGGATAAAGGATAATATTTTACAGCTTAAGGCTTGCTGCATCAGACGTAACAGCTGGTAGGTTAGACTAGCCTTAAATATGGCTGGTCTCCTGTCGTAACCGTGTAAGTCGTAACATATTTTTACGTGTATTCATTCCACCATCTGGCCGTTTTATTTGGCCTTGGGAAAGCTCTTTGGCAGAGGAGTTCCATGAAGGCCGTTCCAACCCCATTCTTTGCAAGGATTCACCAGAGTAAGTGTCTGGAGGTGTACTCGGTTTACTCAAACTTGGCCTAAAATTGCCATCTCTGTCTCTAGTACTGGGTTGTAGAATAGATTAATGATAGAATGTGAACTTAGTGACCAAGAAGTGCTGTAGAAAGGGTGTGGAACTCTGATACTGTATTTATACTACAGAACTGTGTGCAGTAAGCTACCAAAGGCCAAGAATCTGGGCCAAGTTAAAGTAAATGAACAATAGTGAGAATATATCGTACTATAAATGATGGCCTTGGTGTGAAAGTGTCATTGGGTGGGTGTGCTGCTCACCACCACGGTGACTCAGTAAACATCATCGACTGCGAAGCTGCTAGCCGTTAGCACCAGGGTTCAAATCCTGGTGTAGGCAGCCTTAGTCACTTGATTCAGATGTCCATCCATCCTTTGTGGGTTTGTAGGTAAAATGAGTACGTAGGGTGAGGTAACTGTGTCGATCTGTATAATGCAGGGGCCATGTATCCCAGGATATTGAGTGAATAAACCACCACAGACTCAAAGGTGTATGTTACGGAGATGAGTACCATGGCTAAGCACCTCTTGCCATCTGTCCCCACCTTTGCCCAACCTTATTGTTTATCAGTAGAGATAGAATTGTCCTTGTCCTGAATGTAGTTGTGACCATTCCATATGCATCAAGCATGGCTCAGACCCAAGGGGATGGTTAGATTATTGTGCTGGTGTATTTTCACTTTAAGTGGAAGGTGCAAATTAGTTTACTATGAGTTATTCCTGTTGTGAAAAAAAAAAAAAAGGAAAGTGCTACTACAACCAGTACATAATAAGGTAGAACAACAACAGTAGCTATATTGATATCAACTGTCATTCACCATGATGGAATAAGACATGCCAGTTGTGTCACCATAATAGTGTCATTTGTCATAGCACTAGCCAGTTGTATTGCTGGGATTTCTCTGAAGTAGAGGGAGGGGGAGGAAAGTTTTTGATGTTTCATGAAAACCAAGATAAAATCTCTTGCAAGCTGTTCTGATGACCTAGCCTTCCTGTATATGAAAGTTGCTTGTCTGTGGAAGGTTACTTTCTAGACAGGGAGGCAGTCGTGAACCTCACCTGTCAGCCCAAAGCATGATGAAACCTGACCAGATTTAATGAAGTTTGTGAAATGTACAATAAATGTTAACCAGAATTATCAGTCTCTGGGTATACTGTACTTTATAATCTATACAGTACTGTAGACCATGTCCAGCTGTTGTACAGGGCTGATTTCTTCTTTGATTTAAGAAATTGAGTTATGATCAGCAAAATAATTGCAGGTAATGAGTTAAGATTGGCATAATACTTGACATAGCCCTGATGTTTTGTTGTAGTGGATACTTAAAATCAAGTCTTTAATTATCAAGAACATAGAGGATGGAAGTAATGCGAGTATAAGTGGCTGGGGAATGGCTGGGAGAAGGAGGGAGGTGAGAAGACAGGAAGAAATCAGTTGGATAGAAGTTGTGGAAGCAATGAAGAAAGTTAAATCGGGGAAAGCCCCAGGAATTGATGGAGTGTGTGGTGAAATGCTGAAGCATGGGGGAGAGATAGTAGTAGAATGGATGTGGAAGATGTGCAGATTGGCCTGGGAGGAAGGTAGAGTCCCGGAGGATTGGAAGTCAGGTATAATTATTCCCTTGTACAAAGGAAAAGGGGAAAAAGAAGTGTGTGGTAATCATAGGGGCATTTGTCTTCTTAGTATAATAGGAAAAGTGTATGGTAGGATACTTATAGATAGAGTTAGAGAAAGAACAGAGAAATTAGTTGGAGAAGAACAGGGAGGCTTTAGGAAGGGAAGAGGTTGTGTAGATCAGATATTCATTCTTAGATCTTTAGTGGAAAAGTTTCTAGAGAAGGGAAAGAAGTTGTATGCGGCTTTCATGGATTTGGAGAAAGCATATGACAGGGTGGATAGACAAGGATTGTGGAAAGTGTTAAGAATAAATGGAGTAGATGGGAAGTTGTTGAATGCTGTGAAGAGTATGTACGATGGTGCGAAGGCTGCAGTGCGTGTGGATGGTGAACTAAGTGAATTTTTCTCTTTGAAAGTTGGGTTGAAACAGGGATGTGTCATGTCTCCATGGTTGTTCAATCTGTACATGGATGGGGTAATAAAAGAGGTACAAGGTAGGGTAGTGGATGTTGGAGTGGCCCTGGTGAGAGAGGATAGTGTTTGGAAACTCCCTGTACTGTTGTTTGCAGATGATACTGTGTTGTTGAGTGAAGACGAAGGGGAGCTGCAAGGCTTGGTGGATGAGTTTGAGAGAGTGTGTAAGAAACGGAACCTAAAGGTGAATGTAGGGAAGAGTAAAGTGATGGTCTTTGAGAGAGGTGAAGTTAGTGAATGTACAGCGAGGTTAGATGGTGAGGAATTGGAAAATGTGAGTACGTTTAAGTATTTGGGTAGTGTGATGAGTAAGGATGGAGGTTTGGAGGGTGAAGTGCTTGAAAGGGTACAGCAGGGAAGAAAGGTTGCTGGTTCCTTGAAAGCAGTGATAAGAAACAGGGAAGTGAGCATGGAAGTGAAAAAGTTACTACATGACAGTATTGTGATACCAACTCTAACGTACGGAAGTGAAGCTTGGACATTGTTGGAAGGACACAAGTCAAGAGTGAGAGCAGTGGAAATGAGTTATTTAAGAGGAGCCTGTGGAGTCACGTGGAGAGACAGGCTGACGAATGAGGATATAAAGGAGCGTTGTGGTGTGGATGTGGATGTGATAGGAAGCGTTATGAGGAACACACTGAGGTGGTTTGGCCATGTGGAGAGGATGGAGGGTGAAAGACTGACGAAGAGAGTGTATGTGAGTGAGGTGGAGGGGGGAAGAGGGAGGGGGAGGCCGAGGATGAGATGGAAGGATGGGGTGGAGAGGTATATGAGAGAGGGGGGTGTGAGTTGGGAGCAGGGCAGTGAAATGGCGGGGGACAGGGCGACTTGGAGGCGATTTGTTTGTGGCCACCCCAAACGGGATTGAGGCGTCTGGCAATAGATAGACTTTGATAATTAGTGTTCGATAATTTACATAACAGTACTAGTAGGAAACGTATTTATTTCCTTTTACTAGGCTATTAGCAAGAACGGTGAAATTTCAAGAGAAACATCTAGTCATATTCTGAGCTGGTGAAGAGGCTTACTGGAACCTCCTCCTTAATGACATACTCTGCATAATGCACTTCTTGTTCTCTCTTATCCTTTTAGCTATGCCATTTTATCATCTACACAGATTACATAAATAGCATTCAAGAATTTATTATGTATCAGAAACCGAAAAAGCTGGCAATGAAGAGGCTTTAGGGAGCCTCCTTTGCTGAGAATACAGGCCCTAGATACAGTATCTCAGTTGGTTGTATAACATCAGGTGGATGATTTATGGGAGAGCATTTAAACATTTCCTTTTGAAAATTGCCTTTAAAAAATGTGCCATACCGGGTGCATATTGTGGAGAATGACTAAAGTTGTATAGGTGCTGGGAATATTGTGTTTGGATGTCAGATTCATGCAGTGTGTCTAAGGTACATTCGTGTTGATTTTATGCATGTTGCTACTTACTGAATTTATGCTCAGAAGGGGGAGACCTAGAATGCAATTAGAGGGATGAGGTGAAGAAACATAGAGTTAAGGGGATGTGATTGGAGAGAGAGTAGCCTAATGGCATGGAGGCAGTGCATTAGTGGCCACCCCTTCTGGGTTTAAACCACCAGACCATAATAATCGTTTGTATAGTACCTCTAACATCTGAAGCCACAAGCTAGTTTCGTTTGTCATCATCAGCTTCCCCTATCACCTTAATTGCAACTTGACTCTTGGTATTGTTTGCCTTAAAATGAAGTTGCTGTCATTTGCTTTTGCACCCCAAAGCAGCAGGTTACGGGTAGCAATCATTATATTCCAGGTGTGCTTAACATTACTTACTTTTGAAGTATAGTACTGTACAGTGTTTGACAAGTGTGTTAAATGTTGGTGGACATGACCTTCGGATTCTTTAGTTGATAACTTGGGTAGATTTTCATTGTTTTGTATGGGCTGAAGGATATCAAGCATAGTGTCTAAGGTGAGAATTAAAGGACATCAAGGTTACTTCTGCTGGGTTGGATTTTATTTTGCTCTTAAATATACCTTCTGTTCTCTATGCCGTACAAGTAAAATGTCCCCCCCCCCCCCACCCAAAAAAAAAAATTATCAGTTTCCCTCATTATCCTAGCTTTCCATGGTTTAAAAATTGGCTTCCCCCCCCCCCTCAAAAGTGCCTGTTTATATAGTTTTGCCACTAATTTAACATCATATTTCCTGATCTGTAGCTAAAGTGCTTGATGCATTGTTAGGGGTTTTGAATTTTAAGATGAAGCAGGTAGCCATCATCATGAACACCCTGCTCCTTCCCAAGAACCTAACAGCAGGGGAATGCCATGACAAAGCCACCTCTGTTGTCCTCGCACACCTTTCTTTCTCAGTCATCCCGCTTCCTCTCCCTTTTTCTTGGCTTAGTGAAAGTATACATGCCATGCTTCTCCTGGGACAGTTAAAAGATAAGATGGATGTATGAATACGTTACTGGTTAAATCCCATTAAATTGTTTTTGCAATCTTTTTATTCTTCTTTGTGATTCTGGTTGTTTGCTGTTCATAAGCGTATTTTACCAGTGTAAGATTAGATACATCATTGTGTACCTATATTAGATTTACACATACAGTTGATGGTAATGTAAGATTTTGTTATTTCTGAACCATGCACTGTCATGGCATTGTGCCAGAATTTTTTCGGTGGTTATGTCTTGACCTACATTGCATAAGGAGGAGAAAGTAGTGTAAATGAGATTGGAGGAATGTACAGTCAAACACAAGAGTCCGTTTGCCTCTCCTGCCTCTACCTGCTGAATTCATAAATGCTGGAATGTGACAGTGAACAAAGGTGCATTATTGTCATCCATCCGTGAATTATATTTTAGTATTTATTTTTGTCCGCTACATTTTACATGCATCCCTCTGTGAAATATGCTTCATTGTGCACTGCACGTCACTTAAGCATCTCTGACTCCAGTAGAGGCAAATGTTCTCTTCTGTATTTGTACAGTGGTGGGACAATGTAGGTGAGGTGTAGGCTGTTCTGTTGGATTAGGAACCGTGCTGGAGGAGACTGTAAGAAGCAGAAGCAAGGAGAGGGAAGAGGAGATCAATGTGTACCTCTAGTTCATCCACTTTAACTTGGCTGTATTTCCATTTTTTTTCTCCATGTAACTCGATTGCAGAATTGGTCTTCGATATGGCCCCATTCATTTCAACATTTTTTCCAGACTAGCACCATAATCTAATGTTAGTCCCTTGTTACAGCTAAGCATTCGAGACAGAGAGATGGTGGTTTTATTCCTGTAGTTCTCGTACAACATTTTGTTCTAGATTTTCATCCTTTGCTAGCTTATTTAGGAGCTAATTAGCAGAGAAAGACAATGTTATGGCTGTACATTCTTTACATAGCCATTTATTCATGGCTAGCATCATATTTTACTATAGATCCAGTATAATAACATAGGACTGAAGATGGGGGGATTACATTTTTAGGACAAGTTAAGGTTGTATAGTTAAAATGAACTGATTATAGTCGGGTAGAGATGTACGAGACTTAAACATATGCCACATCAGCACTTCCATGTTCAGATAAATAATGCTGACTTGGCACTTCTCCCCCCCCACACCATACCCCCAGATGGTTTTTCTGTCTGTATCTGTTGTCTGATGCCTCATTCTGTGATGGATGGCCTTGACAGTGATTTCTCCAGTCATTTATGTGTGTTTAATAAAGGTCCCAGTTTTCATGATAAACCATCTTCCCTAATACTCACCGTGTGTCTCCCTCCCTTTTATACTCGGATAATATCCAACTGTATGCTTCTGGTCCCTATCTTGAATTGTTTGTATCCCTATTCAGTATTTATCTCATATTTTAGTCCAGTACTGTATTCACCCCACCCCTGCCTTTCCCTTACACAACTACCTGCTTAGCACCATAGGTACAAAATCCACTTCATAACTTCTTTGATCACCTTTCACCATCACCCCATATTTTCATCAACCAGTTTTGTTTCATTCCTCTTCTGCATTATTGTCCTCCATTGTATATAATTTAGCACATCCTTAACCCACTGATCACAGGGACATCATTTTAATTTTATTGAGGACATTCTATGAAACTTCTATTCAGTGTAGGACAGTCTTTTAAACAACAAGGGTTATATATAGTCTTAGTAAGTCCTTTCAGTATGAGAGGCCTTTCTTAAATGTACTAAAATTATCTAATGGCAGGAGTAGTAAACTAAAGTTAATTCTGGGTAACTGTATTAGTGTCAGTAAAGGAAGCTAGCCTGGTAACTATATTGGAAAAGGAAACTAATTTTAAAGTACGAATAGTTCACAATTGAGGAGCTGTATTGATAACAGGCACCAACATGGGTAGAGCTGTAGATTGTTGGTGTACTGTGCATATAATAGGTATGATGTGGTGCTAAGTACACTAATAATGAGATGGGGGAAGTATGATGAAATCCTTTGTGGTGTGATGGGGAAAATGTGTTGGAATCCCATGTGATTTAATGAGGAAAGTATGTTGAAATCCCAAGCTGCACAAAAAATTTTTAATTCTTGTCACAACCAGATGATCCAGCTTTGAGAGGGTACCTGGTAGTAAAGAGTTAGTGAAGGTTTTATTTAACTCTTGCAGCTAGTAAAATCTGTCCTAAGCTGAATAAAATTATCAATAGGCTAATTAGGAAGAAATAAAGGAACAATACATTCAGCATGTTAATAACTACTGGTAAGCAATGTTGGGTCTGGTTAGTACTTGGATGGGTGACCGCCTGGGAACACCAGATGCTGTTGGCATCCCTACGTGTCAAGTGGGGTTGGAGGAGGATTAGTGCCCCTCCCTGTAAAACAATTAACTCTAATCCCTTGGCCACCCCATTTGGGATACATGGCGTCTGGCAATGGATGGATGGATGGACTTCATAGATGCTAGTAAAAGCTGATAACCCCATGATGTAATAGAGGTAACTTTTTTTTTAATAGACCAGTCATACCGAAGGGGTTAGGAACAATTTTTTTTATTTTTTTTTATTTTTAATAGGCCAGTCATAGTGAAGGGGTTAGGAACAATTTTCATTTACCATTTAACTGTGCTGATGAGGGATGCCTTCACATGGTGGCACCAGTACAAATGAGCAATTCTTCTGCCCGGTTATGCAAATGTCCCTCATCTCCTTCCTTGCTCCTAAAAGGAGGAAGGTAGGCTGCAGGAAGAGGGCAACTAACCTGCAGTCCACTGGGTTTAATGTTTCAAGTTAATTTGGGGCTGTAACTACCACTACTACCACTTCCAGATAATTTGTTTGGCTTTGGACAGCTCCTTGGCAGTGAAGGGTTACCAAGGGCTGTATCTAACACCTGTAGCTCTAAAAATCGCTGAGCTGGGTATATTCCTTTGAAGGTAGTGTAGTGAGAATAAACTATAAAAATAGCACAGGTACATGATTGTATTGGAGAGTTTAAGCAGAGAATATGATTTGACATGAAAGGGGTGGGTGGGAGGATCACTGTGAAAGGGATAATATGTGACAATCAGCTCACTGGCCTGGTGAGGTATAGTAATAGGCTATTCCAGTGATAAGCCACTCCACTACTGATATCCCTTGACATACTTGAGCTGTTGCTGACAGTTTTGACAGCTGTTCCAGTTATTATAGAATGCAGTCAGTTTCTTCTCGATGGGAATGTACAACTCCAAATACACATGTACTAAATTGTGGTTGCATGAAATTTGATAGGTGTTTAGGAATGAGCCTCCTTGTTTACTGGTCATATCAGCTCTCCTCTCTAACTACTGTACACTTGATCATCTAAGCTGAGAGGAGTAGGGGATGATTGTCTGGTTTGTAGTTTGTAACTGTAACTGCTGTATTGTTATTAGTCTTTCAACATGGATTGACACTATACTTTTTTTTTTTCTTTCTTTCTTTCTTTTTAAGGTATTTTGTATATTGATATAAATACTACATACTGCAGTTTGTAATGTTTTTGTGCATACTTACAGGACATTTGTATAACAGGTTAACACCGTAGCACAATTATGTTTATGCCTCCACATGAAGGCATCTCTCTCCAGCACTGATGGGATTAATGAAGGATATAATTATCTAACTTACCCAGTTGAAAAAGGTTCCCCAGAGCTAAATAATACCATTAGTAGGTAGCAAGACTGAAACGATTGCATCAGGTAATCGAAGAAGTAAAACGAAAGATGGAGAAGAATCTTGTGGTTGGTAAAAAGGAGGAAGATAAGAAGCCAGAGATAAGGCTGGACTGGCCAGACACCGCTTATAGAATTGGTTACATTTGATAGCTATGTATGGAGTAGCAAGGTTTTGTTTATTTACTCTTTTCTTTCAGTAGTCCTTGTTAAGTACAGTACAGGTAGTGGAAAATTGATTTATGATGATGAACTCTAATTTGGGAGGAGATGTGGCCCATGAAGGGTGTAAATCCTTGAGGCAATTAAGGTTATTGCACATATACTTCCACTCGGGAGATAAGCAATGGGTCATTCTTAATTGTTTGTATTGAATGATCTAGCTCCTGGCTGCTGTGTACCAATGGGGCACACTTGAGAGACTTTTCTTGGTCTTTAATAGGCTCTAATTGTAGACTCATGCCGTATTGAAAGTTTTTGATATAGCTGTGCCCCTTTTAAAAAAATAATGCAGTTATGAAAAAGGGAAACACAGCAATACATGGCAAAAAATTAATAAAGCCGGAGAAGGATCTTTTGAAGTAGTGTTAAGGATGTCTGGTGCTGTTGTTGGAATTACTAAGGCTTTATCTGACCACCAGCTCTAACAGTCCATCTTAAACTGAATGGAGTCATCATTGTACAGAAAAAAAAAAAAAAAGAGGGACTTCCCAGGGTGTTAAAATTAACCTCTTGAATTTGGTTTTGTGCATTTTGTTATATTTTGCTGCTACCAGATGATTTTATTCAGCTTATGAGAGGCTGGAACCAAAAGTTGTTAATTTATGAAGATGAGAAAAATTGTTTTGAAAGTTTAATTAATCAGGTTCTGTCGTTGTTCTCCCCAGTGTTACTGTAACGACTTGGCGAGTACCATGGACCCCACCCCCCTGCAGCAGACAGTGATGGAGCCCCAGCCGACCTCCGCCCCCCAGGAGGCCGACATCCCCCCTAGCACCCCCGCAGCTGCACCGGCAGCCCCCCCTGCCGATGCCCAGCCCCCAACCTCTCCCAAAGCTGACCAGGCCTATGAGCCACTCAGTTATGACGAGGTAGATCAGTGTGTTATTTCTTTGCTGAGTTGGTTTGGTTTCATATGATGGAAGTGGATCACTCAGAGATTATGTCATGGTTACATGATATTGATTGAGCTTTCGATACGAGGTAGAAATGGATCTCATTACTTACTAGTTCAGTTGACTCATCTGTCTAACCACAAGTGGCCATTAACTGATGTGAAAGAGGTAAGAGGTCCTAGAGTAAATGCCCTCTAGTTTTGTGTGCAAATTTAATACAGAATTATACTTTTGTGGGTTTTGATTTCATTTCATTAAACATTTTACATTTGTTGGATTTGTTAAGTAGATTCATGTTACAATATATATCAAAGGAAGTTATTGGTCGGAGTAAAATATGCTAATGGTACTCTTAGATGATGCGATCATGTGGGGTGAATAGGGTTATGAAGAGGGTGGTGAACAGGGTATATACGGTATGAGTGAGCTTGAAAGTGGAAGGAGGCAAAGGATACCATTGGATATTTTCTGTGAGTATATGAGAAAATGTGGTTAAGAAGTAATGGATATGAAGGAATTGATGAGAGGAAGAATTGGTTGGATGTTTGGAAATAAACATGACAAAGATTACACTTTTTGTTTGTTAGCATAACAGTTTTGTCTCAGGGGTTATGAAGAATATCTGTGGATGGTTTGTCTGTGAAGGAGGTGATCCTTTTGAGAGTATGAATTTTGAATAAATAGCTGTATGGCTAATTGCCCTTAGCAGGCAGTTGATGGCTCTGTTTGTGTGTGCTTACTTGTGCACACAGCCTATCTTATTTATTGATGGGAAAAGGATGGTGCTGAAGAGGGGCACCGTCATGTGGTAGCAGTGATATGACTGGGTAACTGCTTCCTGGTCATAAAGATGCTCTTCATTTCTCTCTCTATCCCCCTGGAGAAGGATGGACAGTCTGCAGTATACTGGTTTCACATTTAGATAGGCCCAGGGTTGGAACTACTACTGCTGCTAGGGTTTGGATGGTGCTGGTGATTTTTGCCTATCTCTTTCAGTAAACCTGGTACTGCAGTATATTTTTTGCAATATCAGTGAAGTGTGTTGAGGTGGAAGGTGAAGGGCTAGGTATCATCTGCACAGCTGGTCCTTGGGTGCAGATGTGGTCTCAATTTATGGCCGTATGTTTGTGGTATGGTGTGTTATTTGAACTTAGTCAGATCTCCACTTACCTAATTTATTGGCATTTGAACCTAATTGGATCTCCACTTTCATAATTTATAGCATCATGAATTTAGTGCCTGAGAATGTAAGTGGCAAGAATGAAAATGTGAAGGCAACAGGTTTTAATGAAGCATATGCTGAGGTGGTTCTTTGTAGGGAAGGGAGGGGAATGAAATGCTATTGGAAATATGCCAGAAAGCCATTCCTTATCTGTTGATGCTTTTGCTGATAGAACCATAAATGAAGAGTAAAATTCTATAGAATGTATATTGATAACACTCACATAGAAAGACTGAGTTTCATATGGGTAGTCTTCACTTCAGATAGGGAAGTTTTCCAAAATATACAGATAAACAAGCCTTAAAATTATAAATAGGGCTAATGTTGTAGATGAATATTTACTTAATTCTCATTTCCACTAATTTAATCAAGCAGTTAGTCCTGACTAATTAACTTATAACTGGTATGTTAAGTTCATGGTTTTACAGTACTCTGTATGTTTTTTTTTTTGATAATTTCACTCATTCCCCTTCAACAGCTGTTCCCAGCCCTTCCCAATGCAGGTCTTACCCCAGCCCCAAAGGCTGATGCCCCACGAGACACCTGGAGCCAACATAGTGATATGCGCATTGCGTCCTCGGTCATCACCCAGGTCAGTCATACTGGTACCTCATATACTTCTGATGACCCAAGAATGCTAGGTAGTGTGTGTTAAGGATGTCAGTAAATGAGGGAGGGATACAGTGAAGATGTTTTCACTTTGCAGTACATTATTAAGAAATACTGTATGTAAGGGATATGGTACAGTACATGATAGGTACCTCATACTGCTGTTATGCAAAAAATAATTTTTGTACATAGAGTCAGTAGCATAATTAGTAGCCTGTGGTACAAATGTGTATATTGTATGATTAGTTGTTTCTTTTAGTGAATTGCAATAACCTGTGTAAATAAATAAGGAAGAGTGAATTGCCCAGCAGGATGGACTGGAGGGATATTATCTACTGACTGCCATTCTATTTATCATTATATTTTGTTAGTAGAGTCAGTTTAGAGTTCTGTGTCACTAGATGGATTGGTACATATTTACAGATGTTAGTAATTTACTGGTGCTGGAAGGGGATTCCATCATGTGGTGCCACCAGTATAGCTGGGTGGTGTTGTCTGCTTGGATAAATGCCTCCCTAGTCCTCTCTACATTACCCAAGAGGAGGAGGATGAGCCGCGGAAGAGAATCAAGATCATCCTGTAGTCCACTAGCTTCACATTGCAGATGAATGTGGAAATGCAGCAGCAACCACTGTATTAATCTTGGTGATGGCTTTTATGACAGGTGTTCCGTGTACCTTACGAGGAGCGTGCCAAGATTGACGGTAACAACCAGTTTGGAGAGAATGCATCCTCTCGCATCTGTTCTGACATCACGAGTCGTACCGGCGCTCACATCGAGATTTCCTCGGCCAAGGACCAGAGTCTGACCTTCCTTGTGACCGGCAAGAGTGATGCAGTGTCCCGAGCACGACGCTATGTTCTGGAGAAGTTTCAGACTCAGGCATCACATGTTATCAGGATTCCAAAGGTATTCAGATAGACAGATTGTTTAATTCCTTGTATTTATTTATTTCATTGTTTTATAGTGATTGCCCATGGGGGAGAGGAGCTTATGTTTTATCCTTCCTTTTGCCATCAACATTGTCCTGGCAGATTTTTCCCACCCAAGGATGAGGTGAGGGATAGCTTAGGATGAAAGAAAATGGAAAACTAGTAGAGAAAATAACCAGCAGGTAGGCAGTATAATAGGCCACACTCTCGATAAGAATAACCTTGGAGATGAAAATAAATTAACATGTATAAATATTAATTCTCAAACCTAACAGCAGTTGGCAAAGAGTAATGAGCCTATATTTTCATTCTTCTGTATCCTGCTAATGCATATCCTCCTCTTGGTAGCTTCCTAATGAACTGAATATAAGAGTCAAATGTACTCAGTCTGCACACCTGTCTCTTGTGCTCCACTTGTCTACATCATTAGTATTCCTTCGTCTGTCTTCTGCCAATTTGAATACTTCCTGCTGATCATTGCTAGCTAAGAGAGCATATAATAGTGTAAAATAAACCCCCAGAAATCCTTCTTGGGCACCACATTTGTTATTTTGATAGTTTTCTCTGTCTCTTTGTATTCCTTCCTCCTGCCAAGAAGGATAGATGTTGAGTTTTCTTTGTCACTTTGTATTCCTTCCTCCTGCCAACAAGGAAAGATGCTGAAAAATTGAAATACCCATGTTCACCTGTATAATGGTGCTGGAGAGGTGCCTTCATGTGGTGACACAGGTATAACTAGATGGTGGAGCTGCCTTGTTACATTAACATCCATTAACTCCTGTCCATCTCTCGAGAGGACGATGGTGGAGAGTCAGAGAAGGGCAACCCAGTCTGCAGTCCACCGGCTTCACATTTCAGATGAACCTGGGGCTGCAGCTACTACTGCTGCCTAACAGTTCAAGCTAAACATGGCTTACACCCTGTATTTATTATTTACTTATTTGTTTGTTTATTTTGCCTTCAACAGGACCACCACCGCTTTATCTTGGGCAAAAAGGGCAAGAAGCTACAGGAACTGGAACTGGCCACGTCAACCAAGATCCAGGTTCCCAACTCCAAGGATTCTTCAGAAGAGATTGCTGTAGTTGGCACTCGAGACAGCATTGAGAAGGCTATGCATGAGATTCAGCTGATATCGGATGAACAGGTAAAGGAGCATGGTTTGGAAGAATGCTATGCACATATGGAAAAGTTATCTTAATAGGGAAATGTAGCCTTGATGACTGTAGTAGTTAGACATAGCCTTCAGTAACCCCTCAAGACAGTAGACCCTCCCTGCAGTGAATAAAATAATGTGAAGGGTTCAAGTTGTATTATGATAATGAAAGAGTTTCCATGTCCTCAGAGCAAGCAAGCCTATGAGAAGCTGGAGATCCCCAAGCAATTCCACCCCTTCGTGTGTGGCGCGAACAACGAGAAGATCCATGCAATGATGGCCGAAAACAATGTCCGTATCAATGTTCCCCCTCCCAGCGTCTTGAAGAACGAGATCACCATTGCTGGGGAGAAGGAGGGGGTTTTGAGATGCAAGGAGGCCATACTCAAGTGTCATAAGGAGATGGTGAGTATTATTATTGCTGTTGTTGCTCTTGGTGTGACCTTAGGTTCATCTGAAAGGTGAACCCATTCAACTGCTGGGTGAAGCTGCCCTTCTGTAGTCCCTCCACCTCTTTTAGGGGATTGGAGGACAACTTTGTATAACCGGGCAGCTCCACAGCCCAGTCATACTGGATGCCACCACATGAAGGCATCCCTCACCAGCACCAAATGTTAGGCATAATTTTGCTAGGTAGTAACATAGTGTGGTAGTGGTGTATTGAGGTAGTGTGGTAGTGGTGTATTGAGGTAGTGTGGTAGTGGTGTATTGAGGTAGTGTGGTAGTGGTGTATTGAGGTAGTGGAATGAATAAAGAGAAGTACAACTTTGGAGGTTATTTGAAGATATTCACCAGAAGGCTTCTTAGTTGGGGTGGATAAAGAAAATTATTTTGAGGTGATACAAAGTTTCATGTGCCAGTGAGTCGATGAGATGGAGCTTGAGGAAAATGTTGATGGAGAAAGACCATTCTAAAATGTCAGGACCAACTTGCCTAGCCCCGGGCTCCTACACTTCTTGTGGGGCAATGTAAGATTGGATGATGGATGGATGGAGAATGGAAAAGTATATTACCAAGAAAGAAGGATCTAAAGTTGCAATGAATTGTTTATAATTTTGTAATTCAGATGTTTATTTTGTTTGCTTTAAGGATTTTAATGATGTTAGATTAATATATTTTCTGAATTTTGGTGGGATAGATATGGTGAATTATCTGGTTTCTCAGTTTTGTTGAGTATTTTGAAGGTAAATGAGGGAGTGTTATATATATAATAGTATTGCAAAGTATTACTTGAACTCGGACACATTATATTTTATACCAGGCTTCTCTTACCATGCAGCACTGGCCATCAAGGTTCTGAGAACCATGGGAAAAAGTCAGACTTGTCACTTGATAGTCTCAGATTCAATGCCTTGGTGGTATTGTGGAGTATTTTGTTGAGTATATTACCAATAACTTGCCCAGCCCCGGACTTTGATGCTCCTCATGGGGCAACGTAGGGTTGGATGATGGATGGATGGATGGATATTTGCATCATCCATAAATTGGGTTGCCGATTAGATACTGTTCTCCTCCAACCTCTGGGTAAAGTTTGAGGTAAAATATACTGTATACTTATCGTCAAAGGTGGAACCAGAAATACGCCAAAGTTTTTCGGAATTGTCGAAGTGAGTACGATGTGGTGGGAAAGACCTATATACAAATTTTCCATTCCCATGTATAACACTTCACTTCCACTCCTCCAGCTGATTTCTCATGTGTTGTGGAGACACCTCAGTCTTTATCAGTATCTACCATACAGCCTTTATTCATTTCCTACCCCAGATGCCACATCCATGTCCACACTAACCAACTGAGCCATCCCCGCAACACATCAGACACCTCCAGTGCGTGTCTAGTGGAGTGCTGTGTACATTCCACTCTGTTTATTGTGGGCCATTAAATGTGGAAAAATTTTTCTTTCTGCAGGAGCAAAAATGCCAGATGGTGTCAGTGGAGGTGCGAAAGTCCCAGCACAAGTATGTGATTGGTCCTCGTGGATCCAATATTGCCGAGATTCTTCATGAGACTGGGGTGTCTGTTGAGATGCCTTCCCCAGATTCCACCACTGAGACCATCACCCTTCGTGGACCCCAGGACAAGCTTGGACAAGGTGCACACTGGCACTGTTTGGATTTTGCCCACCTGTTGTAGTGTTGAAGATAAATGTTTATGTATACAGTTATGTAAAGTAAGGGTGGATTTTTATGCTTCTGAGGTGGCGTCGGGATTCCAGGGACTTGAATGGTTAGTGAGAGTGCAGCCCATGAACTTGGGAAGACTGGTTAGTTTATCATTGTTTTTTTTTAGTCTCCTGGACCTTACCTGACCCCATCTTTGAGTGGGAAAAGAAGTATAGATAATCATGATTATTTTTATTTTTATCCTGAAATATGATAGAGACATTGGCATTCCTCCCACAGCACTGACACTGGTATATGCCAAGGCCAATAGTGTGGTAACTGCTGATGTTGAAGCTCCCACCTGGCTTCACAAGTTTATCATTGGTCGTAAAGGTGCCAACATCAGGCAGATCACCCAGGATCTCCCAAAAGTAAGACATCATTTACAAAGAATGTTATTGTTTCTCATAAGGTCACCCATGTGTACAACAGTCTCCACTTGTCTACTACAGGGGGTGGCATAAAGGAGGTCTTTTGTGACACTGATGTATATATGTTTACACCTTATGTTTACTATGTTGGAACAATACCAGTACAGTAGCCAAACCACAGTAGATGTGACACTGACACAAATACACTGGTGCCACAAAAGACCCATGCACACCACCTCTTTAGTACTTACAAGTCCCTGCAATTTGACCTGTATCCATATTGACGAGTGAATGCAGCTTGAATTAATGGTATAGTACTGAATGAATGTCACAGTCTGGCCAAAGTTAGCCAGAGTCGGTCATTATTGGTCATTTGAAATATAATCCAGCTTCTCATAATGTGCTGGTACTGTATGTGATGTCACTGTTCTTATATACAAACATACAGTATACTTTCAGATCACTTCAACTTTGAAACTGCCAGTGTTAAGCAGTGTCCTGTTTAACAAACACCTACTTCCAGACCACTTACACATTTAACCTCTAAGCACAGGGTTGTATTTTTTATTTTGTTTTTCACACCTCCTGGTGACTATTCAGCATTAAACAGACTTGTTGCAGTGAAGAAGTTAAGTACAGCCTTCATTAATCCCTTCTAGAAGAGGTGTGTCTAAAATATACTTGAAAGACCTCATTCAGATTCAAGAGGTTCAAACAGCCAGTGTTAACCAATACTTGTTTGCAATGTCAAGCCCATTGTTATGCTTTCACCTTTCTCAATTAATGCATGAAAGTTCTGCTTCCTGTTAGGTTCATGTGGAATTCTACTTGTATGCAATATTAAGTCCTGTAATCAAGCTTTATCCATTCTTGACTAATGCCTGAAAACTCTACTTCCTGTTAGGTTCATGTGGAGTTCACTGACAAGCAGGGTGGGATCAAGCTCGAAGGGCCTCCTGAAGAAGTTGATATTGCCCGGGAGAAGTTGGAGACCATGATTGCCGAGATGAAGAGCAAACTTACTTATGATCAAATCACTGTTGACCCCAAGTAAGCAGTACTGATTTTTATTTACTGTAATTGAGCTAGTTTATTGTATTGTTCCATGTCAACCTCTGTTGTTCAGGGTGCATCTTCAGCAAAATCAGGTCATCTAGTGGTAAGCAGAATTAAATTGTTGTCATTGTACTGAAGGAATTAAATGTAATGTCTGGGTTGTCCTGAGTATGCTATACATCGCTGTTTCTGTGGGTAGCCTCCATGTCAAGAGGTCTTCCCTAAACTGAATGGTTTGATAAAGATGGAATAGTGGTTAGTGGCACTGGTCATTATATGCATGCCAAGGAGTTCAGTAAAAAAGATAAATAAATAAAAATAACTTATGTTTTGCTTTTTACATAGTAGTGTTCTATCGCTTCAGATTTTACAAGCACATCATTGGGAAGAGTGGCTCCAACATCAACCGTATCAGGAATGACACTGGTGTGCTGATCAACATCTCAGAGGCTGACGGCAGCAATCTTATTCGACTAGAGGGCAGCCCTGAAGGAGTTGCTCAGGCCAGGAAGGTATGTGCATGATAGAAGAAATATATGGATATACTGTAATAGATTCTCAGATTGACAAACTTCTTGAAACAGCATTTTTGGCAAACAGTGAAGAAATAAAGGTATATAGTGATCATCACCTTCATTTTTTTCTCATCTGAGGATGGGAATATGCTGTCGAATTTTTATATTTATTCAACTAAAAAATAGTGATATTGCTGTCCACAACTGTACTGAATTTATTTTTGGTGCAGGAGCTGGAGGAACTGGTGACAAAGATGGAGAATGAGAAGGAACGTGACATCATCATTGAGCAGCGTTTCCATCGTACCATCATTGGCACAAAGGGGGATAAGATTAAGGAGATCAGGGACCGATTTAACCAAGTCCAGATTTCATTCCCAGATCCAGGTAAGAATGTTTGAAAAACCAAAATTTTCCATGACACTTAGAAAGTCTGTATCTATCTGTTTATTGCTAGACACCTTAATCCCATGATGGGTGGCCACAAACTTGCCTTCATGTCATCCAGTCCCCCACCATTTCACTGTCCTGCTCCCAGCTCACACCCCCTTCTCTCGTATACCTCCACTCCATCCCTCCATCTCATCCTTGGCCACCCCCTCCCTTTCCCCCCCTCCACCTCACTCACGTACACCCTCCTTGTTAGTCTCGCACTCTCCATCCTCCCCACGTTACCAAACCGCCTCAGTGTATTTCTCCTAATGCTTTCTATCACATCCTCATCCACACCACAGTGCTCCTTCACTTCCTCATTTGTCAGTCTCTCTCCATGCAACTCCAGTAATACCAGTCTGCAGTAACATATGCCATGGTTTTATTTGTTTATATTTATTTATATTATTTTGTAAGTACCAAGCTGCTTTTGAGACATTCTGATTTAATGGTAGATTTTTTATGTTGGAGACAGCCATGCTTTGCACAGTGTTCTAGAGAAGGGAATGATCTGTCAAGGCTGCTTTTGATGCTGAAGAGGGATTCCTTTACACAGTGGTGCTGCCATAGCTGTTGTCATTTTCTTTTCCTGTTTCTATACACTATCCACCTCATTTGGCTGTGGATAAATGAGTTAGACTGTTGTGGCGATGAATAGTTGATCAGTTTCACCAGACAGTCCTTTGGTAGTTAACCCCGTACATTTTGTCCTGTCGAACCGTACTCTCTGAACTGTACCGCACTTTACCCTTAAGTGGGAAAAGTGATGAGAATGATGCCTAATGTTTATACTTTTTTAGGAGAGCAGTCTGACGTTGTAAAGATCCGTGGTCCAAAGGATGATGTGGACCATTGCTATGGATACATGAAGAAGCTGTTGAGGGAGCTGATCGAGTCCAATTACCAGGTTAAAGTGTCCATCTACCGGCAGTTCCACAAGTTCATCATCGGCAAGGGTGGTTCAAACATCAACAAGGTTATTATTCTGTCATTGTATAAGTCACTCTTCACCAGTTTTCTAAGTGACTTTGGTAGACCATTACATAACTGTATAATGATAATAACTATAATAATAATAATTGGTAATAATAATGCAGTTATGTCTTGAAAATTGGAGAATTCCTTTTGATATCCAATATAACAATGACACGCCTGGAATAATGTTCATATATTAAAGTATTTTGTTGAGTAATTCATACCATAATCCATTGGATAGATCCGTGAGGAGACTGGAACTAGGATTGACCTTCCTTCTGAAGGTCAGAACAGCGATGAAATCACCATCACAGGGAAGAAGGAGAACTGTGAGAAGGCCCGGGAACGCATTCAAAAAATACAGGATGAGCTGGTAGGTTTCTTCACTTCAAATAGGATGAGTGTGTGAGGAAGAGAGGTATGTAAGTTAGTGGGGCCAGGGGACTGACGAGAGATCGACCTGGCTGGATGAATGCTGTGAGAAGTGCATGATCAGGGATTTGGCACCCCTTTTTAATGTGACAGCATCCGGATTGACTGTCAGATACACGTATGTGAAGCTACAGAATGTGGTTAATGTTTCTGGCAGATCAGATAGAGCCAGGATTCCGAGGGCTTGAATGATGAGTGAATGGAAGCGTGGCCTATTGGATTGGCAAACTTAGGCTGTCCGGACGTTGCTACTCCTCACCCTGCCCTAAGGTGGGAGTGGACATCCTGATGATATATATACAGTATTATAACTCTCATTTTAAATGTCTGGACCAGCTGCCTAGCCCCGGGCTCCTACGCTCCTCATGGGGCGATGTAGGATTGGATGATGGATGGATGGATATATTATATATATTTATATATATATATATATATATATATATATATATATATATATATAATAAGTAGTTTTGCAGAAAAATTGCATGTTCTGTTCCTAAGTTTGTTGTTAATGTGCCAGTTTCCACCAGTTTTCAGTTCCACTTTAAGGGGGGGTGGGGATTAGAACATCCATCACTTAAAACAAGAACTGTCTGTGTAGGGACATTCTGTAACCTTATCAGTATGAAAATCTCATTCCATTGTTTGCCATCTCAGGCCAGCATTGTGGAGGTGGACATCATCATCCCGGCAAAGTTCCACAACTCTATGATCGGCGCCGGTGGGAAGCTGATCCAGAGTGTTAGTGAGGAGTGTGGTGGAGTTGCCATTAAGTTCCCACCACCAGAGAAGAGCTCAGATAAGGTAATATTTATTATTTCTTTTCCCTCCTTTTTTTTTCTCTCCATCCCTCCCTGTCTCTCCCTTCTCCTACTCCTCCATCCTCCATCCCTCTTCCCCCTGTGCCCACTAAATTAGTTCAGATTGAGCAATATATATAAATGAATTCACTCCTTGAATTAGTGTAAAATGTTATTTTTCTAGTTAGCCAAGGTACTTCTTGGACTATATAGTCTTTGAGATAATGTAATGAAAGTGAATAATTGACAACCAGGTCTGTTTAAAGGTGAAATATTGGGTTTTGCATTCATCAACACTAATTTGGGGTTCATTGTGATTGCCTAGGTGACCATCCGTGGACCCAAGGAGGACGTGCACAAAGCTAAACAGATGTTGGTGGAGCTGAGCAATGAGAAGCAGCTGGCTAGTTACACCACTGAGGTCAGTCCTTTCCTCAGTCTTTATTTTTATCCATGGCAGTTGAAGGGTTGTTGATTTGTAATGAATGTACTAATGTTAACTGTAAGCCACTTTAGGAAAGCTATATATATACAGTACAGTAGGTGCATTTACATTGCAGTGTATAATCATCAAATAAGCTTGTCTAGATATGTAGATGCCATTATTCTTAATCTTGACTGAGTAGCCATGCAGCAGCTCCAACGCTCTTGCCAGGTGGTGTTTTGAAACATTGTTGAGGAATTACAATGTTTGTCTGTCAGGATTGTAACTTTAAATCTGCCTCTTTCCCTCCCATCAGGTGCGCGCCAGACAGCAGCATCACCGTTTCCTGATTGGCCGCAATGGTGCCAACATTCGCAAGATCAGGGATGCTACCGGTGCCCGCATCATCTTCCCCACTGATAAGGATGAGGATAGGGAGCTCATCACTATCATTGGGAAGAAGGTAAGAACTGTTAGGGCTCGTTTTTGGATTTTAACTTTACTCTCGTTTTCTCCATTCCGTATTTCTTTGAGTGTGTTTCTTTTCCCGGGTCCGTACTGGTGTTCCTTTTGAGTTTTTCCTGATTTTTCAACCTGACATTAGTTTTTCATACCGGGTAGGCCTACAGTATACTGTATCAATTTCTTTATTTTTTTTATTTGATGGGGATAGTAAGAACCTTTTCAGTGGTTACCTTGCTACATACTATAGCTTAATCCCCAACAGGTGATTGAAATAGACTAGCCATGTATCCTTGAATAAACTGTACTGTAGTCTGCCTTGGTTCTGTTTTCATTCCATCCCCTCTCCACTGTCATTCATCGTCTCATTTTTCCTCCCCCTCTGTTGTCATTCTTCCACACACATTCGCTTATCCCCTCCACTGTCATTCTCCTCTCACATTCCCACGCCCCCTCTGTTTTCATTCCTCCTTCACAGCTTTTCTAATCCTTGTGGTGTATCTCGGCTCATACTCCAACCTTCTCTTCCCTTCATCCCTTTTCCCCTCAGGATGCCATTGCCAAGGCTAAGGAGCAGTTGGAAGCCACAATCAGGGAGCTGGATCTGATTGTGGAGGACACGATGACTGTTGACCCACGCCACCACCGACACTTTGTGACGCGACGTGGGGAGGTGCTGCGTCAGATAGCAGACCAGTACGGTGGAGTCACTGTGTCCTTCCCTAGATCTGGGGTGCAAGGGGACAAGGTTAGATCTCATTGTACTTGTTTGTACCTTCAGAAAAATGCTGGCTGTCATATTTCTTGCATTTTTTAAGTGTTCATGCCGATCATCGTATTTCTTGTCTTTTTAAGTGTTTTGCAATATTGTGTGTAAATACTGTACAGGTGGATAGCATAGATCTAAGTGTAATATAAAATTGTTTTGTGTTTCTACAACTTCCTCAGGTCATACTCAGGTGATCTTTTCTTTTCCAGGTTACTCTGAAGGGTGCAAAGGAGTGTGTAGAAGGAGCAAAAACAAGGATTCAGGAGATTGTACGAGACCTTGAAGAAATGGTGCAGCTAGAGGTGGTGATTCCCCAGCGTTACCACCGCACGGTGATGGGGGCACGTGGCAGCAAAGTGCAGGCCATTACCACACAGTTTGACGTCCAGGTGAAATTCCCGGAAAAAGACGCTGGCATGGGACACACGGTGAATGGGGAGGAGGAGCCACAAGTCAATGGTGAGGGAGAGGATGGGGAAGGAGCCCCCCCTGCACGGCCCCAGGATATTGTGCGGATCATGGGTAAGAAGGACCAGTGTGAAGGTGCAAGAGATGCCTTGCTGGCTTTGGTGCCAGTGGTACTAGAGGAGCAGGTTTCCTTCAGACACCACCGTTTCATTATTGGACAGAAGGGTGAGAATGTGCGGAGCATGATGACTGAATATGATGTCAATATCCAAGTGCCACCAGCTCAGGAGCAGAGCGATATTATCCGCATCACTGGCCCTCCTGCCAATGCTGAGCGTGCCAGGGAAGCCTTGAGGGAGAAAGTAAGGCAGCTAGAAGAGGAGGAGCTTGATCGCAAAGCCCGCTCCTTCCAGCTTCGCATAGAGGTGGACCCTGAATATCACCCGAAGATCATTGGAAAGCGCGGGGCCGTCATCACCAAGATCCGGGAAAAGCATGAAGTCAATATCCAGTTCCCTCCTCGTGGTGACCCTGAGGAGAATATCATCACCATTACCGGGTATGAACGCAATGTCAACTTGGCCAAAGATGACATCCTGGCCATCACTGGTGACCTGGACAAGATGGTGCGTGAAACTGTGGAGATTGACAGCCGCATCCACTCACGCTTGATCGGCAGTCGAGGCCGTGCCATCAGGAAGGTCATGGAAGAATATAAGGTGAGGTTTGATTACATGCAGTACAGTTGCCCATATGTGAGAATTTGTGTAGAATCTAGTATCCTTTTTGTAATGTTTGGTAAATAACATATGGCTAATTTGCACTTACCCAGGAAGGGACATATTTAAGGAAGACTGTTAAGTTTCTACTGCACTTACTGCAGCCAAAGATAGATGATAGCATAACCATCCAGCCAGAAGCCACAATTATTAGGTTTATTCAGTTCTTACCTAAAATTGGAGTGAGGATTATTCAGTAAAGTAAACCTACTTTTGAGGTGGTAGTAGTAGTAGTTGTTCCCTAGGCAGTCTGGCCAAACAGCCCCGAGTCTCTTAGGAAGGCCATGGCCGAGACCGGGCTTTCCCACAGAGCTCTCAAAGAGTGTATGTTGTGTTGTTGGAGTGGGTGATTGTGTGCAATGCAGTCTTCCATAATGTGCTTAATAGTATGGTGTGCTGTGTTGCATCCCGGACAAGCATCAGCGACGGAGTCATCCAGGCTCTTCTAGTAGCTTAAGAGGGCTGGATGGCCAGGTGGACCCTGTCCTCATGAGGAAGATAGGATTCAGAAGGGTGGATGTCAGGAGGCCGTGCATGCAGCTGTGTGTGGTCTTTAAGTGACTGAATGGAGCGGCGAGTGATCTGAGTGTGGATATGCTTCTGGAAGCTGGTCTGAGGTGGGCGAGGGGGGAGAGATGACAGTATTTGTGTATGGTATCGTGTGCTGGGTGTTGTTTTGATGTTCCTTGGTGTGGGTGGATGTGCTGCCATGTACTGTAGAGGATGTTGTGGGTTTGTGGAGGCTGCAGCAAGAAACTGGGTGCCTCTCATGTCTAGTTTATTACTGTAGTTTAAATACAGTATCACTTAACTACAGTAGTAGGTTGGGTGGATGTATCTTGGGCTGAATAAAGCCTACAAAGCCATGTAAATATCCATTACATTCAAAATCTGTTCATGTCAAATCCACTAGGTCGAGATCAAATTCCCTCGTGGAGATGACGACCCCAACCTGGTAACCATCATGGGGGCCCCAGAGAATGTGGAGGAGTGTCGTGACCATCTGCTGAACTTGTCCGAGGAGTACATGCAGGATATTGTGGAACGCGAGGACATGGAGCAGTATCTAAATCCCCGCAACCAACAAGCACCCCAGTCATTCTACTCCAATGCCAGTGGCAGCCCCACCTCACCAACCCAAGCTGGAAATGACGTGGGTGGTGGTGCACAGAGGAAGAATGAGGTAAATCCAAGTGTTTGCAGTGAACTTGTTACTATAGGTCATTCATTGTAACTAGGTAGAGGTTTTCATTCTTTTATAGTATTTTACATAGCTCAGTTGCAGCATAAAAGTATGGCTCACCATCATTACCATACATTCTCTTCATTACCAGCATCGTATGGTATTCTGTTGTTAATTTTTTGTTGCAGTTCAGCATTCAAGATGGATAAGGGACAATTTTATGCCTAGTTAAAGTGAACAAAGTAATGTTTTACTTGCAGTAGCTTAATCAACACAGTACAGTTAGTGTAATGCTTCATGTAACCCTGAAACGGAGGTATTGAGGCATTGATATGAAAGAGAAGGTGGGAGCATGTCTGTACACCAGGACATTCATGAAGGGTATGTTCCTAAAACACTTGCAGAAGTTGAAACTCTCAAATAAGTTTTTTGTGGTGTTTGGTAACCTTGTCTTGATCTCAGTAGTAGTCATACCTTTGACAAGTGCTACCTAGCACAGGGTGACTAGATTGGTAAATTTATAGTTGACAGTGACCATTTAGCATGTAAAGTGCATCAGTAAAGAAGAAATATGAAAATGTGATGATGGTTAGACCTGTAATACAGATCCAGGGCTCTTTAGATAAATAATGTGCAAAGTAGTGTTTGACTCAGTTCATTGGACATGTTATTGATAAATCTCACTTTTATGCTTTCTCACTTCTTGTATCTGCATCCTACCTTTCCAGAATTTTAGTTGGAAGAAAGGTCAGCAGGTTGATGATGGTAGTGATAGTTTCTTCCACTGAATATAATAAACAGAATCAAGATTTTTAAATGTGTGTTATGAATGTTTACCTCTTTACAGCAGGGCTTTGTGGTGAGTGGAGCCCCATGGACCCAGGAGGCCCCGAACATGGACTCTTCAGAGGACTTCCCTTCTATGGGTACCCGGGCTGTGCCGAACCTGGCCCCAACCACCTGGGGTCCACGCCGTTAGAAGTCAGAGCACTGAAGAGGCAGGAGGGGCTGGAGGAGGCAAGGAGAGGATTCTTGGAGAGGTGGACACTAGAAGAGATGGATGCAGTTGTAGTGGCTGATACGGCTTCATGTGGTGGTTTATCATTGTTAACAGTAATAAGATAAATGAAGATAAATAAGATAGGCAAATAGGAACCTTGTTTACATGTTGACAGTAACGGGATAAATGAGATGGATAAATGGGGCCCTTGTTTGTCTGTGTATAGCACGTCTGGTTATAAAACTTTCCATTTCCTTGCCAACTTTGTGATGGTAAAGCATTGAGAATTAGTAGTTTGCCCTTCTTCTCCATGCCCTGTCCTGCCTTCCAAGACCCAACCTTACCCTACTCTACCTAACACCAGGACTCATTCTCTTCCTGTGTAAGGGGACAGCCACCAGGCTTACTACAGTACTATGCATAGGAGTTTATCATTAAGACTGGACAATGGTTTGCTGCATACACTGATACTCTTCCATTTCAGTACAATACATGAACAGTTTCTTTTGTGTTCTGTTCCAGATCAATTTTTTTTTTTTTTTCTACGGTATGATGGTGGTTTGTTGACAAATCCTAATTTTATATTTGTTGATCCGTGAAAATTAACATTTATTATTTTATCAGTTACAATTGATATTACTATAGTTATTTCAGATATATTATTCAGAATTTTAAAGCTTAGGATTAACTCTGCCAATTCATATTCATTTTTAATTGTACAGTATGTGCAATGGTGTAGGGTCAGAGAATTTAGCTGTACAACCGTAATAACAAGTTATTGAATTGCCTTCTGCACTGGACAAGTTTGATTGGGGGATCATTCCTGTCTGGTTATATCATTTATATACTTTTTTTTTATATTTTTTTTTATTTTTTTTTTTTAATCAACTGAAGCTGTGTGGTGTTTAGGGGGGGCATGTTTTTCATGGATTACCACTTCCACCTAGAATCCCATTTTGTTAATACAGTACATCACATTTTGGGAACAGAGAAATCACACCATATCAAGACCAGGACTCAATAACATCGACCACAGAAATCCAAAGAAAAATTAAACTTTTAAAAAGACAAAAAAATCGCCCTGGATTTCAGAGTCCTGGCCAGATCTAACAAAAAAGTCATTCAATGGACCTCCCTCACTGTCTTGCTGCATGTTGACGACCCCTGACCTGCTCTGGCCAACGCTAATTGGAAACATTCACCCATAAGAGAAATTTATGCTACAAAGTGCGTTGATTTTTTTTTTTTTTTTTTTTTTTTTTTTTAATTCTGTGCCCAGTCTTCCTAGTGAGAGGAACACCGCTAAATGTAATCAGACAAAGGCCCTGGATGAAAATTATGTTTCCTTGGAAGTTTGTTGGTAAGATTATATATATGTATATATATATACCATATATGTATATATATAGTATATATATATATTTACGTAACATGTATATTTACGATGTATATATACTCTAGATTTTTCTCCCTATCAAGATTTTATACATAATCACTTTTCCTTTTCACCTGTCATTATTTTTCCTTCTTTTACAATATCAGTCGTTATTTGATGTCACTGAGGTGTCAAATGAAGGCTAGTATTCTCATCAGCTGAGCAGGTATACTATTATCTCTTCCTTGGGGATTTATTTTGCTTATGACACCATAATACTCTCCTGTATGCTGTTTGTCATATTGAGATAGATTACATGCATAACGTACGAAAACTTACAGAAGATTAGTTATGTACCATGTAATAAATGTAAAGGTAGAGGTGACACTATTTTCCTGTATGCTGTTTAAGCCTTATCCATGCCAAGAGAGTGCACAACATACAAGGGATTATTAATACACCATATGCAGAAATGAAATAAAGAAGAGATAATAGAAGGACAGGAATACAAGCTAAGACTGCACCAACGCCACCACCTCTCTCTCACTATGGGCTCAGCCTTTTAAATCCAGGGTCTAATGGAAGGGCTAACAAATCTTATTAATAAACCATTGTGAAAAAATGTAAAAAAAAAAAAAACTTTGAAAAGATGTTTGTTATAATTTTTTGTTACTTTGATAGGTATTATTACAGTTGTTACTCTGCTGTACTATTATATATTTTGTGTATTCCAAGACAAAGAGGTGAGGTTGCAAGCTGTCCGTAGCACCTTCAAGGGTCGTGTGGCCGCCAGTATAAAGTGCTGCTAACTGTGGTTTTCACTTAATAAAACATATATTGGTACCATCTTTCTCCTTACCCTATTACTGAACCCAACTTCTTGCCATCCTACAGTAGGCAAGAGACCTGGATGAAGATGATAACCCCTCCTTATCCATCATTCTTGTAGTACCAGACACGTAGCTCTTTTATATAGATTTGATTCAGATTTTCATCTTTTACACTTATTTCCTATAGCTCAGTCACAGAAAAAGACACTGCTATGGCTCTAATTCCTTTCCATACCATTTCTTAGCAGCATTATAGTCATAATCTTTTCTTACGGCTAAGCATTCGAGAGGAATGTTAAGCCAGGTTAAAGTGGAGAGAGTATAGCATCCTCCATTTATGCAGTGATTGTAAGTTTTATTGAGTTTTTATAGAGGGAAAAAAAAAAAAAATTCCTGACCATGAGACTCCAGCAACCAATTACTGCATTTTGTTATACTGTACTGAGTCTACTGTGACTTTAACAGGGACTAGGTTTGGTTCCTTCTGCTATGTAGTAAACTAAAAATATCTCTGCTACTCATACTTTTTTTTTTTTTTTTCACTGCTTGTACTAATAGCTGAAGGCCAGAGATGATGGGAATATGATTGCCAGATAATGAATAAGGGATTTATTCTTGATGGTATTGGAAACTTCATAGCATTTCTTCCTAAATGATTCATTTTGTCCGTTACACCTTGGTACAATGCTGGGTGATAACCACATAACCAAATGATGCCTAATGGTCTAGTAGGGTAAGATACTTCAATCAAATGGAGCCTGTAGGGATTTCCACCTGAGGGGTGGTTGGGGGTTTCTTGCACACACACTGCCCCCTTACCTTAAATGTTAGGACAGAGTAGCCTAACCCTGAGCCCCTTGTGCTCCTGTTCATATGGGGCAGACTGGAATTGGATTATGAGCCTTTACACCTCGATACCCCTTGTATCTAACTTCCAGACTGTGTCAACATTAGAATGTTAATGGCACAACAGAACAGCCCGGTGATATAAATAAATGTTTGAATTGCTCCAAGCACTCCGGTGTTACTTGGAATGTGGCTCTAAAATGTCTAAATCCATCAACTGAAAGTGAAGTTTAATGAATGGAGTCACATGGGGGTGAGCTTCGGTAAAGTCAATGTTTGGTTACTTTTGTACTACATATGGATTGTTTTTGCTTTTTTGTTCTAGTAGGAATTATCTCAAACATGCATACCAACAGATCACAGGGCTGTAACTGGCTTGTAAATTATATCTGGCTCTCGATGTTTCTTAACGGTAATGCCTTATGTCTATGATCTTTTCACTAAAGCCAAACGTGAAAAAAAAAAAAAAAAAAAAATACGAGGTAGCATTTGTTTCTGTAAGAGTAAACTATTGGGGTCTAGCAAAACAATATCAATTGCACCTTCACCAAGAAATTATCTTTATTCTTTTTATTCAGAAATATAGACTGATAACTAAAGCATTACACACTTGTGCTGAATATAGTTAGAAACAGCCACCCAGCTTCTTAGCCCTCAGAATCCTCTTATTTATTTTTAAAACTTCATTCTTGTTTCCTGTAGATGATATTGTTGACTGGAGAAATGGGAGAAATGGCGTTCCCCCGAGCTAGACCCTGTATTGGATCATATGGTCCCGCTAGGTTACAGGAGCGCGCTACCACTCCCGGCACGGCAGTCCCGGGCGAGGCTCGAACTCGCAATTCCCCAGTTACGAGCTTGATGCTCTGCCACTGAGCCACAGTGCCCCCAAATATTGTTGACTTTGGAGATACCATTTGTAGAGATGAGGATACAGTCTTCATTAACACCCCATAGCAATCATAGTGCTGGAGAGGAACGCCTTCATGTGGTGGCACCAATACAGTATTTCTGGCAATACAAAAGTCTCTCAAGTATTTTTCCTATCCCCCGAAAGGAGGATGGTAGACTGCAGGAAAGGGAAACCGTGCAGTCCAATGGGTTCACATTTAAACACACCGGGGGCTACAAGAACAGCAACTACCACTAACTAATTTCTCTCCCTGCACTGAATAAAACTGTGTGGAGGTTGCAGGAACATAGTTTAAAGTATCGTTAGACTGGCAAGCTTAAAACACTGATCTGTAGAAGATAATTTGCTCTTTCCCTTCCACTTTTTGGTACATATTACAGATTATTGCTGTCATGTTGTTACTTCTTTCCGGGGCAGTTGGATCTATCAGTGGTACAAGTTACAGTGACAGGATCGAATACCTTATCGTCCCCTGTACAGCGATATACACGCAAAATTAGGGAGTTGCCTCCCAGTACTGGCTCCTCGCAGATATAGAACCTCTGGCAGTTGCAGTCTGGGTGGCTATAGATTTTCCCGCTCTCTTTGCCATAGCAGGAAGCTGGCTCACAGGTTAGTGAGGGTTTGGGGGTCGTAGTGGTTGACTTAGGGGTGGTCGTGGTTGATTTAGGGGTTGTGGTTGACTTAGGGGTTGTGGTTGATTTTGGGGTAGTTGTGGTTGATTTTGGAGTGGTCATAGTTGATTTTGGGGTTGTGGTGGATTTTGGGGTGGTCATGGTTGATTTAGAGGTGGTTGTGGTTGATTCAGGGGTTGTTGATTCAGTGGTCGTTGTGGCTGTAGGTGTAAAAGGGTTCCCGTTTATGTCAACTCCTGGGCATTCCGGCGATGCTCCTTGCCCCAGACAGAAAGCTGCCTCCCCACCCCCATCTTCGATCAGCTCGTACCCAAACCCTTGACACGTGTGGTTGCACTCCTGGATGCTGGTAGGAAGAAAAAAAGAAATAATATTGCCATTCACTCTCTAACTGAAGGGTACAACAGTGAGTCCGTACAGTTACCAGATTATATTCGTATTTTGGTGAGTCAATTAAGTCCCTCCAGACAGCATGCTTGTGTTGCACTGATACATGTACACTTCTGTTGAGGCTTCATGATCCATCATTACTGACGAGATGAAGTGAACAGTTTTCGGGTTTCTCTAAAGAAGAAAGCCTGCAGTATTTCCGCAGCTGAACGACTGAACAAGGAAGGATTATAATTTTTATACATTAGTGCCTGATCTGGGTTTGAAGACTTTTATCTTTTATTTTGCTGCCTGTAACCTTATAGTCATCCATGCTGACCAACAGGATATGTCTAGACGTGGGCGACTGAGGGTAGGCGTCAGTGTAACCCATAGGAGATACTGCACACACCTGCCAACATCTAGTGGGGCCACTTTTATGGGTTTCAGGAGTGATAAAAAAATCTTGTCGGCACCAACCTTTTCCGGCAAGTGTTTGGTGTGGATGTGGCCTAAGGCATTGTCGGATGTACCAAATTCGAAAGCAAGATCCAACATTAGGTTTTTAAGGTCATGTCTCCGGCGCTGGAGTTAAAAAAAAAAAAAAAATGAAATGGAATACATAACTCTGAGATCCAGATCGTGAATAGTAGTCCATGATCGCAAGAGGTATGGCCAACTCAAAGGCTATGTATGGTTACGGGGAACGTATGTATGGTGGGAAGTAAGGAAAGAGGACGGAAGTAGTCTGTCTAGAAACTGAAGCACATTACTCACCGGATCCTTGCTGGCATTACCACAGAAGCCACAAGAGCGACTAACCCAAAGAAGAGTACCTGTTGGAGAGATACATAGTCACAAGTCCTGCACATTTGTAATGCTCATAACAGTACTGTAGTTAAATCAGCCAGCTTCACTGAGGATGGGAGAGGGTGCTGGCGACTGGATATTCTCTTTTCCGTGACTCTGCCCTCTAGTTCACCATTCTCTCTCTCTCTCTCTCTCTCTCTCTCTCTCTCTGAGCATACAATGTTCCCAACTCACCACCCATCATTATTGTTGCAAGCGATGAGGAGAGGGAGTGAATGTTCATGGGACTTCCTTCTCCTTTGTCTTCATAATTATTCCCACACAAACCAAAAAACCCAGATCTCATCCCAAGTCAACATTGATGACTGGTGATGATGATGGCGGCGGTAATGATGGTGGTTATAGTGATGATGGTGGTGGTGGTGACGGTTGTGCCGGTGATGATGATGGTGGTGGTTGTGGTGATGAAGGTAGTGAGTTGTTATTGTTGTGGTCCCCAGGCTTATCGATGTGAGCCCGAGGACTAAAGGCTAAAATACTGAGTCGTGGCAGTAGATTTACACTAGAATATGATGCTGGTTATTTATAAGGAAGTGCTATGAAAAGGATAAAAAATCACGTTAATGCCATGCTCTGACCTACATGAAATTAGCTGCAGAAGAACGAAAATCTACGCCAAGTTAAGGTGAAAAGACTATAGTTGTAGCGGTGTCTTGGAGAGGTATTCTTGTGTGGTTAGGAAACTTATTATAACACCATTTTACCGGTTTATATGGTTCTGTTCCGTTACTATATTCTTCTGTGTTATTTATACAATCGATGTCGACATCAGAAGGAAATAATAAGAAGAAAGAGGGTATTAAATGGAAGTTTGGAAAATAATTCGTTAAGATAGAGGTGCTACGGAGCCGCCTTACCCGACGAGGACATGTATTCTCGTCGGCTATGAAGGCTCCCTAACACATCTTCCTGTACGATTTATTTTCCAGACTACAGAGTAACACCCCCTGGTTTGCTTATGTCTTTTCAATATCGAAATAGATTGCATGAATAACACTAAGATTATAATGGCCGGTGCAGAATAAACAGCTAAAGAAGAGGTGTTAGGAACCTTCCGTAACTGACTTAACGACCTAAATCTTACCACAGCAGGGTTCATCTTGCAGTGAGGTGAAGTGAGGTCAGCCAAAAGGAGGTAAAATGAGCCAAAGTGAAATGAGGTCAACCCAGACAAACGTGATCTCAGCTTCTCTTGACCTCGTGACCTAGTACAGCGTCAGTGTGGGGGTCAGAGCAGCCTCATGGTCCTTATATACAGGGTGGTACATACATTGCACAACACAGCCATAAACCACACCATTACAGCTCTTCATTACATCTATTCATCCCCTTGTCATAAACGTGGCTTAATTAAGTTGAATAATGAGGGTTGCGTTCGTCATTAAGGTGGGACGAGAAACGTAAATTATCCCCAGAGAGAGAGAGAGAGAGGGAGGGAGGGAGAGAATTCTAGAACACAGTGACACAAATACCCGAGTCATAACAACTACAGTGCATCCCCCAAAGAAAATGAACACTTCAGGGGACGTGTTGGGATGGTTAATACGGTGGGGGTGTTACTATTACTGGTGTCCCTGGTCTTTTTTTCATCTTTTTTATTTTATTTCTTATTTTTTTAGGTGGTAATGGTGACAATAAATCAAGGTCTGGGTACAAAACAATTAATCTACTGGAAAATATCACCCTGTCATTTTCTACGTCATCGAATCAGACTTTATTTCATACCTTTTATGGCTGTGTTTTCTGAAGTACTCTTGTGTGGCCCTGAAATGAGTATATGGAGGGAAATTTGTGTGTGTGCGTGTGTGTGTGTCGTAAACCTGTCACCCTCTAATGCCATCACGCCACCTCATTAGTACCAAAATTGCCCGCGTGTCACTAAGATATATGGAAATCATCATTTATCATAAATTTTCCTGAAACCCACACGTATCCACTCCGAAAAAAACAGTCCAGAAAATCACATACTTTTCATGATAATACAGTTCACTAAGTTCTCATTTCAGACGACCACACAACTACAACAAAAACCCTCATGTACATATCTAGCCACGTATTTCATCCATGCATTTCATTAAAGAAAGTAAGAAAGAAAGAGAGAAAAAGACACCAGCTTTAATAGAGCGTATTTTATTATAGCTAAATTACAGAGATATTTGTCATTATTTCACTGAAGAACGTAAACAGTCAGGGAGCATTCCGATTTCGGCACAATCACGAGGCTTGCGACACACCGAAATCTATCTATCTATATACCTAGGCTGCTTCCCCCAAAGAAATAATAAAACAGTAATAACCACGAAAACAAATACACTGATACAGTACAACAAACTTTCTAATACTGACCCTTAAGCACGAGTCTCCTTCCGAAATTTGGATTCTTGCGTGGATCTGCCTTACACTGGTTTAAAGACATTGGTGGGCAGCAGGGGTTATTAGCCCGAAATCAATCACTCCTACCTAAACAAGAAAATAACGTTGAGGAAGAACGCTGATCAATTATACCCCAAAAGCTCAGTAAATAAGAAAATAAAGCCAGTAAAGCATATTACAGAGAAGTAAATGAGCCCAATAAATGTTTAATACTCAATAATAATAACAATACAGCACACCAAAGACTAGTAAAATAACCCCAGAAATGCCTAATACACACTCGTAAAAATTATACCAATACAGCACATTAAAGACTAATAAGATAACTCAATAAATGCCCAATAAAGACTCATAAAAATAAAGCCAGTAAAGCACAATAAAGACTAATTTACTTTGGGACAGTTGGCAGTGCTAGTGACGCATTGGTAAGTGACAGGATCGAACACCTTTCCCCCCGTGCATCTATACTGAGACAGGATCAGATCCTCCCCACCCAACACAGGCCTCTCGCAGGTGTAGTATTTCCGACAGTCGCAGTTTTGGTGTGCATAAATGCCCACTGATTTCCCACTGCAGTCTGCTTCTTGGCACGGTGCTGATGTGGTGGTGGTTGGTGTGGTAAGAGGTGCGGTAGGGGGTGTGGTGTTAGGTGTGGTTGTCGACTGTGATGGTGTGGTGGTCGTTGTGGTTTGTGGTGCTGTGCTGGTGGTTGTGGTTGTGATGGAAGGTGAGCCAGGTGTGGTTGTTGTGGTAGGAGGTGTGCTTGATGAGGAAAGAGGTGTACTTGGCGTAGGTGTAGACGAGGACACAGTGGTAGTTGTGGTGGTGGTAGATGCAGGTGTGGTGGATGTGGTGGATGTGGTGGATGTCAAAATATTGCCATCCACATCCACCCCGGGGCATATCGGCGTGGCCCCTGCTCCCAGACAGAATGCAGCCTCCCCCGACCCTGAGCTGAGTGCCTCCAGTCCGAACCCTTGGCAGGTGTGAGGCACTGGGCACTCCTGGCAGCTGGGCAGGAGAAGCAGAGGTTAGGCAGGGGGGTAGGCAGGGTGGAGGAAGTTGAGAAGGAGAGGCAGAGGTTAGGCAGAGGGGAGGATAAGTATAGGGTTAGGCAGAGGGATGGACAGCTGGGGAGGATAAGGAGTTGGGCGGATGGGGAGAATAGTTAGAGGGTTAGGTATGGATTAGGCAGGTGGGGAGGATAGACAGAGGGTTAGGCAGCTGGGAAGGGTAGACAGAAGGGGCTAGGAACAGGGAAGTCATTATAGAGGTAAGGTTTGGAAAGGAAGATGCTGAGACGCCTTGAAAAAGTATAGAAGGATGTGGAGAGAATTATAATTAGAGAATGGCGGAAGAATGGAAGGTGGGAAAATCTGAAGATAAGAAGGAAGAGGAAGAGAAGGGGGAGGAGGAGGAGGAGAAGAAGAAGAGGAAAAGGATGAAGAGGAGGAAGAGAAAATGGAGGAGGAGGAGGAGGAGGAGAGGAAGATTGAGAAATATGAAGGCAATGACGTGTGAGATGGATGCTTGAGTTGTGGTTTGAGTGGTTGAACATTTTATTATTATTATTATTATTATTATTATTATTATTATTATTATTATCATTATTATTATTACTATTACTATTATTATTTTTCTAACTTGGCCTAAAGTTGACACCTTTCCATTCTGAATGCTGAGTTAATGGTAATAATGATAATGATGATGGTCATGAAGATTCTGATGGTGATGACAATGATGGTAATGAAGACTCTGGTGGTGATGATGATGGTGAGTCTGATGGTAATAATGACGATGGTGACTCGGCTAATAATGATGATGATGATGATGATGATGATTTAAGAGTTTTGATAATAATTCTTACCTGGATAGCGGCAGAACACAAGCCAGCATCACCAGCATCACCATAGCGTAGAAACCCTGTACAAAATATTCAGTTACTGTCCTTCCAATTGCACTATACTCTCTTCACTATAAATGGGCGTAAAATTGCCATCTCTCTATCATTAACGCTGAGCTGTGACACTAGATAAACACTAGAATATAATGCTAGTCACGAAGAAGTGTTGTGGCAAATTTTTATGGGCACTGTGAGTTATGTTGGTTGAATTCGCATGCATTTCACATTCTAAACTCTCTCTCTCTCTCTCTCTCTCTCTCTCTCTCTCTCTCTCTCTCCCCCTTTCTCTCTCTCTCTAAGTATATTTGTGGATCCGGCCCTGCTAACTTACCCCGGCAGGTCTTCGCTCCATCCTGAGACTTGGAATTTTTTAGCGCAGGTGAGAAGGAAGTCAGGTAAGTAGCGATGCAGTGAGAGTTTAGACAGATGGTACACAGATGGTGCAGTGAGATCTCAGATGGTACGCAGTTGATGCAGTGAGATTGCAGATGGTACACAGTTGATGCAGTGAGATTTCAGATGGTACACATATGGTGCAGTGAGATTTCAGATGGTACACAGATGATGCAGTGAGATTTCAGATGGTACACAGATGGTGCAGTGAGATTTCAGATGGTACACAGATGGTACAGTGAGATTTTAGACAGATGGTGATGTAACGTGGAAAAAAACGAATGATACTAGTGGAAGATATCAAGCGAGTGGTAATGCAACGAATAGTTAGGCAAAAGTGAAACAGATGGTTATGCAGGTTCCCGGATAGAAGGTAATGCGGTGAGGGGTTTGACAGGTGGAAATGCAGCTTGGCCAGAGGGTAATGAAAGGAGAAATGAGCAAGATGAAGTCAGGGATTGGCGTTGAGAAGAGTTTGAAAGAGTTGGTAATGCAGTTTGCCTCGATGGTGATGCGGAGGGAAGTGAGGCGAGGTAGCTGGTGATTTTGAGTGACCCAGAGTGATATAAAGAGTGCTTATATACCCCCTCCTGGCCGGATAAGTCTTTGTGCAGCGGTGTAGCGATCATTGACACCCCTGTTTGTCTGTGTGTGTGTGTGTGGTGATCAGAGAAGCCGACAGGTAGCAGGGAGGTGTGAGGTGTGATTAGCTTTGGTTATAACGCTACGCTGCACGCCTACACATACACACGAGAGAGAGAGAGAGAGAGAGAGAGAGAGAGAGAGAGAGAGAGAGAGAGAGAGAGAGAATGGCTTGGGGCTTAAATGGATGAATGTGTTCTTCTCTGTTTTCTTCCTCTTCTTCTTCTTCTTTTAATTCTTTATCATCATCAATATCATCTACTTCTTCACCTCTATCTCTGTCTGTCTCTCTCTCTGTCTCTGTCTCTGTCTCTCTCTCTTCCACCGTCAAACTTTCTACGGCACTCATGTTAGGGGAAAGGTCACCAAGATTAATAGGCTTAATTTTTCACCAACCTCTCTCTCTCTCTCTCTCTCTCTCTCTCCAACCTTCAAACCTTTCACGGTACTCAGGCGAAACGTCATCAAAATTGATAGGCTTAGATTTTTCACCGCCCCCCCCCCCCGCCTCTCTCTCTCTGTCTCTCTCAAACATATAATTTTTGCGGCTGGCCTCCCCTGTGGGCGTGAGGCGGAGGTTGCAGGGCGGTGCGAAGGTGTGTGTGTGTGTGTGTGTATGTGTGTGTGTGTAAGGGAAATATTTATGTGCACATTATCAAGCATTGACCTTTTCTCTTCATTTCCTTCTCTTCCTCTTCTCATCTTTTTCCATAATTGATAAACAGCTTACTCTAAGACTGAATGAATCCTGACCCGAATAATAATAATCATAATTAGAAGAAGAATCGCTGACCTTTTGTTTTTTATATATATATTAATGACTGGTGGTTCTGAATAACTATAAATTTGGCCTAATGCAACGATATTTACTTTAACGAGTGACACAATAAACAGGAACGAAATTTACATCTTATAATGCGTAAAAAATAGTGCACGAAATTTCAATAGTCTGCATCCTCTGTTTCAGGTATATGCACACAGACGACACCTGTTTTTTTTTTTGTTTTTTTTTCAATGGATAGAGTCAGTAAAGGATTAAAACAACTCATGGCTGGATGCTTGAAAGTCGAGTTAACTCCAATATACTCCTCGTGTTTTTCAGCCTTTGTCATGCTGATTCTGTATGTTATTAATGCCAAATTTGTCGACATTAAGAATATATAAATAACAAACAAGAAAATATAAAAGCGAAATAGGCAAACTAAATAATACAAGTGAATATAAGGCGTAATATGAAAAATAAATAGCTCTGGAAATGGTTTTTAGAGAGCTTCTTAATCCGACAAGAATACAAACTCAAACGTCAACAATAACAGCTGGATTACTGTTTACCAATGGCGAGCTTAGTGTGTTGAATAGTGTTCCCAGTTGAAGATTTGCACTATATGGCGGACAGTGGCATTCTTTTTTTGTGGAAAGGGAAATTGGAGCTCGTGTACTTAGTGGAGAAGGCAGAGGGGGGATATCAAGGTATGTATTGGACGATATTGGGTATTTTGTCAACATTTCGTTACTGCGAGAACCTGGGTATCTCACATTTTACAGAACTCCATTTGCTTGCATCCTTCTAATCTGGTACTTATGCATAAGCTTTAGGCGGTAGTAGGTGCCCATGTGGAGAGCAAAGTCATCATACTAACGCAAGAAGTGTATGAGAATACCTTTAAAACATTTGGTGCAGGAAGTTTCGTGGTCCAAGCCGTGCCCACAATGCACCGCGGAAACAAAACATTGCGTTCAGCGTCTCTTTCAGCCGCTTTGATTAATAAAAACCCAATTGCAGGAGTTGCTTTACAATTTCGGTATACTTGGCAGAGTTGAGTAATTACATTTTGAAGGTAATGCCATCATATATACTTACCCCTCCAGTGATGGATATGCCACTATATTACACGCTCTCATCCATGTAGAGAGAGAGAGGGTTTGGGTTGACTGTCCTGTCATCTGATTGTCATAAAATAAATAAATAAACGAGTGGATGTATTTCGGTGAAATCTGATATGTTTATAGAGTTGACGAAATTGAGTGTCAGCCAGAGATAAGTATGGCATGTCCGCCACCTGTCTCATCCAGCAGTCAGTCCTGTCTGTGTGCCATCAGACTTAACGACTGGGTGGATTTCATTATTTTAAACCTATCATGCGATGCAAACAGATCAGTCTGAGTGTCAGTCAAGAAATGATAGTGTACAGTATCTTGCTGTTTGTTGTCAGATTGCTCCTGTAGCCGGTAAACGACATGAGAGACCTTCCTTTGCTGATTATAGATGATATAGTTGTCTGGTAGGTGCACGAGTAACCTGCAAAGCACTCGGCCAACGTATACCTCCGCCAATGCCGATAAAATGTGTCTTCCTGCATTCGGAACCGGATTCACCTGGGCATATTAACTGTTCCATGACCCACCGCCCACCTATCCACCAGATTCTATTGACATTCGAATACTTTTAAAGATATCTTGTACACGATGGCGGAGGTTAATATGAAACAAGAATAGGCTATGAAAAACGTTCTCTGTACATGTTAGTATAAAGATGAAGGACTTACACGTGTGGTCTTATAAGTTTCCTTTTACGGTAGGCAGGAAATACCCGAATGCCCTTATTTTTTTGCTTAACCCTCCAGCGCTGTACAAATTGCTGTTCTTGTGTGCAGGTGCGTGTCAGGGGTAGGCGTGGTACTGTGGTGGTGGTGGTGGGGGAGGTGGTGTGGTGCATGTGAGGGGGAGTGCTGTAATGTGGTGGTGGTGTGGTGGGGGTGGTGATAATTTGGTGCTAGTGAGGGGGAAGTGCGTTGCTGTGATGGTGTGGTGGGGGGAGGGGTGGTGAGGATGCGTGTAAGGCTAAGGGTGTGGTACTGTGGCGGGAGTGATGTGGTACTGTGGTGATGGTGTGGTAGTATGGTGAGGATGGTGGTGATGGTGGTGTGGTGGAGGTACAAGTTACACAATAGTGGTGGCAGATAACTATCCTATTTTTGACTCTGGTGACTCAGTATTTCTTGACTCACTCCATATTTCCTCTTGACTCTTTGATTCTTGATTTTCTCTTGACTCATTCTCTTGACTCACCTTCCCTCACTCTGACACTCCACTGACTCCACTTTCAGCTCATTAACTCATTTCACCAAGACACTTCTCCCGTCTCTCTTCACTTTCTCTAATCTCACTTTCATCCCATTTTCTCACCACTTGCTCTAATCTCACACTCACCCAACAATAAATATTTCAGTTCAATTCTCAGCTTACTTTTTAACTCGCTCACTCCATTATCTTTAATCTCACTTTCTTGTCAGCTTTCTCAGATCACTTTATACTTACACAGCTTTCTCTCTCTCTCTCTCTCTCTCTCTCTCTCTCTCTCTCTCTCTCTCTCTCTCATCTGTCATTTTTTCAACCCTCACCTTCCACTTCCTCGTTCCTCATCGCCTGCCAAAAGGTAACTAAATCACCTTTGTAGTCATAGTTCAGTTACTTCATGAACATTTTTTTTCGCTGGTGTGTCCTGAGAGAGAGAGTAGTTTTTGTGAATGAGTAGTGTGTGTGTGTGTGTGTGTGTGTGTGTGTGTGTGTGTGTGTGTGTGTGTAGAAGACTTGATACTTCGATTCCTACCCACCCTTTGCACTGGAGCGGGACGCCTTCACGTGGTGACGCTGATATAACCATACATATATATATACACGTCCCTTAACATCCTCCCTCTGCCCTAATGGATGATGGTGAACTGCAAGACAAGGGAAGTTTCAGCCTGCAGTCTACAGGGTTATCGACAGCTCAGTCATCGCCTTCCCCCTCCCCCTTTCCTCACTCCACAACTCAGTCCTCTCCTCCCCCCTCCCCATTTCCTCACTCCACAACTCAGTCCTCCCCTTCCCCCTCTCCCCTTTCCCCACTCCACAACTCAGTCCTCCCCTTCCCCCTCTCCCCTTTCCCCCCTCCACAACTCAGTCCTTGCCTCCCCCTCCCCCTTTCATCACTCCACAACTCAGTCCTTGCCTCCCCCTCCCCCTTTCCTCACCCCACAACTCAGCCCTCTCCTATCCCCTTCCCCTTTCCTCACTCCGCCGCTAGTCACGAAGAAGTGGCGAGAGAGACGGCATCTTAACCGGTGGCGATGTCGAAGTCGGATTCTCGTTGACTGAGGAAGCTCCGTAACACCTCTTCCTTAGCAGTTTATTTACCAAACTACCCATTAGTATCCTCATTTTTGCTTCTTACATCTTTTAATATCAACATAACACACAGGAATATAGTAACGGGAGTAGAATCAGAAATTAACCTGCAAGGAGGGGGTGTTAGTAAGCTTCCTCATCACACCTGAATGCTGCCCTTTATCACCGGGGCTGAGAGAGAGAGTCCAAGGTCAGGACTAAAACTGGACTTACATGGAGGGGGGAGGGGGGAGGGGGAGAGGTCACCTTCTGCCTCGCTCCAGGAATGCCACTGCCTCCCACGCCACAACGCACGTGGATGTTGCTCGCCACACCTGTCCTAGTGTCCCGGATAGGGCTCGTACACGCCACGCATTTTAATTAGTCTCACCTGGCCAGCTAATTAACCAGTTCAGACGCTAGTCCTGGTGATCTTTGGCTCTCGTTTTTCTTTTTTCTTTCCATCCTTCTCCTCACCTTTTTTTTTTTTTTTTTTTTTTTTTTTTCCCCACTGCCTTCCTCCCGGGTCCGTCATCAACTGTGTACAGGTGAGCCATGTCTGTTTCTTATGTACCGTAGGTGTAATGATCACTGTGGGCAGAGTTATATAGACCCAGATTTACCGACCACACACACACACACACACACACACACACACACACACACACACACACACACACACACACACACACACACACACACACACACACACACACACACACAAAATTACTCTCTCTCTCTCTGGTGGTTGATGTTGAGTAATCCAGGTCTGCTCAAAACACACAGATGATCTACAGTATGCCTATAGTAAAACAACCGTAGTGTGTGTTGTTCTGGCTTTCCCTTCTATAGTCCATTCGTTTTAAGTTGGCGGTGATATTCGTCCTTTGGCAACTTATTCCTTGTAGATCAGCCGCAGAAATCGAACGTACTACGGCTTTATACCCTCTCCATGGCACTTCTTCCTGACTAGCACTACATTCATGTCTTAATTCTTGCTTTAACTCAGCATTCAAAACTGAGATGGGTAATTTACGCCAAGTGAAAGTGAAGAGAGTAGAGCATAGGCTATAGTAAGAATTGGTAGGTTATACAGTATTACACGGCTGTAGACGAATGGATGACAGACAGAATTTCACAGGGTATACTCGTTGTCACGTATTGAAAAAAGTTTAATTACAGGTTTCAAGGAGAAGGTTCGATCTTATGGTTCACCTGATACGGAGGCTTACAGTTACACTACTCTTAGATTCTGTGTGTGTGTGTGTGTGTGTGTGTGTGTGTGTGTGTGGGTGGGTGGGTGGATGTACTTGAGCACTACCAGTACAAGTAGTGAAGAAAGAGTCAAGTGCAAGTAATTTTAACCTAGATCTTTTTGCCATTTCAATTAAACTGGAGCACAGTAAGCTTCCAGAATGATAGCCGTGAGCAGAAGTTCCCGACATTGTTCTGCCAACATTATGTCCTGCATTACATATATCTCATTCCTCCCCAGACGACAGAGAGAATCATTCCTTATCATATCTAAAGGCATTGTGTCCTGCCTTCTGTTATTCTCATTCCTCCTCAAACGATTCCTTCTCATATCAGAAAGCATTGTGTCGTGCTTTCACTATTTCTCTTTATTCCTCAAATGACAGACAGCATCCTTACGTATCATATTGTGTGTTGTATATTGCTTTCTCATAAAAAACTTCATGTAACACCTTCTATTGTAACAGCTCGTGAGTTTCTGATATTCGGTATTTGCCAATGATATATGAAGCCCACACCGCCTACGCATTGTCTTAAAAATCTTCAGTTCTGTGTTGGCGTAACGGAGTGACTTTGTGTATTTGATAATGCCGTGATCTGCAGTAAGTGTGTAGTAGTGATGACGAAGATGCTGTTATGATGAATGGCTTGTTTCTGCCCAGTCATCTGATTGAGGCGTATGACTTTAAGGATTTTCGTGTATATATAAGAAATGCCTGCCAGAAATTCCCTTTTTGTGTGTGTGTGTGTGTGTTGTACAGTCAGATAGTTACACCAAGTATAAAAAAATTTCATATCAAAACTATCAGCACAGATACACTGCATGAAGCTTAAGTTCAGGTCATAGTACGGTAGTTGTGTGTGTGTGTGTGTGTGTGTGTGTGTGTGTGTGTGTCGCGCGCGCTCAGACCCACCCTATTATAACATTAGTCGTCGGCGTCGTTGTTGTTGTTCTTGTTTAACTCCGGTCTGTCTGGCCGTGCAGACCTGTCGACCACAGGTAAGCAGCCGCTTCTGTTGGGCCATCCTACAGTACGTACACCGTGTAGGGATCTGGCGCCCCCTTGTGGTAGACAGCTTCTCACTAGAGTCGAACCAGGGTCCTTCCCACAGTGAAGTGCAGGGAAGTTTGAAAAAGTTTGGCTTCCAGGTGGACGCTGTGGCTGGTGCATCTGGGGTGCACGTGTAGGCTGCTGGTCATGGCCACAGCATCAGTGGTGGAGGGTATTACCACAGTAATCACCCAGGTGGTAACACAGGGGTGTGAAGGTGAACGGTTATGAGTTATCAGGCCGTGTGTTGGGTGATAAGGAAACACCGTAACCCATACACACATACCTACATCCCCCCACCCTCGCCATAACATTCCCTGACTTAACTCCTGCACCATGATGACCTCATATTGTTGCCATCTCCACACGATTTAATTCAATTGTGTGGAGACTTTTGCGCCTTGAGGGGTTAGATACAGCCTTCTTTAACTCTCCACTAGGATGGGTCTGCTCTAAATTGTAATATTCGTCACGTTGTTGTTGTTGTTGTACCTCAGTCTGTTTGGTAGACAATGCCTCACCAGGGCCGTAGCAGCGTCCTTCCCACAGCGAGGTGCGGGGAAAAAATGAGTAGGTTTGGCTCCCGGGTGGACGTCGCAACCTCTTAGTCCCACAGCACCACCACGTGTAGGCCCCTTACCAGTGTGCCATTGTGGAGGGAATAAAGTAATTAAAGTCATCACCATACTGAAGGATACTGTAACCTAATCTGACGCACCGTAGCACATAACCACCAGACCACATAACATAACATAGCCACAAGACCACATAACATAACCACCAGACCACATAACATAACATAGCCACCAGACCACATAACATAACATAGCCACCAGACCACATAACATAACATAGCCACCAGACCACATAACATAACATAGCCACCAGGCCACATAACATAGCCACCAGGCCACATAACATAACATAGCCACCAGACCACATAACATAACATAGCCACCAGACCACATAACACAACATAGCCACCAGGCCACATAACATAACATAGCCACCAGACCACATAACATAACATAGCCACCAGACCACATAACAACATAGCCACCAGACCTCATAACATAGCCACATCTGATCTGAATAGCATCTTATGTAGCGTGGCAGAATAACAAGAAAAAATGGAAGGGGGGGGGTTTCTTGGTGTGAAAGAGTTTATTGATCCCAGAGTGAAAAATTTTGGGGGTGATAGGGAATTATATACTGTAAATTCTTCTCCTTTGTGTGTGTGTGTGTGTGTGTGAGTGTGTGTGTGTGTGTTTTGCGTGCGTGTGTGTGTGTGTGTGTGTGTGTTTTGCGTGCGTGATAGACTGTATTGTTGTATTCTCATTCACTTAAGTAACACACACACACACACACACACACACACACACACACACACACACACACACACACACACACACACACACACACACACACACATACACACACAACACGCCATTAAGGTGAAAGGAGTACCGTACCTGCATATTAGAAAGGAAACCAATCAGTGATGATGTATGATGTTAGGAGAGAGGGAGAGAGAGGGAGAGAGAGAGAGAGAGAGAGAGGGGGGGGAGAGAGAGAGAGATGCTGTGTAAGTAGAAGAGACAAAGAGATCTGAGAAAACTAAGAAGCAAGTAAGATAGTGAAGTGTGTGTGTGTGTGTGTGTGTGTGTGTGTGTGTGTGTGTGTGTGTGTGTGTGTGTGTGTGTGAGAGAGAGAGAGAGAGAGAGAGAGAGAGAGAGAGAGAGAGAGAGAGAGAAAGTAGTTATTAGAGAGAGAGAGAGAGAGAAAGAGAGAAAGTAGTTATTGTTTTTATAGAGAATCACGTTTGCTTTCCCCAAGGACTAATAAATAACACTTTTGGAACCGGCTTAAGGGACTGTGTTGGTGGTTATGCTCCTGTGGGAATAATATGCTCCAGTCACGCCTCTCCCGTGTTCTGTTGCTCTGCCTCGTTGGTGTTCTGTGGTTGTGCTTCAGCTGTGTTCTTGCGTTCTCTTTTTGTTCTCCTTCAGTCTGTTCTTTATTTTGCTTCGTTTGTTCTCTTATTGTTCTCCATCATTACTTCCGCGAACGATGGGGTGTGAGGATGTTAGTGGAGTTGGTTTTATGACATGCCGGCAGGGTTGGTGATTTTTTTTATTTCAAAAAATGAAAAAAAAATCAGTGATTTTTATTTATTCGATTTAATTGATTTTTTGATATATTTGATTTTTCTGTTTATTAAAAAGCTGATATTTCAAAAGCAGTATACTGAATACTGTACACTTCATGTCCTGTTTATCCACTGATGGTTCAGCTGAAAGCCACTGCCCAGAATCCAGATACACACCTGTTGAAGTGCTGTCTGTACACTACTGGTTAAGACTGAGTTGCCAGTGGAAATCAAGCCAGCATATTCCAAAGGTGATTATATTTTACCACACAGAGAAATCTTAAGCTGATATTATTATAACATGGCCTTAAGTGACCCAGCATAGCCTACCTGGTCTTATGGCTGGGGTTTTTGATTTATGGCTCATTATTTCAGATGTACCAATAATTTGAGTACTTAGGTACAAAAATGTAAAATATTTTTTCTGTCATACAATGTATCAGTTTCTAATGGCACCATTCTCCAAAATCTGCCAACTTAATGCTTAAGTATCTGAATAAATGAATGCCAGCACAAAGTGTTACACAACTTTTGTAAACCTTCAGATCTGATTTTTGTTAACTTTTAGATAAAAATAAAAAAATAAAAAAATGAATTTTTAGCGAAATATGATTTAATCACATGATTAAATCTATTCTATCTCTCTATTGCCAGACGCCTCAATCCCGTTTGGGGTGGCCACAAACAAATCGCCTCCAAGTCGCCCTGTCCCCCGCCATTTCACTGCCCTGCTCCCAACTCACACCCCCCTCTCTCATATACCTCTCCACCTCATCCCTCCATCTCATCCTCGGCCTCCCCCTCCCTCTTCCCCCCTCCACCTCACTCACACACACTCTCTTCGTCAGTCTTTCACCCTCCATCCTCTCCACATGGCCAAACCACCTCAGTGTGTTCCTCATAACGCTTCCTATCACATCCACATCCAGTGCCAACCCTGCATGCCGGAAGATTCATGTATCTATTCCTCTCTCTCTCTCTCTCTCTCTCTCTGTCTATCTATCTATCTATCTGTCTGTTTGTCTGTGTACACGATATCTCAAAAAATTATTATTGGATATCAGTGAAATCTGGTGGACAGGTGGACAGTGGGTCAAGGTAGAGCTGATTAGATTTTGACGTGGATTCGCATGCAGGAAGAAGTATTACTTTGATTTTGATTACCTTGATTACTTTGAGTTTGGTTAGGTTGATTACTTTGATTTTGATTACCTTGATTACTTTGATTGTGATTACCTTGATTACTTTGATTTTGATTACCTTGATTACTTTGATTTTGATTACCTTGATTACTTTGATTTTGATTACCTTGATTACTTTGATTTTGATTACCTTGATTACAGGTCCTCCTTCCTTCTTAAAAAAAAAAAAAAGTGCCCATGACTTACCTAGCTAAAAAAAAATCATCAGGAATTTAATGCTAGAGTTGTCTGGATGATGAGAGTGCTAAATTTGATAGCATTTTCGAGGTTGGTTACTCTCTCTCTCTCTCTCTCTCTCTCTCTCTCTCTCCCTGGAATTTAATGCTAGAGTTGTCTGGACGATGAGAGTGCTAAATTTGATAGCATTTTCGAGGTTGGTTACTCTCTCTCTCTCTCTCTCTCTCTCCCTGGAATTTAATGCTAGAGCTGTCTGGACGATGAGAGTGCTAATATTTGATAGCATTTTCGAGGTTGGTTACTCTCTCTCTCTCTCTCTCTCAGTTGGTTTAATCGCACATTGAGAGTCGTTAAGGATATACTGTATATGAATGGAACAGCTGAGACGTCATGTTTGTTTTTTTTATGATTTTAATTAAAGTTTGAAATATCTGACAGTTCTATTTTATTTTATTGTTTTATCTTCTAGTTGAGTTTGATGATAGGTTGAGAGAGATTTATTGTAAGTCACTTCAGGACGAGGAGGTCATTTGTAACACTCATTAACCCCTTCATGGACCTCATTATTAACCCTTTTGTCATCACTGCAGATAAATGGAGTGAATGAATTAAGATTAAGGACATTTCTTCTTTTTCCTCCTCCTCCTGCTTCTTCTCCTCCTCCTCCTCCTCCTCCTCCTCCTCCTCCTTTCCCAACCTACTTGCCCATTTCTGCCTCCCTCTTCCCCTTCTCGCCATCTTCTCCCTCCACACTTTCCTTCTCCTCCCTCCCCCTCACCCCCTCCTTCCCTCCTTTCCCTCCTCCTGACCTACCTCATTCCTCCCTCCTGCCTTTCCCTTCCCCTTCCCCTCCCCAGTACTTCCTTTCTCCCCATCCCCCCCTCCCTCCCCCCAACCCCTCGCCCCTTCACTCCCTCCTCCTGACCTACCGGTACCTCATTCTTCCCTTCCCCTCCTCCCTTTCCCCTCCCTGCCACCTCCCTTCCCCTTGCTTCCCATACCTACCCTTCTGTTTCATTTACTCCCAGCTCCCTCCTCTTGCACTTCCGTCCTTCCCTCCCCCCACTTCTCTCCTCTCCCCACTTCCTGACTGCCTTTCTCCCCCCCCCCTTCAACATCTCTCCCTTCCCTCTACCTGTCTCCCCTTTCCCCCTCTTCCTAGTTATTTCCCCCCTTTCCTCCCCCGTCTTATTTCCCCTTCCCTCCCCCTACCTTTCTCCCCATCCATTCCTCCCCCTATCTGTCTTCCCCTTCCTTCCTCCCTCTCCCATCCACATCTCTTCCCTCCCCCAATGTCTATGTCCCCCCCTTCCTCTCCTCCCCCTACCGTTCTCCCCGCTCCCCCTACCTCTCTCCCCCCCTCCCTCCCCTCCCCACACGTCATCACCTCATCAGAGTCATTAATCTTGCCCTCATTAGTCAAATTATTTCTTTTCTGTGATCTTAAGGGAAAAAAATCAAGCGTCAGATGAAAATTAATACCCATGTGGTGGCCGTGGATGACTTGTGGTTTTAGAGGTACACACACACACACACACACACACACACACACACACACACACACACACACACACACACACACACACACACACACACACACACACACACACGTCGCTTACCCCGTCAAACACTTAGAAATCCTTGCACATACAATTACCTCTTATACACACACACACACACACACACACACACACACACACACACACACACACACACACACACACACACACACGTCGCTTACCCCGTCAAACGCTTAGAAATCCTTGCACATACAATTACCTCTTGTATACACACACACACACACACACACACACTTGAAACAACCCTCGTTTTCTTTTCCTTTATTCGTGCTGCCTCCAGACGATTTTATTCAGCTTAAGGGAGACTCGTAGTGGGGGGGGGGTTAGCTACACGTAATCCCCCCCTCTCACTTGATGCGGCGTTAGGTAATGGGAAGAAAAAATGTAGGGTGGACAGCAGCATAAGGCGCTTAAAAGATTGTCTCAAGGTGAAGGAGTTGGTGTAGGGTGTTTCTCTCTCTCTCTCTCTCTCTCAAAATTTCAAGCTGAGCAACTTAATATTTCACACAAGTCGGTAAAACGCCTCATGCTATAGCCAAAACTGAAAATCGCCCAGTAGCTGACATGTTAAGCCCGCTAAAAACTTCCAGCCGAGCACCATTGTATATCGTAAGTAATTCGCTCAGAGCACTCCAAGGGCCTAGGCTGTAATCGAACTTTCCCTGAAGGGGAGAGGAAAAGTAAAAAGTAAAGATCCCCAGGTGTACGACTTATAGACCTGTCTGTTTCGCCGCCGGTAATAATGGCGGACACATGACGTCACTGCCTGTGCTTGCCTCCACACATTCCTCCATGCACTCCTTTGCCGTCTGCCCCGTACCTCCCTTCTCCATCCCTCCTCCTTCTCGTCATTACCTCCCTTCCCCATCCCTCCTCCTCCTCACCAATACCTCCGTTCCCCATCCCCCCTCCTTCTCGTCATCACCTCCCTTCCCCATCCCTCCTCCTTCTCGTCATCACCCTTCCCCATCCCTCCTCCTCCTCACCAATACCTCCCTTCCCCATCCCACCTCCTCCTCACCAATACCTCCGTTCTCCATCCCTCGTCATTCTCACCAATACCTCCCTTCTCCATCCCTCCTCCTCACCAATACCTCCCTTCCCCGTCCCTCCTCCTCCTCACCAATACCTCCCTTCTCCATCCATCCTCCTCCTTACCAATACCTCCCTTCCCCATCCCTCCTCCTCCTCACCAATACCTCCCTTCCCCATCCCTCCTCCTCCCCACCAATACCTCCCTTCTCCATCCCTCCTCCTCCCCACCAATACCTCCCTTCTCCATCCCTCCTCCTCCTCCGTATTACCTTTCCTCCCTCGTAACTCTCCTCTTTTACCCCATCCCGTCGGCCAGTTTGAGTAGTGTCACATATCAGTTTGCCCTGATACCAAGAAGCATAAGTACATAGTGACTATTTAGCCTACAAAATAATATTAATTAAGGCTAGATTAAGGCATGTGGCTATAGATAGATAGATAGATAGATGGAAAAATGTAAATACGCGTACGGTGTCAGCTTAATATTACGACTGAATAAATTTTAACATATCTAGTTAGCCACATTGAAATTGACCCCTGTCCAGAGAGAGAGAGAGAGAGAGAGAGACATAAACAAAACAGATATCCATACTAAGCTTGGCCCGGGTCCAGAATTCATATTTTTGGCGGGAAAACAGGACCGGTAATAAAGGTATCCAAAGTTCAAGGATTAACCACACCAAGATACAATTACCTGTGGAAATATTGATTATGCGTCTACACTGGTCAGTTACCCCGTCTGCTGGGGTACTTAATGAGGCTGGCGAATATTTAACGAAGGAGGATTTAAAGTCAGTTTTGAATCGCTGGAGTTCTTGGCTTACATACTTCATCCCTTCCACCTGCGGACGTAATTAGTAGATGTGTTAGAGAGAGAAGGGTTTAAGCAGATAGTAAGTTGATAGATATGTAGATAGATAGATAGGTAGGTAGATATATGTACAAAGAGAGAGAGTATGTTCCACCTAATTTGACCTACGAAGCAGAGAGTCGGTCAGGCATAAAATTCAGACCGACTTGCAAGACTTTATGGGAAATTGAAGATATGGGGAAGCAAAAAGAAAATGCTGAAGGTTGGATAGTGGTTAAAGGGGAGGGTATGCTTAGCTGACCCCTTGCTGCAGTGTTGGAGAGGGGCGCCTTCACGTGGTGGCATTAGTGGGTCCAGGCGGCTCCCTTACCCGGTTATACAGTTAAGAAAGCTCCCCAATACCTCATCCATACCGATTTATTTTTGGATACGGAAGGCTAATATCGTTTTGTACGTTATTTATGCAGAGTATGGTGGTATTAGAATGAGTTACGTAGCACAGAAGAGGACGGCAAGGTGTAATAAGGAAAGTTAATCGCTTTGGAAGGGGTGTTAGGGAGCTTTCTTAACTGACGAGGGCACGGGTCATAATACAGCTTCGGCCTGCACTCCACTGGGTTGACGGCAGGATGAGCCCGGACCAACAACAGTAACAACTAGAATGGCACTCAGTAGAGCGCATACCTCCGCCAAGGCCCAACATGCAGTTCCGTTTAATCTGGAGCTGCGCCAAACTGTACACATTCGTAGATACCAACATCCTAAATATGCCTGATTTTTTTCATGAAGATCCATGCAATATTCACTGAAAATTTTACGAAAACGTGGAAAACCGCCCTATCTCGCAATGTTAAAGAAAGTGAAAAAAAATTCCTGGATCCGCACCTTTATCCGGATCCGCACCAAAATTTAATGGAGTGTATTCTGGGGCAAGGTCCATTCTTCCACCAAGTTTCGTGGAAATCCGTCGGGTAGTTTTTGTGTAATCTTGCTCACAAACAAACATACGGACAGGGGTGAAAACATAACCCCCTTGCCGGAGGTAATAACACCACCACCGCTACCACCACCAACAACAATAACAACAACAATTAAAAAAAAATCTCTGCTGAAGATCAACACTGAGAACGTGGGAAAATTTGCGTCATCGTGGGGAAGTGGTTGGCCCAAAAGAAGAGAAAGAAAAAGAGAAAGAAAGAGAGAGATAAAGAAAGAAAAAGAAAAGAAACAGAAGGTAGAACGAAGGACATGGAAAAAGTGCGTCATCGTGAGGAAGAGGTTGACCAAAGAAAAAATAGAAAATGAGAAGATAAAGTTTGATGCAGAGAGGGCGTGGTGTGGTCAGAGCTTGAGGTAATAGCAGGTGTAGGTACAGTAGACGGTAAGGAAGAGATGGAATGTGAGGACGTGGTGTGGTGGCGTAGGAATACAATGGAGTACAAATGAGTGGAGTACAAAGAAAGGTGGAAGAACACAATGGGAATGAAAGGGAGTGGTGGGAGGCTGAATAAAGTAGAGATGGAGTGTGAGTACGTGGTGTGGTGGGGTTGGAATACAAAGGAGTACAAGGAGAGGAAAGAATGTAGTGTCGTACAGAGAGAGAGAGAGAGAGAGAGAGAGAGAGAGAGAGAGAGAGAGGAGTCAGTGTTAACCAGTAAGAATGCAACTCAAGGATAGTCAGGTCAGAAAGCTTCCCCTTTCACGAACCTCTCCAGACGAACCTGGCAGGAAAAAGAGAGAGAGAGAGAGAGAGAGAGAGAGAAGAAGAAGAAGCTGATGATGATGAGGTTAGGAGGAGGAGGAAATTTGAAGGCTCAAGACCAGGCAGTCTTTCAAATATCGCAGTTTTAAAATAATAATAATAATAATAATAATAATAATGTGTTCAAGAAAAATAAAACTTCTCACACCGATGTAGGAACTTCTGATAAAACTCGCCATCGGACTGAATGATTTGTTAATAAGGGCGTAAGTATGTTTTGTGGTGTTTGCTTTCGCCAGTGTGTGTGGTTTGGCCTTGGGTGTGGCGTGTGTGGTTGCGGAGGGAGGCAGGAGTGCTTGTGTGAGAGAGAGAGAGATAGAGAGAGAGTGTGTGTGTGTGTGTGTGTGTGTGTGTGTGTGTGTGTGTGTGTGTGTGTGTAATAAGGACTATAGTAACTGTATAATACATGAAAAGAGAGCCTTGGTACCTGGAATGTGAGGCTGGAATGGGAATCAGGAATAATGAAGCTGGAATGGGAATCGGGAATATGAAGCTGGAATGGGAATCGGGAATGAGGCTGGAATGGGAATCCGGAATGGGGGGCTGGAATGGGAATCGGGAATATGAGACTGGAGTGGGAATCGAATATGAAGCTGGAATGAGAATCAGGAATGTGAGGCTGGAATGGGAATCGGGAATGTGAGGCTGGAATGAGAGTCTTGGTCCTTGGAATGTGAGACAAGAATGAAAGCCAGGAATGAGAATATTATTGGATGTGTCAGAAAGATTAAAAAATTGTCTTCTAGTATCAGTAATGAAGTGATGGTCGTTCCTTCAACTTCCTTTCACGACTGTCCCATTAAATTTTCTCATGTTACGTCTCAGCTTGCTTTCCTTGTGGTGGTGGTGGTGGTGTGGTGGAGAGGGGAGTGGGGTGAATTTGCATCTTTGAATCTTGTTAATTGCACCTTATAACTCACAGCATGACACTGTATTCTCTCTCTCAGTTGCTAGTTGAGCGAACAGCTAGCAAAGCAAGCATCTCTCTGTGTAATCCATCTATCAATCTGTCTGAATGTCTTTGTCCATGTGTCAGTATCTCTATCTATCTGTCTGTGCCTGTTTATCTATCTGCTTATATGGCCTTGGGTAGTCTAGCATAAGGGCTGATTTGAACATATTAATTAACCATGCACCTCAATGAATAATCACTGTTCAGAAGAATATTTATTTTTCCACAACATTAACAGGCAAACAAATTTACTCCATATATAACTCAACACGTCAGTCTTTCCCAAAATTTTATCCCCAAACAACAGTGAGACCTAGAAAGCACTCAGAGAACGCATACCTCCCTCAACGCCAATAAAATGTGTTATTTATTCCTGCACCTATATCCGGATCCATCTCAGAAATCTAACCAGAAGAATACTTTTACTGTCACACAAAGGCAGGTAACTCTACGGCCTTAGTCTGCCAGGTTACACAATCTCAGAGAACGCATACCTCCACCAACATCAATAAAATGTACTTACTCCTTTACCTATACCCGGATCCACCTGAAAATCGAATCAGCTCTTCATTGACCCATTGACCACCTCCCTTCCAGATTTCATGTAAATCCGATAACAACTTAATGAGATATCGTGTACACAAACAAACAGGCAGGGACAAAAACATTACTTCCTCAAACTTTGGGGTCGGGGATCATTATTTTTTATAGGCTGGTAAACGCTGTAGGAGTAGTTTTAATTCAAGGATACACTACCACTACTGCACACATAGATATGAGTGAAGTAGGCCTAGTTGTAAAACCAGATATTGCCTTGAGCGTCCTGTGCAAAGTAGGTGGCCTTACACGACACTACCATTCTCCACCATTCTTATCCCCCATCATTCTCCTTCATTCTCCGCCATTCGCCACTCTTCTCCGCCACTCTCCGTCATTCCCCATCATTCTTTATCATTCCTCACCATTCTCCACCTTCATTTCCCACCATTCTCCATCATTCTCCACCCTTCTTCGCCACCCTTCATCCCCACTCAGCATCCTCCCTCATCACCACAACTATACATGGAAGTATTGCTGATTATCTCCCTCTTCTCCCGTTACAGGTCCAGGCACAGTGTAGAGACCCAGGAGACAAGAGGGAGGTGTGCATGGAGCTGCCGTGTATGCATAATGAGGTATGTTTTATTCTCTCTCTCTCTCTCTCTCTCTCACACACACACACACACACACACACACACACACATTAACAGACAAATGGATAAGTTTATGCTGGAGTATGTAGATAGATAGATAGATAGATAGACAAATAGATAAGGAAACATTAACACAGCCAGCCAGCTATACAAACGGATAGATAAACAGGCAGCAAAGATAGACAGATAGACAGGTGCGGAGAGGCAATTACACAGACAGGTAGACCCACGCAGATAGACGGACGACAAGACAGACAGAGATGAACAACAACCAACATACCGAAGCAGGAAGAGATGTTGGTGATACGAGAAAAACACCAATAAAACGGCAAATACATTCACGGGAAACACACAAACCCGGTAGTGTGTGTGTGTTTGGAAAGTAAAGGTGTGTGTGTGTGTGTGTGTGTGTGTGTGTGTGTGTGTGTGTGTGTGTGTGTGTGTGTGTGTGTGTGTGTGTGTGTGTGTGTGAGTAAGGGCACATCCTAACCTTGGGACTGTCTCGTTCACCAAACTTCGAAGCAGCCCCAGCATCCCACTCACACCCCCAGTCACCCGCCAGACACCGCAGGACCCTGTACTGCACCGCTCTCCACCGACGCTCACTCGCTCTTCAAATTCTCGCGTTTGGTGCTGTAATAAAACCCCGTGGTGTTATATGGAGTGGATTTACGGACGAGGAGAGTGTCAGATATTTAAATTCAAAGGAGGCTGCGTAAATAAGTAGGTGAGTTGTCGTTTTTAGCTGATATACCCTGTTCACTTCTACATGACCCCGATTTTCGTTCCCTTGCAGCTTAGTTTGATTAGCGGAGTCACGGGAAAAGATAATACCACGACTACACATCCTTTCCATGCCACTTCTTCGTGACTAGCAGCATATTTAGGTGTTAATAAGCAACAACTCAGTATTCTTGATGGAGAGGTGGCAGTTTTGGGTCAAGTTGGAGTGAAAAGAGTATAGCCGCAATCAAGACAACGAGATACCCATGAATGCAGAGGTGTAACATAGATTAACTTTAGAATATGATGCTAGTCACGAGGAAGTGCCGTGGAAAAGATATAGAATTAAGGGATTGTCTTTTTCTTCCACTGAGCGAATATGATGCTACTATGGGTTTCAGAGGCAGTGACCCACTGTTCTTCGGGAATAACTTATCAACAAACAGTTGGATCAGTATGAATTTCTGGCAGAGCTTGTTGCACACCATGCCCTAATATTCGGTGATATAGTGCATTACCAAATGTGGAGAAATAAGGCACCTGTCCCTGACAAGTGATGCTACAGTCCCACCTTCATGACCAGGAAACGGACAAGGGTTCCGTGACGTTGGTCAGTAGGCTTCACGATATCGTAGTAGGCTCCATCCTCCCCTCCCGCTCTCTCCCGCCCCCACCCCTACCCCTCCCATCCTCTCTCTCTCTCTCTCTCTCTCTTTAATATCGACACTACGGCCAATAGCATTTTGCCATATACATATATTAATGAGGCATGCATTATGCCTTTTTATATTTGTAAATCTTTTTTTAAGAGTGACAGATGACCTGACGTAAAGGCAAGAGTAGGGTAGAGTGGTGGGTGATAACGACCAGGATTGATGGCAGTGCAATGTGTGAAGGTCTGCAGGTTTTGTGTGATTTTGTAGTGTGTGTGTGTGTGTGTGTGTGTGTGTGTGTGTGTGTGTGTGTGTGTGTGTGTGTGTGTGTTTCCCTTGTGAAAAGGGCTTACGGCAGTACACCTCACCACAGGTTCGAATCAACCAAAGTGATACCTATGGCAGCGAATCTGTATTATATAATGCAAACGCATGTCTGGTAACTGTGTGTGGGAAAGAGGGCTGATGTGAGAACGGGACTGGTTGGGTAGGGGGGATGGGAAGGGGGGGTGCCTGGTTATGGGGCCATTAACTGTATGCCTTAGGACGATTAGAATAATCTGTATGTTTGCGGTATGACTACTACTCGGACGCATGATGATTGGCTATTGATGTAGTATTTTGCTCGCGTCATTTTATCCTCCCAACATGTTTCCTCTTCCTTCCATCGTCTACCATGACGTGTTAATAGAACCAGCCCACAACCACACCTCTGCATTCCTGTGAACATTGTATAAATGTCCTAATGTCCCCCAGCCTCCTTTTTTTTTTTTTTTTTTTTTTTTTTTTTTTTAGTTGTGTGTTTTATTTTCGTCAGCATCTCCCTCAAAGTACTTAACCTGCACTACCTTTCCTCCCCGGCTACATTTCCACCCTTTTCCGCTTCCCGACCCAGACCCAACCTGTAACAAATGACCTCAACTGTGCCATTCCACCTGCCTACAAACACAGACTGACGAGACAAGAACCATCCTGCAATAGATGCTGTTTTGGAACAAAAAAATCCACTACAAAATCACACAAAACCTGAAAACCTTCACACAAAGCACTGCCATCAATCCTGGTCGTTATCACCCACCACTCTACCCTACTCTTGCCTTTACGTCAGGTCATCTGTCACTTAAAAAAAGATTTACAAATATAATAACGCATAATGCATGCCTCATTATTATATGTATAAGGCAAATGCTATTGGCCGTAGTGTCGATATTAAAGAGAGAGAGAGAGAGAGAGAGAGAGAGAGAGGATGGTGGGGTAGGGGTGGGGGCGGGAGAGAGCTGGAGGGGAGGGTGGAGCCTACTACGATATCGTGAAGCCTACTGACCAACGTCACGGAACCCTTGTCCGTTTCCTGGTCATGAAGGTGGGACTGTAGCATCACTTGTCAGGGACAGGTGCCTTATTTCCCCACATTTGGTAATGCACTATATCACCGAATATTAGGGCATGGTGTGCAACAAGCTCTGCCAGAAATTCATACTGATCCATATGTTTGTTGATAAGTTATTCCCGAAGAACAGTGGGTCACGGCCTCTGAAACCCATAGTAGTCACGAGGAAGTGCTATGGAAAAGATATAGAATAAGGGGGATTGTCTTTTTTTTTTCGACTGAGCGAATATGATGCTAGTCACGAGGAAGTGCTATGGAAATGATAAAGAATTAGGGGGATTGTCTTTTTCTTCCACTGAGCGAATAGGATGCTAGTCACGAGGAAGTGCTATGGAAAAGATATAGGATAAGGGGGATTGTCTTTCATCCATTGAGCGAATATGATGCTAGTCACGAAGAAGTGCTATGGAAAAGTATAGGGGGATTGTCTTTTTCTTCCACTGAGCGAATATGATGCTAGTCACGAGGAAGTGCTATGGAAAAGTAGAGGGGGATTTTCATTTACTTCCACTGAGCGAATATGATGCTAGTCACGAGGAAGTGCTATGGAAAAGTATAGGGGGATTGTCTTTTTCTTCCACTGAGCGAATATGATGCTAGTCACGAGGAAGTGCTATGGAAAAGTATAGGGGGATTGTCTTTTTCTTCCACTGAGCGAATATGATGCTAGTCACGAGGAAGTGCTATGGAAAAGATATAGAATTAGGGGAATTGTCTTTTTTCTCCCACTGAGCTGCGGGAAGTAAGCTGCACAAGGACGAAAATCTTTGCCAAGTTAAGATAAAAGGAGTATAGTCACTCGGAATGTGTTTAGAAAGCGATGATGATAGTAAATTGAGCGTCATGACTCTGCTACGAGGGAACTGTTGTTACTTTCCCATTCCCACGTGTTCGGTACGCCTTGCTGGCCTGGGGAGGGGGAGAGAGGGAAAGGGAGTGTGTGGAGGGTGTTTGGGGTGAGGGTGGAGGAAGGGAGACAGGGAGTGTGGGAAGGGGAAGGCTGGGAGTGTATGGGGAGGGGAGACTTGGGAGTGTGTTGAGGGGGGATAGGGAGTGTAGGTAGGGGATGCTGGGGGTGAGTGGAGAGCGATGCTGGGGATGAGGGGAGGGGTGACAGAGAGTGTGGTGAGGGGGGGACAGTGTGAGGGGGAGGGGGGTTTATATTATGACTTTGGTGCGCTGTGTGTGGGGGAGATTGGGGGGGGTAAATTTCCGTATCCCTTGGGCGATATTTTTGGTTGGGGGTTGTGTGGGGGAGGGAAGGGAGGGGGGTTGGTGGGGGTTGTGTGGGGGAGAGAAGGGAGGGGGGGTTGGTGGGGTTTGTGTGGGGGCGGGAAGGAATGTGGGAGGTTGTCTTGCAGTGGGGTTGTGTGGGGGAGAGGGAGGATTTGTGTGTGTGTGTGTGTGTGTGTGAGAGAGAGAGAGAGAGAGAGAGGAGGGGGCCTTTCTTCCGGGATCCCCGATGTCATGTAATTCGCTTCTTTTTCCAGTATGTACGAATCGCAATACTACTACTACTACTAATCTTCATCATCATCATCATCATCACCATCATCATCATAGTTTCCCATTGATAGAGCTGGTCAGGATTTTAAACAAAACAAAACAAAACAAACGCGAGTAGCACGAGTATGTGTACGTGCTTCATACCGGTCCGTCCGTTGGCACAAGTCCGTTTTTAGTGGCATTGAAGGCTTCGTTAGACTTTCTCGTAGGCGATTTATTTTGCATATAACTTGGCTTTGTGTAAAAATCATGTTTATGTATTTGACCGAGGATGAGATGGAGGGATGGAGTGGAGAGGTGTATGAGAGAAGGGGGGTGAGCTGGGAGGAGGGCAGTGAAATGGCGGGGGACATGGAGGCGATTTGTTTGTGGCAACGCCTTACGGGATTGAGGCGTCTGGCAATAGATAGATAGATAGATAAATCGGTGAGGAAGAGGTGCTATGGAGCCCCTTGTTCTACTAGGAATGCGAGCAAAGTCCTGTTATGCTAGTCACGAAGAAGAGCTGACGCATATAGGGTCTAGAAACACCACTTTGACATTGGGGAAGTGGCCCGCCCCCACCTGATGTTCAAGACTAGTCAGGACGGAGAGATGGCAATTATAGGCCAAGTTAGAGTAAAAAAATGGACTAGTAACCAAGGAGCAGAGGAGGAGGTAGGGGAAGGAAGGAGGGAAGAGGAGGAGAGAGGAGAGGAGAGGAGGAAAAAGAGGGAGAGAGGTAATGTGAGAGAAAGGAAAGGAGGGAGGGAGGGAGAGATGCAGGAAAGGAGGGGGGGGGGAAGGAGGAGAAAGAGAGAAAAGTAGAGGAAGGGGGTGTGGGAGGAAAAGGAGGGAAAAGAATTGGGAAGGAAAAGACGAAGAGTAAAAAGAAAGGAAAGGAAGGAGGGAAGGTGAGAGGAAAGAAAGGAAGGATGAAAGAGAGAGAGGAAGAAAGGTGAGAAGGACAAAAGGAGAAGGAAAGGATAGATGGAATGAGTGAGAAAAAAAATGATGAATGGAATGTGAGAGGAAGGAAATGCTGGAGAGAAGGAGGGAGGGAGAGAGGGAGGAGGAGGAACCATGGAGGGAAAGGAGGGAGGGAGGGAATGGTTCATGGAGGGAAGAAAGGAAGGGAAAAAGAGGAGGGAGGAAGGGAAGAATAAAAGGAAGGAAGGGAAGGAGGGAGGAGGGAGGGATGCGGAAGAGGAGGGACAGAGAGAGTGGGAGGAAGGAAGAGGGAAGGAAGGGGTTGACGGAGAGAGAGACATCGAAAGGGAGAGTAGTATGAAGTAAGAGGGGGAGGAGGTGGGGAAGGGGAGGGGGTAGGGGGAAGGGGAAGGGGTGGGGGGAAGGGGAATGGCAACAAACAAGGACTTAGTATCTTGCAACAACTTTTTTCATTTTCGCAGGTTGACACGGGGGTATGACCTCTCTGTGTGACCTCCTTCTCTCTCTCTCTCTCTCCCTCAAAAAAAAAAAAAAAGTAAGGTCTTGTTTAATTTGATGATTACAGTTTGGTAGAGTATATGGTTTCAGATTCCTCGCGCTTTTGAGAGAGAGAGAGAGAGTATTCTTGTGTTTTTGCCCGACGTACAAATAATTCCGAAAGTCCTCCTCATCTGCCGCAAAATTAAATGTATTCGCAAGTTCCTTTCTGTGTGTGTGTGTGTGTGTGTGTGTGTGAGAGAGAGAAGGACCACCATGCAGCATGGAAAAAACTGACGTGGAAATTTGTCAGGAAAGATTGAATGGGAAAAGTTATATTCTGTAATACTTTGTCCACCAGTGTGAATAACCTGAAAGAGAAAGTAAAAAAGCACAATAAGTAATCAAATAAACAACTAAGGCATGACATTATGTACGGGTACGTTGAGTTACTGGGGCGTCTGTAGACACAGTGTGGATATTGCATAATGTGGATGTTCAGAGGTGGTGCGGCTGCCTTGCCTGGCGCTTTTAAGGTAGGCAGCAGTCAGTCAGGGCCCAGCTTTGTCTACTCCACTGTGACAAAGTACTTTCCCATGCGGGACAAGTACACAAGTTACCTCCTGAAGCAGTGACTCCTGGTACATTAAAAAAAATCCCGATGGTGGTCACTTAAGTAACAGGGACCCTCAGTGATCCACAGCCCATGACAGGTCGAAAGTAAGAGTAGTGACCATTAACTCAGGGCTATCTGTGCGGATTCTAGTCTGTGTTTATACTGCTTTATCTGCATTTAACATTTTGATAAATATATAATAACGTGACGCGACGCTTTGTACGGGTATGTTAAGTTTACAGGGTGCCTTGAAGACACGAGGGGAATGAACTTTCGCTTGGCTGGTAAAAGTAAGTCTGCTCCAGATATGTACGACTCTGTTGAAGAAGTATTTTGCTTTATGGGATTGGAGATGCTTCCTCGTGATTTTGTAGCCATTACTTCACAGAAATGTGTTATTCAGTTTTAGCTGGAGTGTTTGGAGGCGGGGGGAGTCTTCTTGCTGTATGATCCTTATCGTTCATCCTGTTCAGTTAGGTCTCGTAGTCATAGTCCACTCTGTAACAAGCAGCCTCGAAAGGATCATAAGGCCTGTTGCTGTTTGCTTTGCTTTCCTGTGTACTCCTTTGTGTGTGTGTGTGTGTGTGTGTGTGTGTGTATGGCTGCGCTTTTGCCAGACATACAACCAGTTCCAACAGTCCTCCTCATCTGCCCAAAATTAAATGTATTCACAAGTTCCTTTGTGTGTGTGTGTGTGTGTGTGTGTGTGTGTGTGTGTGTAACTGAGAATTCAAGTGTCAGCACGTGTGAGTATGAGAATGTGCGTGTGTGTGTGTGTGTGTGTGTGTGTGTGTGTGTGTGTGTGTGTGTGTGTGTGTGTAACTGAGAATTCAAGTGTCAGCACGTGTGAGTATGAGAATGTGCGTGTGTGTGTGTGTGTGTGTGTGTGTGTGTGTGTGTGTGTGTGTGTGTGTGTGTGTGTGTGTTTGCAAGTCAGCACGGGGCCATGTGTCTGTGCGTATGTGTGTGCGTCGCGAGTATATGCGCGGGCATGCAAGTTTTTTTTTTTTTTTTCGTTCACACACAAAAATAACATGAAAGGCAAAAGGAACCCGAAAACTGAAAAAGAAAAAAAAAAAGCCGAATTCTTCCCTTTCAACAGAGACAGTATTAAAATTCACTTATTTTCAGGTAAAAGAATACATTACTAAGAGAAGTACTTTGCGTTGTGGAGACGATGGAGAATGAGAGACTGACTGGAAGAGTATGTGAGTGAGGTGGAGGGGGAGAGGAGGAGGAGGGGAGGCCAAGGATGAGATGGAGGTTTGGCCATTTGGAGAGAATGGAGAATGAGAGACTGACTAGAAGAGTGTATGTGGGTGTGGGGAAGGGGGAGACCGAGGATGAGGTGGAGGGAAGGAGTGAAGAGGTAGGTGTATGAGGGTAGTGAGAGTTGGAAGAAGGGCAGTGTGATGATGGAGGACAGGGTGAAATGGAGGCGATTTGTTTGTGGCCCCCCCTTTCCGGAATTATGGTTCTGGCTTTGAATAGATAAATAGATAGATAGGCGCAGATACTTTTATAATTAGACAGACAGATAGACAGACAGGCACTGACATAGTTATAATTGAATAGATAGATAGATAGATAGATTTACACAGATAGATAGATAAGTAGATGGAGTGAGGTAGGGTACATTCACAGATAGATAGATAGATAGATGTATAGATAGATAGATAGATGTTTGGGATTCCGTTCATGCACATTTGAGTACAAGCGTGACTGCGAGAATAACCATGCCATTGTGTGTGTGTGTGTGTGTGTGTGTGTGTGTGTGTGAAGTCTGAGTAAATGTATGCGTATCCAGATGTGTGTGTGTGTGTGTGTGTGTGTGTGTGTGTGTGTGAAGTCTGAGTAAATGTATGCGTATCCAGATGTGTGTGTGTGTGTGTGTGTGTGTGTGTGTGTGTGTGTGTGTGGTCTGAGTAAATGTATGCGTATCCAGATGTGTGTGTGTGTGTGTGTGTGTGTGTGTGTGTGTGTGTGTGTGTGTGTGTGTGTGTGTCAAGGTGCGTGAGGTCAGTCATGTTTTTGTCTCCCAGCAACCTGTTCACCTAACCTGGCATCTTCCCCCCACCTCTCTCTCTCTCTCTCTCTCTCTCTCTCTCTCTCTCTCTCTCTCTCTCTCTCTCTCTCAACAATAAAAGGATGGCAAAAAAAAGAAAAAAAAAAACGCGCCAGTCCCCTATGACGTCACTGCTGGGTCCGTTTTCTATTTGTTTATTTACTAATTCTCTCTCTCTCTCTCTCTCTCTCTCTCTCTCTCTCTCTCTCTCTCTCTCTCATTCTGTAAATTCTGACTTCCTGACCCCGATGACGTCACCACAGGGCTCGTATTTGTATTGTTAATTTTTATATTTTTTGCTTTAACTTGGCCTGAAATTGCCATCTTCATCTTTAATGCTGAGTTGCAACAATAGATTAGCACTAAAATATGATGCTAGTCACTAAGAAGTGCTGTGAAGGAGGTAGAGCTGTAATTTCGTCTTTTTCCGCCGCAGAGCGACGTGAAATAAGCTGGAAAAAGACGAAAATCGGAGCCAAGTGAAGGTGAACGTAAAAAAGAAAAATTGAGAGTTATTTCCACATCGTATCTAATTAATATTTGAAAGTTACGTTAGTTTTAAAAGAACGAAAATGAAAGTCAAGGCGAAAGACCTGCTGTATAACTAAACGACGCCCGGAGCCTTACCAAGCGCTCTCACAAACCAAAATAATAGGAAGTGAGGATCAAGCCTGTAATTTTGTATATATTTAGCGAACCTGATGGCGGAGAGGATACTTTTTCGTTTTTAATGTTTTGTGGGTGTAGAATATTGACAAAAAAACTGTGGAGATTCAAAATAGTCAATGAATTAATGAAGTCTGTACCTAATCCCTCCAAAGTTGTATCCGTGAGTGACTAGGAAAGGGAGAGGACGCAAAAGACCGGGAATTGCTTTTACTTGCCAAAATCTTCCTGAAACCGGTCCCTCTTTCATAATAGGGATAAAAACAAGAAATAGGAAAGACAAAGGGATACGTTTCTCATGCATAATAGGGACAAAAAACAAGAAAAAAAATAATAAGAAAAGGGAAAGGGGGAAAGGTTTGTTAGTGGTACGAAAGGAGAATGTTTTGAATATTTACGATACTGTTATTATTATTATTATTATTATTATTATTTCATGGAGGCGATTTGTTTGTGGCCACCCGTAACGAGATTAAGGCGTCTGGCTATATAGGTAGTTGGATAGAGTATTATTTAGTAAAGCCTTCCGTCACAGTATGCAAGAACCAAAAGAAGAAGGAAAAGAAAGAAAGGAGAAGAAGACGAAGAAGAAAATGAGAAGAGGCAGAAAAAGGTGAAGACAAGGAGGAGGAGAAGAAGAAGAAGAACGAGAAGAACAACAAGAAGAAGAAAAGATATATTCGCGTGGGGATAGTGTAAGAAATATTATGCTGGAACAGTAGATGTGACCGAAGGATGCCAGTATGATTATTCTCTCTCTCTCTCTCTCTCTCTCTCTCTCTCTCTCTCTCTCATAGGTCGACTCGTTTTTACAATATACAAAATTCAGGAAAAGGGAGAGAGAGAAAAACTGGCCGTCTCCAGGATATCGTCTTTAAAGAAAAAAAAAAAAAAACAGCGACATTTAAAGTATAGCTGTATAGGCCTGTGTGTGTGTGTGTGTGTGTGTGTGTGTGTGTGTGTGTGTGTGTGTGTTGTAAATCAGGTGTCGAAAATCAGATTGCGATATGAAAAAATATGATGATGATGATAATAATAATAATAATAATAATAATAATAATAATAATAATAATAATTTAAGCGCGTAATAATTAATAACAAAAATCTGACCTTTGAAGTGAATGAAAGGTTTACTAATACGGTAATTCTCTCTCTCTCTCTCTCTCTCTCTCTCTCTCTCTCTCTCTCTCTCTCTCTCTCAGTCCATATATCATGCCTCCAATTTTACACCACCACCACCACCATCATCATCATCATCATCATCATCATCATCATCATCATCATCATCACCACCACCACCACCACCACCACCACCACCACCACCACCACCACCACCACCACCACCACCACCACCACCACCCCTACCCCAATTCCAAGTGATAGAAGGGTGCGAAGGAATCAGAAAGAGGAAGAATAGATGATTAACTTTTTCGAACTCTTAACACAACGCTTGGACGTTTACCATATACAAAAATCTTATTATTAGAGGGTCAAGGAAAACTGGAAATTACTCCCCGTCACGTTAAAACCTTCAGTCCAATGGCATCTGTCTGTCTGTCTATCTATCTATATGTCTCTCTCTGTCTGTCTGTCTGTCCATTTGTCTTTCTATATCTGTCTGTCTGTCTGTCTGTCTGTCTAATTATTTATCTATATTTGTCTGTCTATATAACTTTCTGTATCTATCTGTCTATCAATCTATATATGTCCGTCTGTCTCTGTATATATCCGTCTATATTTATCTATCTGTCTATCTATCCATCCGCCGCTCTGTACCCAAGGGCCATTCACAGCATCAGCCTCTGCAGTGTAACCTCCCCTTCTGACTTCCTCAATCATCAGAAATAAGACGGTGTTATCTAAGATTCTTTTTTTTTGTAGGGTAGGCTGGAGCGGCGTAAAAACCCACCTGTGTTGAGTCACTGAGAGAGAGAGAGAGAGAGAGAGACAGACAGACAGACAGAGACAGAGAGAGAGAGAGAGAGAGAGAGTCTTTTTCTTGTGTGTTGTCGTTATTTTCATTTTAGTCGTGTAAGAGAGAGAGAGGGAGAGTGAGTTTGTGTTGTGTCGTAAGCATTATGTCAGTCGTGTAAGAGGGGATGGTTTAGAGAGAGAGAGAGAGAGAGAGAGAGAGAGAGACTGGACCTGTGACCTATTTCACTCTGGTAGATTGTTTCATTGGCTTTTTTTTTTATCGGTACTTTGTAGTGTTACTTTTACAGTTTATAAAATATTAACTACCCCATTGAAGAGAGAGAGAGAGAGAGAGAGAGAGAGAGAGAGAGAGAGGAGAGTTAATGAGACGAAGAGCAAAAAGATATGGTCATGTAATAATCAGGAGAGAGAGAGAGAGAGAGAGAGAGAGGGAGAGAGAGAGAGAGAGAGAGAGAGAGAGAGAGAGAGAGGAAGGGAGGGGGGGAGAGAGAGAGAGAGGAAAGGAGTTAATGAGACGAAAAGAAAAAAAAATGTCCATGAAATAATCAGAATATATAATAAGCAAGAAAGATATGCCAAGGAGCCACATAATACCGCAGTAATTACCCCCTATAGGTCAAGGCCGCCCCTCACGAGATGCGGGGTCAGCCAAGGAGAGGGACGTCAGGAGAAAGAACTTGAGAAATGATAAATAAATAAATAAGAAGGTGGAATAAAGATGAGATAATGTGGTGTGGTGGTGGTGTGTTTGTGGTGGTGTGGTGGTGGTGGTGATGTGGTGGTGTGGGTGTGTTGTGGTGCAGAGGTGGTGTATGTGTTGTGTTTTTTGGTGTGGAGGTGGTGTTTGTGGTGTGGAGGTGTTTGTGTTGTGTTTGTGGTGTGGTGGTGCGGGGGTGCTGTGGTGGTGGTGGTGGTGTTTGTGGTAAATAATGCAACACCAAAGATTTTTTTTTGGGGGGGCAAGTGAATATGTGCCCACCTACCTGCCTACCTGTCGTCCTTCCTTCCTACCTGCCTACCTACGTACCTTTTCCTTCCTTCCTTCCTTCCTTCATTCATTCTTTGTTTTCACTTTCCACTTAATTCTCTCTCTCTCTCTCTCTCTCTCTCTCTCTCACACACACACACACACACACACACACACACACACACACACACACACACACAAATTTAAGGATATGTACGATAAATGTGGTTTAAGACACGGGATAGTACGAGCTTGACTCATTCTTGTAAAGATACAATTAGGTAAGAACACACACACACACACACACACACACACACACAATTATCTATCAGAAAAGGTTAATTAGATGAGTATAATTTTTAAAAAATAGGGGGAGGGGAGGAAGAAATGATAATAGGGAACGGGGTACCAAATCCTTGTCAGACACTCCATAAAAAATTCGTCCATCCTGCTCGATCCCTAGCTTCGTCACCTTCCATTCCTTTCTTTCTCACACACCCAATTGATGATGATGGTGGTGGTGGTGATGATGATTTTGATGATGATGTTGATGAAGAAGGAGGAGGAGGAGGAGGAGAGAAGAGGAGGAAGAAGAAGAAAAAGAAGAATGTCATGGTTAAATAATTCGACATTAACCCTACACACAAACGAAATCTCACAAAACGATCCTTAAATTCTTTTCAATCGCCTTGGCAACCTTAATAGTTTCTTAATTTCTTGTTTAAGGTCAAGTTAATTTGTGGGAGGTGTGGTTAAAATGCTCCTCATATTTATTTCCCACCCAACGTAAAGATTATCAGTGTTATTTTTACCGTTTGTGGTGTAAGTAGTTCGTGCCGCCCCTCTCATTACGGTTGACGGCTGCGGTAAGTGATGCCGTAGCGCTGAAAGAAACGGCCGTAGCGGGGAAGTGAACGCGGGGCAACATTTGAAAAACTCATTATTTGCTTCGATATGTAGTGTTTATTTGATGTTTCCTTGCAATAGTTTGTGTTTATTTGATGATTCCTTGCTGTAGTCTGTGTTTATTTGATGATTCCTTGCTGTAGTCTGTGTTTATTTAATGTTTCCTTGCTGTAGTCTGTTTAATTGATGTATCTTTGTGATGGTTTGTGTTTATATGATGTTTCCTTGCTATTGTATGTGTTTATTTGATGTTTCCTTGCTATAGTCTGTGTTTATTTGATGTATCCTTGATGTAATTTGTGTTTAATTGATGTCTCCTTGCTATAGTCTGTGTTTATTTGATGTTTCCTTGCTGTAGTCTGTGTTTATTTAATGTTTCCTTGCTGTAGTCTGTGTTTATTTGATGTTTCCTTGCTATAGTCTGTGTTTATTTGATGTTTCCTTGCTATAGTCTGTGTTTATTTAATGTTTCCTTGCTATAGTCTGTGTTTATTTAATGTTTCCTTGCTATACTCTGTGTTTATTTGATGTTTCCTTGCTATAGTGTGTGTTTATTTGATGTTTCCTTGCTGTAGTCTGTGTTTATTTGATGATTCCTTGCTATAGTGTGTGTTTATTTGATGTTTCCTTGCTGTAGTCTGTGTTTATTTGATGTTTCCTTGCTATAGTCTGTGTTTATTTGATGTTTCCTTGCTGTAGTATGTGTTTATTTGATGTTTCCTTGCCATAGTCTGTTTAATTGATGTATCTTTGCGATGGTTTGTGTTTAATTGATGTTTTCTTGCTATATTCTGTGTTTATTTGATGTCTCCTTGCTGTGGTCTGTTTGCATCCACCTGATAAAATCCGTAACCCTCTTTCAGCTTAGTTGATGGCCAGGTGGAATCAGCTAAAGGGACAGATGTAACTGGTAACCAAGGAAGCTCATTCCTACCTCAACCAAGCTCATCAAATTTTTCTCAGTTATTTTTTTAGGTCGTATGCCCAAACCTGAAATCTCGAAATGAGATGAAGACCCCAGAAATCGCGAAGTGAGATGCAGACCCCCCAAAATCGCGAAGTGAGGTGCAGACCCCCCAGAATCGCGAAGTGGGATGCAAACTCAAAAAATCGCGAATGTAGACCCCAAAAATCGCGAAGTGGGATGCAGACCCCCAAAATTGCGAAGTGAGATGCAGACCCCCAAAATTTTACGATATTTGAAGTATGTGACGATGATGGAATGTACTTGGCCCTCTAGTATGGTTGGTGACTACCTTCTGTAGCGTGGAACACAGGGAAACCACACGTAATAACGACAGAGAAATCAGCGTTATGCCATTCGCTTTTCAATTTGAGGTTTAAGCATACAACCTTTAATATTCAGGATGTGAGAATGGCCCAGTTTTTTTTTTTTTCTTTTTTGGAGGAGAGGGGTCTTGGGAGAGGATGTGTAGTGAAGGAGTTAATGAAGGCTGAGAGTATCAAGAAACAGCCAGCCACACCACAAGGTTGGAGCGAGTTTTGAGTGACCAAGGATTTGATTTTTTTTAATTTTTCGGCTGCATATGGGATTTTTTTCTTTATCGTCTCCACTGGAATCTTTTTTGGGGGGCATTTTTGATCTTTGGCTACATTTGTATTTTTTTTTTTTTTTTTTTTGAGAGGGGGGAGATGAGAGATACCACTGGAAGGCAGTTTTCATGATACTATCAGAAAGAAGTGATGCGCGGTGATTAGTTAAATGGCTGGAGAGAGAGAGAGAGAGAGAGAGAGAGAGAGAGAGGGTGAGAGAGAGAGAGATTCAGGTGCTCTGTTCTCGCGTAGCGGAAATTTTTTTGTAGTTTTTCAGATATATTTGGCACTTGTAAGGAAAAAATGTTTCACCACTGGAACAGCTAAGACGAAATCAAAATTCTCACCAGAGGGGGAAATTACTATACTCCTTTCACTGTAACTTGGCCTAAAATTGACCTCTATCCCTCTTGAATGTTCTGCCGTAACAACAGATTAGCACCAGAGGGCAATGCTAGTCACGAAGAAGTGCCATGGGAAGGACGTAGGGCTGTAGTATCGTCATTATCGACCTGTGAGAAATCAGCTGCAAAAGGACGAAAATCTGGGCCAAGTTTGCGTCAAAAGGGTTTAGTCATATGAGCAAGAATATTCATCATCATTATCATCATCATCATCAGCTGGATCTCCTTTCCCATTACAGATCAAATTTCGGCTAAAGAACTGTATTCTCGCTCGCTTCGCTCGCTCGAACAGCAAAATAAAATGTCCGTCTTCGAATATACTGTAGAGAGCAGGTATAATAAAATATCATACGCCGTGGGATTGAAGCGGTTAATTTACGAAACTTGATAATGGTTTCCTGTTAATTACTACATATAACTCTGTAATTAAGACACCAAAGTACAAGATTCCAAACTACATTTAGATCGTTAATCGAAAAACAAAATTCCATAGATCAGCATTGTAAAAAAAAAAAGAAAAAAGATAAGAAAAGAAAAGTCCGTACGATGATGTGGAATTTCGAACGGGAGTGTATAATTAACACCTTCGGATTTCGCGCCAAAAGTTACGTCAGGCGAGGGAGGGAAACGTCAGCGAAAATGTTGACTACAGGATTTTTCACATTCCTTATTTATGACCATTTTTTAAGCTTAAATTTGTAAAAGGTTAGCTATTTCTATTTTTCATTTTAAGTTGAGCGTTTTATATATCAGGTTTAATGCTTGCTGAGTATATTTATGTTAGTTTCTGTGTACGAGTGTTTGTTTATGTTTCTATGTGGTATTTTTGAAACTGTATATACACATTATCTGGGTCGTAAGGTGTGTGTGTGTGTGTGTGTGTGTGTGTGTGTGTGTGTGTGTGTGTGTGTGTGTGTGTGTGTGTGTGTGTGGAGTACGGTATTTTGTACATAGCTCCATATTTACAAACACTCTTGAGGTTACGTTGTGTACCTGTAATATATTTTTCTTTGAACATATTGATCACTGTATTATCTGCTGCATATTTACAGACTGTCTTAAGCTGTGTTTTGTAGAAGATTGTTTTTTTTATACATTTCTCTTTACTCATACAGCTTTTGGACACTTCATAGGCAGACTCTGAGTGAATGATTAAAAGAAAATAAAAAATAAAAAGATGAAGAAGACGAAAGAGGAGGAGGAGGAGGAGGGGGAGGGAATGAAGAAGGAGAGAGAGAGAGAGAGAGAGAGAGAGAGAGAGAGAGCGTAATGATTCTCGACTACTGTAATTATGTTTACTCTTGAATTCTTCTCATTGGCTCAGATTCTTTATAATTACCTGGCCATCCTCCCTCAGATGTAATTAGAGGTGAGGCAGGTGTAGTCACGGTCGGGCAATTAACCTTTTGGCTACGGTGGGTTTTTATTGAGCTAAATTAACCGTCTCAAGATGCGGATAACTCTACTGTAGTCATTGATGAAGGAGTGCATCTCTTTCGTAATGGTTTATTGTTATTTTTGTTGCTACTACTACTACTACTACTACTACTACTACTACTGCTACTACTACTG